>NW_015557085.1:170762-193988 GCF_001515605.1 Sinocyclocheilus anshuiensis | reverse complement strand
TGTGTGTGTGTGTGTGTGTGTGTGTGTGTGTGTGTGTGTGTGTGTGTGTGAGCGAGCGTGTGTGTGTGTGTGTGTGTGTGTGTGTGTGTGAGCGTGCATCTACGTAACCATATTTTCCATCGCCTATGGAATGTCCCCATTTAGATAGCTGAGTAAATGTGTGTTTTGCTGCTGCTGTAGGTTGTTCTGGTTGTTCGCTAGGGTGTTGTTTCTGCTCTGCTCTCTACATACAGTCCCTCCTAGATATGATTTGAAATATCATTCATGCCAGCATGTGCACAGAGTTAAAGGAGTATTTCACCCAAACATGAAAATGCACTCACACTCGGGCCTGGGTGCCGTCAGAATGAGAGTCTGATAAAAACATCTCAATAATCCACAAGTAATCCACAGCACTCCAGTCCATCAGCTAACATCTGGAGAACACAAAAAGCTGAAACAAATCCAGCATTAAGACATTTTTAACTGTCACTTCCAGCTAAAATATGAGTCTATAATCCAAAATAAGACTGGACTCTCATTCTGACGGCACCCATTCACTGCAGAGCATCCATTGCTGAGACACTGATGCAATGCTACATTTCTCCAGACCTGATGAAGAAACAAACTCATCCTGATCTCGGATGACCTGAGGATATCACGGAACACTCTGGGACTACATAAGATCCAAGTGCAGTTTTAATGAGTAATCAAGACAAAGATCCAGAAACAGGGCAAAAGAAAAAAAGCGCAAGAACAAGGTAATCCAGAAGACAACACCAGCAAAAAAACACACAGAAGACAGAGTGAACATGGTATATATCAGGGTGAGCTAAATAGTTAAATGACAAACAGCTGAAGGCAGTGAAGCATGATAGTCTGTGCAAGGGTGATGGGAACTGAAGTCCAGAAGAACACAGGCAGTGATCCGGGAAGAGTGCCCTCCGGTGGCGGTCATAGGCACACCAGCTGATGGCTGTGACACAGTGAGCACGTTCATTGTTGGATGAACTATTCTTTAAAGACAAATCCCTCAACCAATACAATACAAATAATGAATTTTAAAGCAAGTTTCTCGAACACTCCTCCTGTTTGCCATCAGTCCGACACCAAACAGATGCACTCACTTCAAACTCACACACCATTCAAACAAACCATTTCACTTATTATAAGAAAGGTGAGACATTGCACACCGTGTTTCATGTGTTCAAAGAGATGTGTTCAGCTGTCCTTTGTTTAGTTTCTGCTTTCTGTTTGATTGTCTTCAGTGAACAGTGAACTAAAGCAGCACTTTGATCATTCTGACCATTAGATGAGGATATGATTCTCTCAGACTGAAATGAATGAGAACATTGTAAAATGTGCAGTACACAGCTGGTTTAGATTAAATGCAGAGTTGATCCTGATGTCTACTGTAAGGATGTGTGTATGCATGAGAAATCCTCTGCAGTTCCTTCAGCGCTGAAGTCGACAGTGAGCCTCAGCCGCTCTGGATCTGATTCCTGGAGCGAACTGGATAAAGTGTTGAGCACTAAACACTGCGGTCGTTCATTAGCATCTCCTGCCGCTTTCTCTCTCTTAAAAGCTGTAATTGCAGGCAGAGGAAGCTCTTCACTGCTGTGCTGCTAATGCTGCTGAAAGCCCTGAAGGGTTTTTACACATTATTTGCATATAATCAGCATACGTGAGAACAGAGGATCGGTGCAGTAAATAAAGCAGTGCTGTTCAGAGTTTCCCAATCACTCCTGCAGCAGGTCAATGAGAAGAGGAGCGTGAGCTGAGGATGCAGAGCAGTAAACACTCATTTCTGTGTCCACATCTCTTCATTTAGAGTGTGTGTGTGTGTGTGTGTGTGTTCTGTGAAGGCTCCAGGTCGTGTATGAGTGATGAAGTGAGCATTATTTCCGTCTAACGCTGACGGCTGTCTGTTGTGCTTGTGTTGGACAGGCATGCGTCTGGTCCTGGACTGCAGGGCTTTCTTCGGCTACAGCGGAGATTCCCGGCCCATCATCTACTGGATGAAGGGAGATAAGTTTGTGGAGGAGCTGGACGGACACATACGAGAGAGTGAAGTCAGGTACTGCGTTACTTCAATTAAGAGCAATAAACTGTGGTCAGATGAGCGTGCATGAGCTGAAGAACAGAGCAGCGTTGTATAACACACACTCACAGCCGCTGAGCACATAGAGACCTCTAGTGGACAAAACGTGTGCTCATCTGCTGTCATTCACACACAGCTGCGCCGGAAACACATGCATGAGACTGTTCAAGTGTGCACTATACATTATTGTGTGCAGTACAGTATCATATACAAAACACCAGTCACTATACAGTCACTATATGCAGTATGTACAGTACCTGTGAGACACTGAGATTTATTGATTGATTGATTGATTGATTGATTGATTGATTTGAGACACTAAATTGTCTATACACTGTAAACAGTTTTAGGACTTTTTTGAATATAATCGACGTATATTTAAAAATTGTTGTATCAATTTAACAATTAAAGTTGGTCTGGGCTTTCATCAAACATAATATAATTTAATATAACCAGGGTTATAATGATGAAACCGTACAAATGCATTTTAGTTCATTGAAACAAAAATAAACATTAACTGAAATAAAATGCGAGGCAATATTTTTCCTTTTCATTTAGTTGAATGATGTACTAAAATAACTAGAACTGAAAGTTAATAATGAAATAACTTAAACTAAACATGAATAATAAAAAACTATACATATTAAAAAAACTAATAAAAATGGCAAACACACAACACAAAATTACTTAAACTTTAACTAAATTTAAAATGAAAATTGAAAATGTAAAAAAAATAATAAAAACTGTTCAAAGTATTTCTAAATCTATGATGGCATCTCAATGATAACACTGAATATATCATAACATATTAAAGTTATGATATAATAAAGTTATATAAAGCTAAAATACTGGATTCAAGTTCAATAAGTTTGTATTTGAAGTTAAACTGAGTGATGTAGAGCTTTGTCTAGAAAAAGACTTTGGAAAAGTGGTACAGAGTTGCTAATATACTCCAAGACTGCACCCAAGAGAACACGAATCACTCTAATGTTGAGATGAAACATAACACAGGTTTTATATAATCACAAACTCTACACAGGCCTGAAACATCTACTCATTCTGAATAGTGATGTCATCATTAGTGGCCATGCTTTGACCAAAAACAGCTGATCATCTGATCAAACTGAGCCGACAGACCCCAGTCATCAAACGCCACTCTGTAAGTGAGTTCCTCATACTAAATGGCCAAAGAATTAATGCATTTTATGTTTTGCAACTTTTTCTACATTCGGTCAATTTTTAAAGCCCTAAACACACTGCAGGATTTCCGGCTGTCCCAGACGAAAGACTGGCATCGTGAAACAATCGTGGTGATTTCTGTGATCGTGGCGATTAATCAGTGCTCCTGTGTGGTACAGTGAGAGAGCTTCAAAGACGGCCGTTATCACAGTCTTGTGATCAAAGATAGCCTACGATACAGCGTGATCATCGCACAGTGTGTTCGCTGCTACGACCCGCGTTTACTGACCAACCAATAAAACTGAGACATGAAATCAACATGACATGGCGCTAAAACATAAAACTGCTTACCTCAAGCTCTTATCCCTTCCTTTTTCACCGCTTCCACTTTTTTGAGCACACATAAAAACTACATCTGCTAAAGTCTGATTCATCATGCTCTTTGTGTACCACTAGCGCATGCTGATGATGTTTCATTCTTCTGTAGAAAACCTGAGCGTTACAGGTAACAGACCTTTTTCATTTCAGTGACAACATGCCAAAAATATGCAATGAATTATCAAAATTAAAACAATACACTCACACACACACACACAAACACACACAAACACACACACACACACACACACACACACACACACATATATTGCCTTGCAAAAGTATTCAAACTCCTTTAAATTACTTTTTTTCCACATCAATCTACACTCCATACACCATAATGACAAAGCAAACAACAGGTTTTTAACATCTTTGCAAATTTATTAAAAATACAAAAAACTTAAATGATTCCATTGCGTAAGTATTCATATCCTTATCTGGGACAGTTGAAATTTAGCTCATGAGAGCTCAGAAACAGGTTTGTGTCAAGCCACACATCTGGGGAAGAGTTCAGGAAAAAATTCTGCAGCATTGAAGGGTCACAGAAGCATGTAGTGTCTGTTACCCTTAATGGAAGAAGTTTGAAACAACCAGGACTCTTCCTAGAGCTGGCCTCCTGATTGAGAAGGGCCTTGTCTAGACTGGTGACCAAGAACCTGATGGTCACTCTAATTGAGCTCCATGATCATATGTGGAGACAGAAGGACAAACATCACTGCAACACTCCACCGATCTGGCCAAACTCAATCCTCTCCTCAGTGAAGACACATGAAAACACACTTGGTATTTGCAAAAAAGCACCTAAAGATTCTCTGGTCTGATGAACCTCAATTCCAAACATCCATGAAGTTGGCACCCCATAAAAAGAAATAATCACCAAAACTATGCCATTCATTTGTGATACGTTTGTGCTGATTTGTGCCGCAAAAACTAACGTTTGTGCTGGTTTGCTGTTTGAGATATTAAACATTCTTTTTTGACCGTGTGACGTCACTCTCCACCCCATGTTGCCCAAGCTGCTCCAAATCAGCGCAGTTCATTTGTGCTCGATTAGTGCTGATTTGTGCCGATGAACATCAAATATATTTCCCCTTCTTAGAAATAAGAAACAGAATTCGAGGCAGTGACGTCACTCTCCACCCCATGCCGTCCTTGTTTTCTGAGGAACTCAAATCTTTGATATCTTTTCTAATATGCAGATTTGAGTTACATTGCCATATTATAGTGGTGCTGATATCTGTGCTCAGAGACGTCAGTGATTTGTTGCCTGCTGAAAATGTTCAGGTGTTTAGTGTTTTGCGAGTGTCTGAAGTCCTCAGTTCTTTCAATAGTGTTTGATGTGTTTGAATCATTACTGGTTCAGGGCCCGTATTCACAAAACATCTTCAGGCTAAAAGTAGCTCATAACTCGCAGATTTAGGAGAAATCTTAAAAATAATGTCCGTGTCAGTCCTAAATTTTTCACAGTAAAGAGTATTTCACAAAGTGTTTGAGCACTAAAACTAGCTCCTAAATCTGTGAAAGGTTAGGAGCAGTGAAGAGGAGTCCTAAGTCACTAAAAACCAAGCCACAAGCTATCCTAAAATAGCTGTTTCCAGCAGTCTGCCTCAGAACAGAAACATTTTAGAAATATTTGATGATAATGAGCTTTTATAAAGATATCGCCTTTGGTTTTGGAGGTTATCCCCACTCCAGATTTTCCTTTGATTATGTCCTTGTTTTCATTAAACAGCTGGACAAGAAGCAACAGCTGTTCTTTTAGCTGGTTTACGTTTGCATGTCTTACTATCAGCCATGATTATTCTACTCTGTTAATTAAAAGGCTGTTTATATGCATATCCGCTAATTGTTTAAGAGAAGCACACGTGTAAGAGGCTGACAATTATCTGAACATATACTTGTTTAATTAGTGACACTTAGCCTGCGTTTTAAAATCTTTATTTACATTTTTATTTTTAAACCTTTATTTGAATATGGCAACATAATATCACGCTCTACAATAGTTCTATGAATAAATCTCTGACAGAGACTATCAGCCAATCACTGTGTGCATAGTTAATGAGCATGCTGACATCATCCACCCCGCTCTTACTCTGGGTTTAAGACTTCTCTCTATTCCTTAGTAAAAGCTTGTCTCAGCAACTTTGTGGATAGGTTTTAAGATAAAACTCTTAGCTAAAAACTTTTTTTCTGAGCCTCTAGATGGTGCTGTGTTTAATTCAGGAGTGATGCATCCTTGTGAATGACCTCAAATGAAGAAAAGTGTGAGGTTGAGGAACCCAGGGAAAACATTACAACTGAACATTACTACAATAAGAGTAAAGGTTTCCCACAGTCAGTGAAAACCTGGAAATATCAGGGAATCATAGGCAGTTTGATCATATTCATTATTTGTAATGTAAATATACACATGGGTGCAAAAGTGGGGCATGCAAAATATACAGCGCATGGGGCGCCACGCTGGCAAAAACACCCAACCCATGGGTTCATATATGGACACAGTATTGGGAGACAGCTCTTAATGATTGAATTCATCTGTTTCAATCAGACCCATTGGTAATGTAAGTTTGGTGGATGAAGGATAATGGTGTGGGGCTGTGCTGGACCCCTTACTTCCAGTGAAATCTTAAAATGTCTTGAAATCAAGAAATCAAGACAATGCTGTGCTTCCACCTTTGTGGGATCGGTTTGGGGAAGGACCTTTTCTCTTCCAGCATGACTGAGTACATAAAGCAAGCTCCGTAAAGGTTGGATGAGTTTGGTGTAGAAGCAGACCTCGACCCCATCAAACACCTTTGGTTGAGCTGGAACGGAGATTGAGAGCCAGGTCTTCTCATCCAACATCAGTGTCTGACCTCACAAATGATCTACTGGATGAATGTGCAAAACACACACAGAAACTCCCCAAAATCATGAGGAAAGCTGCTCCAGAAGAGTGGAAGCTGTTATAGCTGCAAAGAAAGCAATGTCATTAAAGTGTAGGTGTAAGTGTCCATATATTCTGTCGAGTGATGACTATATAGTAGGCACTCACTTTGTGTCTAATGAAGTTGCACTGCTTGGAAATAATGCCGATGATAAAGTAACAGGGTTGTCCATAGTTATGTGACAAAAACAAAAGCCTTTGGACTACTTCCAATTTACTCGTTTTAAATTATGTTATGAATTAGCTTTTTTTCCCTCCCAAAAACCACACAAACAGATGGTCTGAAGTAATTCTGCATCTAATCCTAGTGTGACGCGCTATTACACTCAGCAAGAACCAGAGCTCCAGCAGCACAAGCCTGACTCACACTCATATTCCCACTACCCCTAAACCTACCCCTTACAGGAAACTTTCTGCATTTTTAGATTTTCAAAAAACTAAAAAACTAAAACTGTCACCACAAGGTCCAAATTTACTGGTATTACTATCCTTGTGGTGACATTTGGTCCCCATTACATGATAAATACCAGGTACACACACACACACACACACACACACACACTGTCATTCAACATGTCTGACAGTACATTCTCCAAATACTGTTGTTAAGCCAGCATCACCTTCCTGATCTCTCTCTCTCTAACACACACACACACACACTATATATACTGTGTATATATATACACACACACACACACACAGTATATTGTTAAGGCAGTGATGTGCGACAGGTGTGAATGAGTGTGGACACATCTTGAGTTATTACTCTACAGAGTACAGGTGAAAGAAGAAAAACAGTTCTTAGAAAATACATTTCAGTGAGTAGCTGACATTACACGTGACCTGCTGTGACGGCCAAAACCGTCTGCTAATTATTTGACATGCTCATTTGTTAAAAAAAAAATAATAATAATAATAATAAAAACCTTGCTAAAAAGTGACAGTAAAGATATTTACATTGTTACAAAAAAAACAATTTCCAATAGATGCTTTTCTTTTGAACTTTATATTTATCAAATTATCCTGAAAAAATGGAGTAATGGTGTAAATAGATGGTAATGGAGTAAATTATAATAATATTTCACAATATTTCTGTTGGTACAGTATTTTGAAACAATAAAATGCAGCATTAAAGACACTTCTTTCAGAAATATTAAAAGAATGTGTGCTGGCGGTGGCAGCTAAACATCAGTAATCAAATGCAGTGTTGTTTCAGTGATCTGTAACATAATTCCTCTGATAGCGTGTTTTATGCTTGAGTCACTGTCAGCCGTTATCCTTGCTCATCTTCCTTTGATGTCTGTTTGATCTGTATGAGCTACTCCTTCATTTCAGGTGGATAATGCCCTTCTATTACTCTTAGACATGCTGGAGCTTTCTTCATGTGTCACATATAAAGTATAAAGAATAAAGAATTCATCAGGAAAATTGCCTGGTTTAATGTCACAACTGACAGGGAGCACTGGATAATAACAGAACTGTTTCTGGCTTTTATTGTAACTTTAGGAAGTTTTGAAAGGATGGCATTTCAAAAGATGGAATTGATCTTTTTCCAGTGCTTTTATTTTATATAAATGAATGTTTGAGCATAGAATGACTCATCATGATTATAAAACATTAATATGTATGCTGGGAATATTTTAATAGGACTAATATTATATGGATGCTTCACCTCTTCGTTTCTATTTTTTAAAGTGAATCCAAATATGAGAGCAAGATCTAAAGAGAGCAATTCATCCTCAAAGACCTTCTGAATAAAATCTGAATATATTCAGACTGAAATGTGAAACGTGTCTGTTCAGTATATTCATTAAAGCCATGTCTGCTTGTGTATTTAGATCTTTTGTATGTTTAGCCTTTAGATGAACATCAGTTGACGTTTTCAGCTGCTTACACACATTTTCAAAACTTTGCCTCTTTTTTTCAAAACTTCACACACAAATCCAAGAATTAAACACAAAATGCAAAATGCCTCACATCTCTTGCTAAATGAAGCACTTCATTCAAAATATCACAAACACATCTCAAAAGCAAAGATTTGCAAACACCTTTGCCATAATATTAATTCCTGTTAGATCTTTGTGTGTTACATAGAGAACTGGTGCTGTGTTTTGCAAGTCAAAGGCTGAGAATTAGTGTATGGTTCTGCAGATTTGGTGTGTGCTTCTGCTGTTTGAGTGTCAGCTTTCAGAAATTATGTGACAAGTAAAGATTTTGTGTGTAAGCAGTTGAAAAAAAAAAATGTAAATCAGTGTTTCATTTATTTTGCATTCTCAAACCAATATCAAGTAAGAATATCTCAACCCTTGGCTGTCAAATAATGAGACGTTACAAACTGCTGCTGATGTTCTGGTTCATTAGACACGCTGCGAACATAAGAGCATGATGGGAAACAGGATCTGCGCAGCATGCTCTGTTTCATACTGCCAAATGTAATGCTCCATGCATGAAGAAAGTTTCCATATCTGCGTCATTCTGCAGACACGGCATGAATAGCATGAAAGTGTGCTAATGTGTGTGTGTTCAGGGTGGTGCGGGAGTTTCTGGGGGAGAAGGAGGTGGAGCTGTCGCTGATCTTTGACGCTGTGGAGGAGACGGACATGGGCAACTACACCTGTAACGTGGAGAACCACATCGGCCGAGGCAGCGGGAGCGCCGTCCTGCAGAAGAAAGGGAGCAGTTGAGATAAATCAGGCAGGTTATTTGTGAATCTGTCTTTGGTGGCTGGAACAATAGTTCTGCCCGGACGATAACGCGGAGCCATATAGTTCATATCAGTAATACGCAGCATGCACGAAGTGCTCAGATGAACACACAGCAGCCGGATTGAGATGTTTCATTATCTTGTGCTGTCTTCATCTCTCTTCTCTGAGTTCTCATGGACATGGCTGAACTCTGACTCTCTCGCTCATACAAGAGCAGATATTAAAAACAGCTTCACACTGAGCACATATCAGTTATCCTGCTCAAACAGAACCAGCTCTGTCTCACAAACATCATACAAGTAACTTAGTAAGTGTTTCAGGCACTGACATAAACTCACTTGCATTGTGCACTTAAAAGAAGGGCATTATCATCCTTTCTTTTGGTTTTTCTGAAGTGTTTCACATATCCAAACAGCTGAGTCTGTAGCCATCTTCAGGAAACGGCTAAAAACCATCGCTTTCATCTAGACTTGACTCTCTAACACTTGCTCTCTCTATTCTATTTCTATTCTTGTTTTCTTTTTAATTATTATACAAAAAATAGTAACAATAACTTGACCCTCTAACACTAGCACTCTCTATTTTATTTCTATTTTATCGACTTGTCATTCTTTTTATTTATTATTTGAATAAATAAATAAATAAATAATCTTGCTATGTGTACTGCGTTAGACTAATCAGGACTTATCACAGCACTTATATATTGTATTGTTGCTCTTTTGTTGGTTTTGATTGCTTCTATTGTCCTCATTTGTAAGTCGCTTTGGATAAAAGCATCTGCTAAATGATTAAATGTAAATGTAATGTAAATATTGCTGCAGATACATTTTGGCTCATTAAACTCTGTGAATGATGGTCACTCAATCAACCACAACACTCAACAAATCTCAGATATACTGTATATAAATCCATCCTTTAGACAGACGATTGGTGATTCAGTGGTGAGATGTGCTGGACGTGACATTTTGTTTATGACAGTTTAAAGGGGGGGAAATGGTGACACTACCAATCAAAAGTTTGGAATAATTAAGGTTTTATATATATATATATATATATATATATATAATTTTTTTTTTTTCACTAAGGCTGAATTTATTTGATCAAAACACACAATAGCAGCAAGAGCAAGAGCAACATTAAAGACATTTATAATGTTGCAGCTAAACATTCCATTCATCAAAAAAAAAAAAATCCTGAAAAAAAGTATCACAGTTTCCACAATGAATCAAGAAAGAAAGAAAGAAAACATATGAGGCAAAAAAAGAAGCAGCTCAACTACTGAAAGTGCAAGTTTACATGCCAGGAATAAATTTAATTTTAAAACAGTTATTTTAAATTATAATACTATTTCAATATTACTGTTTTTACTGTGTTTTTGATCAGATACATGTATACCTTTGGACCTTATGAATTAAGTCATAAAGAAGTCATCTGTTTTCTCATGCAGATGTGTACAGGCTGGAGCTGGTTGGTGGTCTGGGTGCCATCATGCTGATATTGGGGATCTTCACAGCCATCTATAAGTGCTATAATGTGGAGATCATGCTGTGCTACCGACGACACTTCGGCAGTGATGAGGCCGATGATGGTACGCAAGAATAACATGAACAATAACAGTTTCTGTTTCTAATTACAAATATTTTGAGGGCAACATCTAGTTCATGCAACTGTTTTTGCAAGCCATGCAAAAAAAAAACTTTTTACTACTGTAATGTTGTATCGGAGTCCTGAACAGATGGCTAGAAAAGCCTAAACAAGGCCTTAATGCAATTTGTTTCTCTCTACAAAATGCATACAATACATATTTCATAACATTAAGAGTTACCTACACTCTCAGAAGTTGTCACGGGGGCAGTACCTTTGAAAAAGGTACACCTTTGTACCTTATCTACCCCTAAACGGTGCATATAAGTACCTTAAAAGTACATATTAGTACTTAAGTACTCCGCGTAAGGGGAGATCTACCAAAACCCAGAACCTATAGAGAGAACGTCTGTCTAGGGGAACACTGAGCCTCAGGGGCAATACAGTGGAGAATACACACATGGGGCCTCAAGAGGAGCCACTACATGTGGATCACTGACCCAATACACTCGAGGGAACCTACCTCGTAATGAGTTCTAATAGCAAGTTCCTCCGTCGAACTACGCTAAGTAAAGTGCTTATGTGATAGAAGGGTAGTCCAGAGTTCATGAAAGGAACCTGAGCTGGACTGAACAAGCGCATAACCACCCTGGGGGGAGTGGCGCTGGTAGCAAGCTCTACACCCTGCCAGTCTAAGAACTGACGTACAGGACTCTAGAAGAAACTGGTTCCATTCGCAGATTATAAAATCTAGCAAATGTATTAGGCATAGCCCAACCTGCAGCTCTACAGATATCTGCTAGAGAGGCCCCGTTCGCTAGGGCTGCTGATGCAGCCATGCCCCTGGTAGAGTGAGCTCTCACTCCCAGTGGGCAATGTAGGCCTCTGGTCTGATAGGCCGTTCAGATCGCATCCACAGTCCAGTGGGCGATCCTCAGTTTGGAGAGAGCATTCCACTTCTGCTGTCCTCCGAAGCAGATAAAGAGCTGTTCAGAAGTGCGATCTAGGTATGTGCGTAGGGCTCGCACTGGGCACAACAGAGACAGGTCGGGGTCCCCTTCCTGGAAGGGGATAGCTTGCAATGTTATCACCTGGTCCCTGAAAGGAGTGGTGAGAACCTTGGGCACATATTCAGGCCAGGGTCTCAGGACAATGTGAGAGTCTGCTGGCCAGAACTCCAGACATGATTTGTTAACGGAGAGGGCTTGGAGATCCCCCACCCTCTTGACAGAAGTAAGGGCAGTCAGGAGGGCCGTCTTCATGGAGAGGGCACTGAACTCAACTGACTGAAGGGGCTCAAACAGATCTCTCTGTAAGGCCTGCAAGACCACAGTGAGATCTCAAGAGGGAATGAGACGTGGCCTCGGAGGGTTCAACCTCCGGGCGCCTTTGAGGAACCTGATAACCAGATCATGCCTCCCCACCGATCTGCCTCCCACGGTGTCGTGGTTAGCCTCAATCGCGGCCACGTACACCTTAAGTGTAGAAGCAGACAGGTGCCTGTCCAGACCTCCTTGGAGGAAGGAGAGCACAGATCCGATTCCACATCTCCGAGGGTCCTTCCCCTGGGAAGAACGCCACTTCAGGTCGTACAACCGCCTCGTCGAGGGGGCTCTGGCCTGAGTAATGGTATTCACCACGGCTGGTGAAAGGTCTCTAAGTTCCTTCTGGTCGCGTCCAGGGACCAAACATGAAGGTTCCAGAGATCTGGACGCGGATGCCAAATTGTGCCCTTTGAATTTGCCAGGGAGGAACTGATGCCATGAGCACGAGCTCCGAGAACCAGGTCCTGTTGGGCCAATAAGGGGTCTCAAGCAGGAGCTGTTCTCCGTCTTCCCTGACTTTGCACAGTGTCTATGCAATGAGGCTCACTGGGGGAAACGCATACTTGAGTAGGCCCCTGGGCCAGCTGTGAGCCAGTGCGTCTGTGCCGAGGGGAGCCTCGGTCAGGGAGTACCACAACTGGCAGTGGGTCGATTCCAACAAAGCAAACAGGTCCACCTGTGGCTGGCTGAACCAACTCCAAATCAGCTGAACCATCTGGGGGTGAAGCCTCCACTTGCCTCTGAGCGAGACCTGTCAAGAGAGGAGATCCGCTACACGATTGAGGTCGTCCGGGATATGAGTGGCATGCAGAGACCTGAGTTTGTGCTGGCAAAGTAAGAGATGGCGGGCGAGTTGTGACATGCGATGGGAGCAAACACCACCCTGGTGGTTGATGTATGCAACCGTCGCTGTGTTGTCCGTCCGGACCAACACGTGCTTGCCTTGGATCAATGGTCGAAACCTCCTCAAGGCCAAAAGCACAGTCAACAGCTCTAGGCAATTGATATGCCAGTGCAGCCGAGGGCCTGTCCAGACCCCTGATGCTGCCCGCCCGTTGCACACGGCACCCCAACTTGTCTTGGAAGTATCTGTTGTAACAACGATGCATCTGGACACCTGTTCAAAGGGCACTCCTGCCCATAGAAAAGAGATGTCCTCTCAATGACTGAAGGTACGGCGACACAATGGTGTGATGTTCACACGATGTGAGCCGTGGCACCATGCCAATCTCGGGACTCAGGTACGAAGCCAGTGCTGAAGTGGTCTCATATGCATCAGTCCCAGCGGCATGACCGCGGCAGAGGACGCCATATGCCCCAGGAGACTGAAAGTTTTTGAGAGGGACCGCCGTTCTCTGCTTGAGAGCCCTCAAGCATTTGAGCACTGACTGAGCACGATCCTGAGAGAGGCGTGCAGTCATCATAACCGAGTCCTATTCTACTCCGAGAAAACAGATACTCTGCACAGGGGAGAGTTTGCTCTTTTCCCAGTTGACACGAAGTCCCATTCGGGCTAGGTGGTCGAGCACCATGTCCCTGTGTGCGCAAAGAATTCTCGCGAGTGAGCTAGGATCAACCAGTCATCGAAGTAATTGAGAATGCGAATGCCCACTTTCCTGAGAGGGGCAAGGGCAGCCTCAGCGATCTTCGTAAAGACCCGAAGAGACAGGGACAGCTCGAAGGGAAGAACCTTGTACTGGGAGCAAGGGCAGCCTCCGCGATCTTCATAAAGACACGAGGAGACAGGGACAGCCCGAAAGGAAGAACTTTGTACTGATATGCCCATCCTTCGAAGGCAAACCGAAGAAACGGCCTGTGCCTTGGTAGGATTGAGACATGAAAGTACACACCCTTCAGGTCTATTGCCACAAACCAATCCTGATCTCTGACACATGATAATATGTGCTTGAGGGTTAACATTCTGAACGGAAGCTTGTGAAGGGCCCGGTTCAGAGTCCTCAAATGCAGGATTGGTCTGAGCCCCCCACCCTTCTTGGGTACAATGAAGTATGGGCTGTAAAATCTCTTCTTCGTTTCGGCCAGGGGGACAGGCTCGATTGCACCCTTCTCGACAAGGGTTGCAACCTCTGCTCTAAGAACAGCGGCATTCTCGCCTCGTACTGAGGTAAACCTAATGCCCCTGAACTTGGGCGGGCGCCTGGCGAACTGAATCGAATAGCCGAGCACTATGGTTCTGATGAGCCATCGGGAGGGATTGGAGAGGCTTGACCAAGCATCCAGATACCCTGCCAACGGTCTCAAAGGAATGTTGTGGTGGAGCCGAATTCACCTCCCATCCCCCGCCAGAAGTGGATCCAGGCTGGCCAAATGGTCCCTCCTCCCTGGGTCGCCCATCTCAGGAACACTTTGAAGCCTTACAAGGGTTCCTGGTGCCCTGATGACGAGCTGGCAGTGCCACCTTCCTGCGAGTGGTGGGCCGTTGGTCAGGCTTGACTGAAGGCCCGGGCTGTTGCGGGGCCTCAGCAGTCCTCGCAGGGGGCCATTCCCGGTGACGAGCAGACGGGGGCTGCTGACTCGAGGGTGCAGGAGCAGGACCTGACCCACGCTGAGGCAGGATGTGTTGAGCCACAGGTGGCGGTTCTGGATCACTAAAGTGGACATCGCCCTCCCCAGAGCCTGCGCCGTGACCTTCGTAGCCCGGAAAGCATAGTCAGTCGCCGAGCGCAGTTCCTGCAGTACCTCTGGGTTGGGAACACCCTCGTCCAGTTCTTTCAACGCCTTGGCCTGATAGACCTGCAGGATGGCCATGACATGCAGGGCGGACGCAGCTTGTCCAGAAGCCGAATAAGCCTTCGCCACCAGGGACGAAGAGAACGTACAGGCCCTGGATGGGAGTCTCGGGCGGCCCTGCCAGGTGGCGGCGTTTTGCGGGCAAAGATGCACCGCAATCGCTCTCTCCAACTGGGGAACCTCCGTATACACCCTTGATGGACCCCCATCGAGGGTGGTGAGGGCAGAGGAGCCGGTGTACCGTGCTCTGGCCGAAAAAGGGGCCTTCCACGATTACGTCAGCTCCTCGTGCACTTCCTGGAAGAAAGGCACTGGGGCCGAGCCCTGCTTAGTGTCGCGCTTAGCATCCAGAAGCCAATTGTCCAGCCGCGAGTGCTCGGGGCAGGGTGGGGGAGACCACTCCAGCCCGATGCTCTTGGCTGCCCGGGCAAGCACGGCTGCCATCTCAGCGTCAGCCTCGGACTGAGGCTCAGCGCCTGTAGGTGCTTGCTCAGCCAAATCATCTACTTCCGATGGCTCAGGCCCACCCTCCGATACTGCGAATGACAGCTTGTCCTGTTCGTGAGCCCTAAATGAAAGATTGAGTCCACCCAGGGACGAGCTCTCAAACTCATCCGGAAACTCGACCGGTAAAAGCGAAGCAAGGGAAGAACGGGAAGCTCGCGGGGATTGCTCCGGCAAAACTGATCCCGCTTCCCCATGCTCTTCCATGGCGCACATCACTGTGCTCATACCCAGAGGTAGAAGGACCAGAGCGGCAAGCAGCCGCGGTGACTCGGGGTCTTTTGACGAAGAACCGAAGCCGCGAGCACAACGTGCTGATGGGAAGTGCCTCGCAAGCGGGGCACAAACCATCCACAAGCGCTGCCTCAGCGTGAGCACGACCCAAACACTGAATACAACGCTCGTGCTGGTCATCTTTGGAGATGTGCCAACTGCAACCAGAAACACACGGATGGAAAGGCATGATGTAACACACAAGAATCTAACAGGAAGTATCTTGATTTCCTTTTTCAAACACAACCAATCAGAATGACACACTAATTCATTAGTGCCTCACACTAAATCCTCACGTGCTTGATGTGTTTATTTTCTTTGGTACTGTGTAATACTGTATTCACAACCACAAATGCTTACAGTAAAAAAAGTTTGGTTTCAATCTTGCTTTCGTGTTTAATGTGAATTTATCAACATCCCTCTGCCAATTACTTTAAATCTTGTACAGAAATGTAAATAGGAGCTCATGAAGAAAAGCTTTATGTTTTGACTAACTGTGTATATGAAATTTTCAACATCTCTCTGCCAATTTCTTTCAGTCTTGTACAGAAATGTACACAGGAGCTCATGAAAGAAGAGCTTTGGGTTTTGAATAACTATGTGTATATGATATATATCCAAAAATATAATATTATGGCAAAGGTGTTTGCAAATGTTTGCTTTTGAGATGTGTTTGTGATATTTTGCATTCAGTGCTTCATTTTGCAAGAGATGTGAGGCATTTAGCAATTTGTGTGTGCAATTCTTGGATTTGTGTGTAAAGTAAAACTCAGCGTCAGCCTCGGACTGAGGCTCAGCGCCTGTAGGTGCTTGCTCAGCCAAATCATCTACTTCCGATGGCTCAGGCCCACCCTCCGATACTGCGAATGACAGCTTGTCCTGTTCGTGAGCCCTAAATGAAAGATTGAGTCCACCCAGGGACGAGCTCTCAAACTCATCCGGAAACTCGACCGGTAAAAGCGAAGCAAGGGAAGAACGGGAAGCTCGCGGGGATTGCTCCGGCAAAACTGATCCCGCTTCCCCATGCTCTTCCATGGCGCACATCACTGTGCTCATACCCAGAGGTAGAAGGACCAGAGCGGCAAGCAGCCGCGGTGACTCGGGGTCTTTTGACGAAGAACCGAAGCCGCGAGCACAACGTGCTGATGGGAAGTGCCTCGCAAGCGGGGCACAAACCATCCACAAGCGCTGCCTCAGCGTGAGCACGACCCAAACACTGAATACAACGCTCGTGCTGGTCATCTTTGGAGATGTGCCAACTGCAACCAGAAACACACGGATGGAAAGGCATGATGTAACACACAAGAATCTAACAGGAAGTATCTTGATTTCCTTTTTCAAACACAACCAATCAGAATGACACACTAATTCATTAGTGCCTCACACTAAATCCTCACGTGCTTGATGTGTTTATTTTCTTTGGTACTGTGTAATACTGTATTCACAACCACAAATGCTTACAGTAAAAAAAGTTTGGTTTCAATCTTGCTTTCGTGTTTAATGTGAATTTATCAACATCCCTCTGCCAATTACTTTAAATCTTGTACAGAAATGTAAATAGGAGCTCATGAAGAAAAGCTTTATGTTTTGACTAACTGTGTATATGATATATCCAAAAATATAATATTATGGCAAAGGTGTTTGCAAATGTTTGCTTTTGAGATGTGTTTGTGATATTTTGCATTCAGTGCTTCATTTTGCAAGAGATGTGAGGCATTAACAATTTGTGTTTGCAATTTTTGGATTTGTGTGTAAAGTAAAAAAAAAAAAAAGAGGCAAAGTTTTGAAAACGTGTGTAAGCAGTTGAAAAACAAATCTGTAAGCATGAAGCTGCATCCCTAAACCAAAGCCCCAGTGGAGCATGAGCAGGACACACAAATGAGACTGTACAAATGTATATGCATTTGCTAAAATGTAAAATAGTTACAAATTGTCATGAGACTGTGTTTGTCACGGTTTGATACTTTGAGGAGCATGGAGCGAGGAACGAGGAGATGCAGAGTCCAATTCAAACATACAGTCTTTAATTACACCCAGGGAAACCGGAAAGCACACATAGCAAGGGTTGACATAAACAGGTGTGGAGCTAATTAATCAAAAACCATGGAAACTAACTAGGCAGGAATAATGGAAACACAGAAAACTAAAACAAAACCGACCATAAACGTGACATTGGCATGGGCGCCCTGGAGGCTGGTGCAAGACAAGGACACGGCAAGGCCTCCAGGGCGGATCAGGGAGCTCCAGGAGCCATGGCGGAGCAGGCAGTTCAGGTTGCCGTGGCGGAGCTGGTAGCTCCGGGAGCCATGGCAGAGCAGGCAGTTCAGGTTGCCATGGTGGAGCTGGTAGCTCAGGGGGCCATGGCAGAGCAGGGGACTCAGGAGGCCAAGGCGGAGCAGGCAGTTCAGGTTGCCATGCTGGAGCTGGTAGCTCAGGGGGCCATGGCAGAGCAGGGGACTCAGGAGGCCATGGCGGATCCTCTGTGACCTTAGCCGGCTCAGCCACCTTCTTTCTTGGGGAAAATTAGGAATTCTGGGGGGAGCTCTGGAGGAGCGGGCACTGGAGGGCGCTCTGGAGGAGCAGGTACTGGAGGGCACTCTGGAGGAGCAGGGCTGGCTAACTCGGGGGACTCAGGAGACGAAGGAGGGCTGGACGGAACCAGCATAGGCGAAGGAGACTCAGGAGACGATGGAGAGCTGCACGGGACCAGCGGAGACGAAGGAGAACTTTCTGGAGCGGATTCTGGGGTGAGGATAGGAGCAGAGAAATCTGGAGGTAGCCCATGTCCAAGAGTGCCAAGTCAGTGGTGGCCGGCGGGCTTGAGTCAGCGGCGGCCGGCGGGCTTGACATCGAGCTGGTTCTGGATCGGGGCTGGATGCTCTCCAGACACCGGAGGATCCCTTCCCTCCAGCTTAGTCCAGTGGTATCTTGGAGGTCCACGGGGCGATGGTAATTTGCCCCGATCCAGAACAGCGAGTTGAGCATTGCGTCATCCAGCGCCATTTTCATGGCGATCCCGCAGAACTCCCACGCATATTCCACAAAGGGGAGATCTCTGTGGGCTAGGGCTGAGAAGCGAGCGGCTATCTCCATGCCGCGGGACGAACACAAGGAAAAACTAAAAGACTTTTAAAACAAAAACACGGGGAGAAGGGGCGCCGCTTACTTATTGTTTCGGTCTGCTATTCTGTCACGGTATGTTACTGTGAGGAGCACGGAGCAAGGAACGAGGAGACGCAGAGTCCAATTCAAACATACAGTCTTTAATTACATCCAGGGAAACAGGAAAACACACATAGCAAGGGTTGGCATAAACAGGTGTGGAGCTAATTAATCAAAAACCATGGAAACTAACTAGGCAGGAATAACGGAAACACAGAAAACAAAAACAAAACCGACCATAAATGTGACAGTGTTATTGTATTGACCATTTTATAATCATAATTTAATGTGTAATATGATGAAAGAATTGACCTGTGCAATACAACATATCTGTTCCTTACAGACAACAAGGAATATGACGCCTATCTGACCTACACCAAAGTGGACCTGGAGTCGGTGGAGCGTGAGATGAGCGAGGAGGAGCTGTTCGCTCTGGAGATCTTACCGGACGTTCTGGAGAAACACTACGGATATAAACTCTTCATCCCGCACCGGGACCTCATTCCCAGCAGCAGTAAGAGCAACACCTGATGTTCACACACTTACAGTCAGCAAAACACACAGCAGAAGACAGCTCATGTTTGAGTGCTCAGTGTTGATGATGTGTATTTCTAATCTGAATCAAATAACCGACTCTCTCTCAGTTCATGAATGTGTTTGATCGGTGCATGTCCAGCGTAGTATTAGGGATGTGCTCTGCTTGGTTCCTGCAGCTCTACATTCATCATATAATCAATTCTAGAGTGCTGGAAAGATGTGTAAGGGATAATGTTGCCAAATAATCACAGATAGGCCTGCTCCACAAATGCAAATTGAACAAACTCAGGATTCCAGTATTGGTTTTGCTTTGACAAAACAAAAAACAAATCCAACTCGGTTTGATCAGTACCACTACCCGCATTATACATTTTTGTCAACTTGTGGCAGATCCTGAGCTTGTGATTAGTCCACAGTCACATGCACAGGGATGTGTGACATCTGCAGCAAACAGAGAGTCATGTGAAACAGGAAGAGAGAGTGCCATTCACTTCCTGTGAGCGATGCGCTTCTCAGATGATGATGAAGGATTGCTATAAACAATATGAAGAGTTGAGATACATTTAACACAACAAGACAAAATGGCCACAGTAGCTTGAGAACTGTGGAAGAGAGAGAAAATAGCTGAACAGAAAAATATATAACAACAGTAATGTGGATCAATGGCTATGTTAATATGCACCCTCATAAGGACGTTTAGGCAATACTGCGATTAAACTTCAATGCATGTAAACACAATATGTCAACCGTTGTACAGTACGTTGATGCAAATAAACTTCTAATTGTCTTAATCATCTTATATGGTGTATACAGATTTTAATCACAATAAACATGCATGTAAACACTTTAATGAAGAATGAAGTGACCAATAATAATCAAATATTTCAGAGAGCTGTGCGAAATATGAACATTCTTAGTTTGATCAGCTGGTGTAAACCATTGAATCCTTCTGCATTATTTAGCAGCATCCAGGATCCTCTATCCTTTACCCTGAGCAGCAGTGCAGTGTTTTCCCACATTCAGCATGTGTGGGAATATTAAACATGAAAAACTCCTCTGTAGGGAGCATGTCATCTCCTTTCTGTAAGATGCAGAAACTCCCCCAGGAATGTTGGATGTGTTGTTACTCAGCGCAGTCTGATGAAGATGAAACAGATTCTGTTGAACAGGAGGAAACCCACACCAACACCAGGAGAAAAGAGAAAGGCTTCTTTTATGGCCCCTTAAATGCAGATCAGTAATTTAAAACATGCTCATCACAAAAGAGGTGAATTTAAGTAATTGTATGTATTGCTTTATTGTTGTTTTTTTTATTAATAAATTCATAGATTAATTCATTGATGTTATTGGCCCCATAATCCCATCTTCAGCTTGTGATGCATTCAGAACTCATGAGCTCAGGGCTGGAGTGTTGTGGGCGGATGATGGGTGTGTGAGATACAGCTGCTGAGGTGTTGCCATGCGGTTATGATAGACTGTTTCTGTGCGGTTGCTTGAGTGTTCTTGATGGAGCATTGCTATGCATTAAGGTGTTTTTAGCACAATGCTGTCTAAGGATGTTCTGGACTCCTGCTGCTGTGGGTTGTTTACCAATACACCCAGATACAGTATAGTTTAGGTCCCTCATTTATCACAAGTCATAACATATGGTATTGTTTTGCCTGTTTCTTTGTCCATCAGAGAGAGATCTAAAGCCAGGTCTTGTAGAAAAGTTGAACTGGAGGTTTCATCATGCATGTCTGTGTCACAAATGGAGCAGGACGAACCCCTAAATACACCCCAGTGTTGCAGAAAGTAATGCATTACAATATTGCGTTACTCCCTACAAAAAGTAATTAATTGCATTACTTACTTTTTATGGAAAGTAATGCATTACGTTACTTTTGCATTACTTTTTTCTCACCTGGGGTTGCTTGTTTTTAATATAAAAATGTATATTTCTGGCCAATGTAAAAGCACTTTCACACCAAACGTGAAATGAATGAGTCTCAGGCTGAAGGAAATGTAAATTCAAAAAGCTCAAACAAACCTTTTAGTCAAGTCAAGTCAAGTCACCTTTATTTATATAGTGATTTTAACAATACAGATTGTGTCAAAGCAACTGAACAGTATTAAATAAGAATAAGTGTGTCAATAATGCAAAATGACAATAGTAAACACTCGTGTTTTAGCTGTGCTGCCTTTCCTGACTGCATGAAGAAAAAGAGGCAAGAGAAGAAAGTTCAGCACTTTCTTCTCAATCATAAAAATAGAAACACAAATGTAATGTTTATCTAAAGTAATTTCTGCGTATTAGTGCAGTTGAATTGGATCGTCGAAGTTCAGCAGCATTGAGACATTGTTTAATAAAATGGGATTAAATACATAAAGAATATTTGTGTTTTTTAACATATTTAATTATTGCAGGTTTGCATCATATTCTGAGTTTTATTGATTTTGAGGAACGCTGCATCTGTTTTTGTACAGTGAGATGAGTAAACACATGTTCATATTTAGTCTAGAACTACAGTAAGATCATGTTCACACACAACGCTCTGCACTTACTCCTGATTTCTCTCAACATGCAGGCAGGAGAGTTGTCAGTCAGTAAATTAAAAAGTAATGGGTTTCTTTACTACTTACTTGGAAAAAAGTAATCTGATTACTTAAATGGCGTTACTTGTAGTGCCTTACCCCAACACTGCACATCCTGCATTTAGTTGTCTTTGCTTTGCATGAACAACAGAAAGCTCTAAATGCAGATGATTTCTGAAGCGTCTGTGTCTGCTGCTTTGTGACATCCATAGTCACCGTCTCTCTCTGTGTCTCTAGCGTACATTGAGGACCATCGAATGCTCGGACCTGTGCAGCGTCATCAACTACCAGGAGCTGGAGGACCTCAAGCACACCATCCGAGTGCTGTCGCTCATCAAGTGGTACGGGCCCAAGAGCAGCCAGCTCCAGTCCAAGTTCTGGAAGCGGGTGCACTACGAGATGCCTGCGAAGAGAAAAGAGAGCGTGTCCCACCGACAAGTCCTGGACTCGGGCGAGCAGGGGCTGTTCGGCGACCTGCAGGCCGTGTCGACCGTGGCCATGACTGCCACCTCGGCGTCGCTAGCGCCGGCTCACGTGGAGATACCGGACTATAACGAGCCGGGCCACCTGCAAAAATACTTAGGGCCAGTTTTACTAACAGCTTGCGCCAGCGCAAACCATCTTTTGGTGTTAAAACAGTACTGTCAGTATTTACTAAAGACGCGCAGTGACGAAATAGCGCTGGAAAGGCGTGGACAGTTATTTTTGCGCCTGACCTTATTGAATATGCATTTGTAGGAGTTTCCCTTTCAGACTCAAAATTTCTGGGAGGAGAGTATTAAAATTAATCACGCAACGCGATTTACTAACTTCTGCGCTTGTCAAATTACTGGTATTTGAGCCATTATTTAACATCCCCCAAAAAAAGCGCTGCGCTTGGTAGATTGTGTTGGTCATTATGGAAATGATCTGGCTGCGTCTGTGTTTTTTAATTTGTGCATTGTCAGTAAATCACCCGCAGAAATTTCCACTCCCATTAGCGTTTTTTTGGAATTGCACTCTCAGGCTAATTCGCCCTCTTTAGTAAATCTGGCCCCAAGTCATTTAAGTTAAAGTGAAAGTTTCCGACTTACATACATAGAACATGCAAATATACATGCAAATACATAGAAATATAAGCTAAGAAAAGTTATAAACGATATAATGTTGGAAATTGTTTACATGCTCTCTGTGTGGGGTAATTGCTCTCTAACACGCACCAATTCACACACACACACACACACACACACACACAGACACACACACAGA
>NW_015557085.1:156847-168581 GCF_001515605.1 Sinocyclocheilus anshuiensis | reverse complement strand
TTTGCGCCTGACCTTATTGAATATGCATTTGTAGGAGTTTCCCTTTCAGACTCAAAATGTATGGGAGGTGAGTATTCAAATGAATCACGCAACGAGATTTACTAACGTTTGCGTTATAATCGTTTGCCAAACCATGCTATTTTTAATTTGCTTCAGGAGATAAAAGACCCTCAACTAGGAGTCACGCTATACGAGGACTATCAACTCTGCTGAAAAAACAATAGAACCATCACAGAAAATTCTAATGGCTTCCATTACAAATACCATTACAAACATTACAAACCATCAACTTTTAACCGTTAAAACCATTAAAAAATGGTTTTCTGTAGTGTGTTTTGGGACGTATTCCATTAGGATTTAGTGGTTTTATCAAGCCACCAATAGAAGGCGACCAATTACCAGTAGAGACCCACAGGGACCATTACAGTTTCCATTAAAACCAACACAAGTCCCATTATAACCAGTAAAACCATTACGAATTTTGTGATGGTGTTATTTTTCAGCAGGGAAAACTTCTTGCAACCCTTTAATTTTTGGCCTCCGGTTCTTTTCAAACGTACTGTGGCTTTTTTATTGGTTTATTCTTTATTTGCGACTACATTGTTAGTAAATCCTTATCGGCGCTGTTTTGGAATTGCGCTCTCTCGCTAATTTGCCCTGTTTAGTAAAACTGGCCCATAATGGTTTATCTCGCTTTCTTCCAGCCTTTAGTGTTTTCATACTTTGTTCAGACAGATGAAGAGCTACTGATATTGTTTTCTTACTTGAATATTGAGGTAATTCTACTATGTACAGTTATTCCATCAAGCACCGCATCTGGTTTATTTGACATTATGTCTTCGGTTGTTACAGCACAATAATGTAAAGACACATCAGCTCTGAGCTTTAAAGAATATGTTATTTATGCAAATAATTCCTATTCAAATCTAATAAGCACATTGATGTGGTTTGTAGCTAGTCCAGGAGGTATTTACATATTTGATACAGCTTATCATTTGGCTGTTTTCTTCCTCAGAATTCTGAAGTTTTTCATACATTATGGATAGATACATCATGTTTATATGGTGTATCTGGTACTACAGATGAAGCATTTCAGTGCTGGTAATGATCAGACACTTTTGATCAATATTGATATTTATTAGCATTTTATTGAATTTGTATGCAATGCTGCCCTTTAGGATGAAAGATTTGATTTTGTATACTCACGACTAGTATGCCGTGTTACTCTTCAGATACAGTCATGTGTGGAAGAGTATTGATATGCGAGCTGTTATTACACTCACAAACCAAGCAGCTTGTCTGATTCACAGGTTTCTGGTTTTAGTATATACATTATTTGTAATATACCTTGCAAAAATAACAATTGTTATCAGACCAACAAAATAAATAAATATATGAGTAAATGACTGTGAGAGATGCCTTTATAAGTCCATGTTGTATTAATGTGATGAAACTGACATAAAGGTGGCAGAATGTTTCCAATAAAAATCTTTAATGACTATTAAAACACAGGCCAGGTTTGAGGCTAAAGCAAACTCTATTACACAGAGATAAGACGCGTTGTTTTGTTCTTTTCACTCTTTACTCGTTTTCCGGGTTTCCTGTGTTTGTCCTGAGAAACGCCAACTCCTACTAAAGCGAAGGAGAAGCTCATGAATATTAAACAGATCGTGAGGTCGCTTTGTAACTTTCCGGGAGTGTCTGGAACATGATCTCATTAATATTACGCAGCCGAGTGTGCGCTGTGACGTGATTGGCTAATCCGCCAGTTGTGAAACGCCCACTTGCACCAAGGTTTGAGCGCAGTTCAGTGCGGGGCGAGAGGTCCGTTATATCATTATGATTGACGAGCCGATCCTTCGCTATAGTAGGGTTAGATGCGCTGTCGAGGAGCTGCAGATGGGCAGACATACTGTTCCTCAAACCATGATCAGTTAAGAAACTCTGATATTGGCAGACGAGCTCATTAAAATGGCGAGAGACTTCCCTACAGCAAGTCTGAGTAGCATCGACCTCGCCTGTTTACGGGTGAGTGCAGCCTTCACTGTTTGTGTTCTGGTTTCGCTAGTTTCGCAGCGATAGGTCGAGGCTTGGCACAAAGTTTCTGTCAGCGCTCAATCACACTGATTTGGTAGCGAGAACTTGTATAAACTTTACTCTAACTGTCGTTTCAAGTTTACAGTAGTCGTCGAACTCTGCTCTTGTCAGTCGTGTAAGTTATGATCTGGGAGTGAAAACAGAGCATGTCTCAAATCACAGTCTAGAAATCCCAATCCGAATCCGAATCCGAATCAAGCGTGTTTACACACACAAGACACTCTCTTGTCAGAGCTTCCAGAACAGAAAGTACATATCATTTACGGTTATAACCCTCATGAAAAAATACTATAGTAATTTATAGTGTTTTTGAACCATACTATAGTAAAGTACTTGAATTAATGTGTTGTAGTCATTCTGTAGTTGCTGTGGTAATACAATATAAACAAAACATTCAAGTTTTCTACAACTATAGGGAATAAAATACACTACAGTTTACTGTAGGTTAGTAAAAGCTAAAGTATACTACAGTATTTATTAGTGGTCGACCGATATTGGGTTTTTGACAGCCGATGCCGATATTTTGGAAAGCAGGGTGGCCGATATAAAGCCGATATAATTTTATTTATTTTAATTAATGTTTAAGAAATGTAAAAATAATTTGAAAATGGATGAAAAAATTAATGTGTTAAATAAACATACTTATACTTTAGATGACAAATTATTTTTTTCACAAATAAATAAATATTTAATGAAAAATATAATAAAAAAGGAAGTAAACACTGTAACCAACAGGGCACTCAGTATTCTGGGAAGTTTGTGTGCATTAATCATATTTTTTCAAATAAAGCCAAGGTAACACTCATTTTACATACAGCACACAGTGGAAATGACATGAATATGGCAGCGGGCAAATGCATAAAGCGCAGCATAATTTGAAATCACGAGTTTAAAGTTTGTCTCCAGTGAAGCTGAACTCTCCTCCTGTCTGCATTACATTCACACGGACCGACCGTCACGCAGAGAACACGCGATCATGCAGGATACACATGCACACTTCACAAGATCTCAACTAGATCCGACTAAGTCTGCAAGCTTTGTGAAATTAAATGTTCATTAGTCATTCAGATTTGTTTAAATTATATAAATGCGTATTTGCTGAATGCTGACGGCAAACAAGAAAGTATTATAATGTTTGCCTTTCTATTACTAATAATATAAAAGCAATCGTTATAATACTTTTTGTATACATTTTAATTCCTTTGTTTAACCGTTCTATCTGGTTATTAGACAGACTTCTATCCGTATTAGACAGAACTGTTAACGACGACAGCGAACAAGACGGAGAATGTCAGCGCTGTCAAAATAAAAGTCCCGTCTCTAACGCATCGGCCAAACAAGAACACTTATCGGCTGATGCCGATATTTAAAAAATGCCAAATATCGGCCGATATATCAGCCTTGGCGATATATATCGGTCGACCACTAGTATTTATTACAGTTTATCAGTTCACTATAGTTAATACTACAGTAGCATTCATTAACAAAGTGTTGTAAATACTATAATATATACAGTATAATACACTTTACTATAGTATGGTTCAAAAACACTAGTATTTACTGTAAATTACTATAGTATTTTTTCATGTGGATAAAGAGAATAGACAATAAATAACAATATTGTAACAAAATACAGAGCAAAAGAAAATGTCAACAGACAGAATTGTGAATGTGCTATTAACAGATGAAATGTTTTAATGAGTTATATACAGATGTACAGTCCTGAGATGTGCAAAGCTTGATTAGTCTCTAGTGAGATGCCAGTGTCAGGGGCCCCTGAAGCTCAGTGTTTCTCTTGATTTCAGGATCCCGCCGGGATCTTCGAGCTCATCGAGGTGGTCGGCAATGGGACCTATGGACAGGTTTACAAGGTTTGTGCTGATCATTGCTCGTCTTGTTTATTTATTTTTTCCAGATTCAAACTTGGAGTGTATTTTGATTGCAGTGATTTTGTGTCACATGATGGTTATGTGGCTCGGGAGCGTGCAGAAGTGCAGTGGTTCTGGTCCGGATCAGTCTTCTGCTCTGCCAGCTCTCAGCTCTCAGCTCTGGTGCGATAAATAGCTTGCTAATGAAACCTACGAGTGTGGTTTTGGTCTTTGACACAGTCTTTGGGTGGAGCTCACTTCCTCATGAAGGTCAGAGCGTGCTTCACAGAAACATCGGATCTTTAAAGAAGCGTGTAGTGAGCCCAGGCATCCTGTGAGATGTGTGACACACATGTGTGTTTGATTCAGGTCAGGGTGGATCTGCAACCGTCCCGCTGTGGATCGTCTTGTGCAACCATTTCTTCTCCTCTTTCTTCTAAAGCATGCAGTAAAAGCAGCACAAAGTGTAGGGTGGGACCCACACAGATTAGGACAGACTTAGGGTTTCTATTTCAGGCTTTTATATTGTGATTGTGTGATACTGCATCATATTTTAGTACCATATAACGCACATAGTTGTATCCATGTTGTTATAATAAATGCTAGTGCATGCATGACATATGGTCTCTCATTTACACAGATCAAACCCATGTATTACAGGCATAGTTCAGCCCGGATGAAAACTCTGTCATCATGTTCTTCCAAACCTGTATGAGTTTCTTTCTTCAGCTGAACACAAAAGAAGATATTTTGAATGTTGGTCTCCATTGACTTCCATTGAAAAAAACCCAAAACATATGTGACCCTGATGCACAAAACCAGTCATAAGAGTCAATTTTTTTAAATTGAGATGTATACATGAGCTGAAAGCTGAATAAATAAGCATTCCATTGTTGTATCCCCAGCGACTTAAGACTGCTTTTGTGCTGCAGGGTCACATATTATTACATATCATTGCTCTTTTGTTGGTTTTGATTGCTTCTATTGTCCACATTTGTAAGTCGCTTTGGATAAAAG
Source organism: Sinocyclocheilus anshuiensis (assembly GCF_001515605.1). NCBI lineage: Eukaryota > Metazoa > Chordata > Actinopteri > Cypriniformes > Cyprinidae > Sinocyclocheilus > Sinocyclocheilus anshuiensis. The sequence goes on along the minus strand of NW_015557085.1, from coordinate 163,599 downwards.
CATCTGCTAATTAAATGTAAATGTAATGTATCCCCCCCCCCCACACACACTGTGGAGGTCAGTGTGTACCAGCAACTGTTTGGTTATCCATATCCTTCAAAAGGTCTTCTTTTATGAAAGATATTTGTAAAAGTTATAAGAAGCTCATACAGGTTTGGAGCAAATTGAAAGTTAGTAAACGGTGACGGAATTTACATTTTTGGGTGAACTGTCCCTTTAAGAAAGTTATTTCTTAAATAATTTGCAATAATTAATGTTGTTAAATCATTTTCAATCTAGAGAAATTGCGTTCTAAATCCAGGAACCTGCTTTGGAAGCATATATCAGTGTGTGATGATTTGCCATAAATTATGGTCATTAAGTGAAGAAATATCCATTCTGATTATTAGTGGTAATTGCACAGCTATAGTTCTGAATTCACTTGTTTCATCATGTATTTTCACATATGAGGCAACACTTCCACACCTCTAGCGCAGTGCACTTTCACTGTTACTGCATCTCTACAATCCACATGAAACGGAAATTGCGAGTGATGTTTCTTCTCTGTTGTGACATCATACATGCAAACTTGTCACCTTTGGGTGAAATTAATCGTTCTTACATTGATATACTCCATTAGTATTGGAGTATTCTAGTATTGAATACTCCATTCATATGATTCCTGCAAATGATTCAAAGAAGAAAAAACCGTCTTCACACAAGTCTTTGATGGCATTTTCTTTCCATCCTACCACTGTATTGAGCCTAAAAGTGGTGTTTTTTTATTCTGTGCACAGGGGTAACCGCTGTATTTTCAATAAGCATCACCTATATAACATGTTTTGTTTTTGTGGAACTGTCTCTGCCGTAGACATTAGTGTTGCTTCAAAACCCGCTGCTATTTAAACAACATGCAGGTCTATTATAACATCAGGTTTTTAGCTGCTGATTACGTTCAATCTCTTGGAAGATTAGATGTGATCTCCCCCTCCTTCTTAAAGGGGTCATGACATGAGAAATCAAATTTGCCTTGATCTTTTGGCATCTAAGAGGTCTCTGTACCATTAAAACATCCTGCAAGTTTCATAGCTTAATACGTCCTCCTCGTTATAAAGCATTTATTTAATCGAGCTCCAGAAACAGCTCGTTTGGATCTGATGTACAAGGTGACGTCACTCAGCACCAGTCGTTTGCATAAACACGCCTCCAGAGCTAGACATCGACCAATAGTCTTCTTCTCAGCATAGGCCCCGCCCACTGGCGTTCAGTCGCTAACGGCTGACGATCACGATGAATGCGAGCGTTGTGTCGCGTCGCGTCAAAAGCAAATAGAAATGACAATCACTGCGCTATCTTGTCTACAGTGGATACAGTACACAGATGCGGTTCTCTTTCTGACACAGTCCAGCGCTCGAGTCTGTCGTCAGGACAAATGCAGTGAAAGAATGTTCGGTCCCACTTTATATACTATGAACTCACATTTAAATTAATCATTTGGTACAATGCACTTATTGTGTACATACATGTTTTTACATTGTACTTATATTTTAAAAATACCTGCATGTAATTACATCTGTAATTAATTTCTGTAATTGCATTTATAATTACACTGTTCACCCATCCCTCACACCTTAACCCACCCTTAAACCTCCCCAAACCACCAAACCTGTCCCTTTTCTTACTGTATTCCTTTACGATGAATTGCGCTGTGCTGTTCCTCACCACGCAGAAATACACACCAAAATCAGCCTGATCTGTCAGGGTCAGTGTTAATTCACTGCTCTTAATGATGTGACCCTCATCAGGGTACCTGCCAAGTGTTTACATTTATTAGAGTGAGGAATATTGAACAATATTTTGACTTAAACTAGTTAATTTGTGCTTTGAAATGAAGCACATTTTTCAAGCATTAGTATCGACTGTGTTCAAAATAGCATACTAGCATGCTACTCATAGTATTTCCCTAGAAAGTGTACTACACAGAGTATGCAAATTGTATGCATTCAGAGAAAACTGATGATGTACAATGCCAAAATATGCTATATACAACAAGAGTACACTGTTAGGTGCATACAGTATGTCCCACAATGCAATCTGCTTGACTTAAAAAAAAAACCTACATCTGTAATGAATTTCTGAAATTACATTTGTAATTACACTGTTGATCCATCCCGCACACCTTAACCCACCCTTAAACCTACCCAAACCACCAAACCTGTCCCTAACTTTACCCATATCCCACATCAATAGCAGCAAAAGTGTTTTGCAATACAATGTGAACACCATAAGTACATTGTACTTATTTTTTATGTAAGTACATAGTAGTTAAGGCCACCTAATATAAAGTGTGACCGAACGTTCGCTTTGACGCGTTTGGTTTAAGCAGCTCGTTCATGTCTTTGTACCGATATCAGAAGGATCCCAGCATAAGGAACAAGTGGATAGTTTATTTTTAATGCCATCCCGGATTGGAGCATTTTGTTTTGTAATCGAGGCACAGTGTCATGGAGAGTCACAAAGAATCATTTGTTGAAAGATGAAGCAGTAGATCTGACTGCAGCTGCATCACAAACCGTAAGTAAATGATTTCATAATGCTTCGTCTGGAAATGACCGTTTCCTATGCAGTGACGTTAGCCAATCACAACAGCGGCTGATTACTGACAAACCTTAAAGGACACGCCCCTTAAAACAGATCGTTTCAGAGAGAGGGTCAGAATGAGGGTTGAAAATAATCATTTTTCCACATATTTATTTATTTATTTATTTATTTTGTTGTGTGCATAAAACTTTATTCACATTAGAAGTAAACCTCAAGGAACATATTAAAATAATAAAAAAAATCCATGCCATGACCCCTTTAAAATTTGCTTCAGCACCATCCATTTGTTTTTGAAATTCACCTCAATATTTATATCCACTCCAGGCAGCATTTAGTCCAATAAAACGAAATATGAAGAAAAAAAAAAAATAGGATGACAACACACGGTTTTCATTTCTTCCTTCAGTCAATTCAGTCACTGGTAAAACACAATAAAACAGTCCTTTATCAAAAACAATAGGGCCTTTCGCACCGCGGGAACCTTTTCATAGTACCAGAACTAACTGTGGAACTACCCACTTTTTGGCGTTTTCGCACCGCCGGAACTGGGTGTGATTTTAGTTCATATTTTAGTACCATATAACGCACATAGTTGTATCCATGTTGTTATAATAAATGCTAGTGCATGCATGACATATGGTCTCTCATTTACACAGATCAAACCCATGTATTACAGGCATAGTTCAGCCCGGATGAAAACTCTGTCATCATGTTCTTCCAAACCTGTATGAGTTTCTTTCTTCAGCTGAACACAAAAGAAGATATTTTGAATGTTGGTCTCCATTGACTTCCATTGAAAAAAACCCAAAACATATGTGACCCTGATGCACAAAACCAGTCATAAGAGTCAATTTTTTTAAATTGAGATGTATACATGAGCTGAAAGCTGAATAAATAAGCATTCCATTGTTGTATGGTTTGTTAGGATAGGACAATATTTGGCTGAGATACAACTATTTGAAAATCTGGAATCTGAGGGTGCAAAAAAATCTAAATATTGAGAAAATCACCTTTAAAGTTGTTCAAATGAAGTTCTTAGCAATGCATATTACTAATCAAAAATTAAGTTTTGATATATTTACGGTAGGAAATTTACAAAACATCTTCATGGAACATGATCTTTACTTAATATCTCAATGATTTTTGGCATAAAAGAAAAATCTATAATTTTGACCCATACAATGCATTGTTGGCTATTGCTACAAATATCCCCCAGCGACTTAAGACTGCTTTTGTGCTGCAGGGTCACATATTATTACATATCATTGCTCTTTTGTTGGTTTTGATTGCTTCTATTGTCCACATTTGTAAGTCGCTTTGGATAAAAGCATCTGCTAATTAAATGTAAATGTAATGTATCCCCCCCCCCCACACACACTGTGGGGGGCAGTGTGTCCCAGCAACTGTTTGGTTATCCATATCCTTCAAAAGGTCTTCTTTTATGAAAGATATTTGTAAAAGTTATAAGAAGCTCATACAGGTTTGGAGCAAATTGAAAGTTAGTAAACGGTGACGGAATTTACATTTTTGGGTGAACTGTCCCTTTAAGAAAGTTATTTCTTAAATAATTTGCAATAATTAATGTTGTTAAATCATTTTCAATCTAGAGAAATTGCGTTCTAAATCCAGGAACCTGCTTTGGAAGCATATATCAGTGTGTGATGATTTGCCATAAATTATGGTCATTAAGTGAAGAAATATCCATTCTGATTATTAGTGGTAATTGCACAGCTATAGTTCTGAATTCACTTGTTTCATCATGTATTTTCACATATGAGGCAACACTTCCACACCTCTAGCGCAGTGCACTTTCACTGTTACTGCATCTCTACAATCCACATGAAACGGAAATTGCGAGTGATGTTTCTTCTCTGTTGTGACATCATACATGCAAACTTGTCACCTTTGGGTGAAATTAATCGTTCTTACATTGATATACTCCATTAGTATTGGAGTATTCTAGTATTGAATACTCCATTCATATGATTCCTGCAAATGATTCAAAGAAGAAAAAACCGTCTTCACACAAGTCTTTGATGGCATTTTCTTTCCATCCTACCACTGTATTGAGCCTAAAAGTGGTGTTTTTTTATTCTGTGCACAGGGGTAACCGCTGTATTTTCAATAAGCATCACCTATATAACATGTTTTGTTTTTGTGGAACTGTCTCTGCCGTAGACATTAGTGTTGCTTCAAAACCCGCTGCTATTTAAACAACATGCAGGTCTATTATAACATCAGGTTTTTAGCTGCTGATTACGTTCAATCTCTTGGAAGATTAGATGTGATCTCCCCCTCCTTCTTAAAGGGGTCATGACATGAGAAATCAAATTTGCCTTGATCTTTTGGCATCTAAGAGGTCTCTGTACCATTAAAACATCCTGCAAGTTTCATAGCTTAATACGTCCTCCTCGTTATAAAGCATTTATTTAATCGAGCTCCAGAAACAGCTCGTTTGGATCTGATGTACAAGGTGACGTCACTCAGCACCAGTCGTTTGCATAAACACGCCTCCAGAGCTAGACATCGACCAATAGTCTTCTTCTCAGCATAGGCCCCGCCCACTGGCGTTCAGTCGCTAACGGCTGACGATCACGATGAATGCGAGCGTTGTGTCGCGTCGCGTCAAAAGCAAATAGAAATGACAATCACTGCGCTATCTTGTCTACAGTGGATACAGTACACAGATGCGGTTCTCTTTCTGACACAGTCCAGCGCTCGAGTCTGTCGTCAGGACAAATGCAGTGAAAGAATGTTCGGTCCCACTTTATATACTATGAACTCACATTTAAATTAATCATTTGGTACAATGCACTTATTGTGTACATACATGTTTTTACATTGTACTTATATTTTAAAAATACCTGCATGTAATTACATCTGTAATTAATTTCTGTAATTGCATTTATAATTACACTGTTCACCCATCCCTCACACCTTAACCCACCCTTAAACCTACCCAAACCACCAAACCTGTCCCTAACTTTACCCATATCCCACATCAATAGCAGCAAAAGTGTTTTGCAATACAATGTGAACACCATAAGTACATTGTACTTATTTTTTATGTAAGTACATAGTAGTTAAGGCCACCTAATATAAAGTGTGACCGAACGTTCGCTTTGACGCGTTTGGTTTAAGCAGCTCGTTCATGTCTTTGTACCGATATCAGAAGGATCCCAGCATAAGGAACAAGTGGATAGTTTATTTTTAATGCCATCCCGGATTGGAGCATTTTGTTTTGTAATCGAGGCACAGTGTCATGGAGAGTCACAAAGAATCATTTGTTGAAAGATGAAGCAGTAGATCTGACTGCAGCTGCATCACAAACCGTAAGTAAATGATTTCATAATGCTTCGTCTGGAAATGACCGTTTCCTATGCAGTGACGTTAGCCAATCACAACAGCGGCTGATTACTGACAAACCTTAAAGGACACGCCCCTTAAAACAGATCGTTTCAGAGAGAGGGTCAGAATGAGGGTTGAAAATAATCATTTTTCCACATATTTATTTATTTATTTATTTATTTTGTTGTGTGCATAAAACTTTATTCACATTAGAAGTAAACCTCAAGGAACATATTAAAATAATAAAAAAAATCCATGCCATGACCCCTTTAAAATTTGCTTCAGCACCATCCATTTGTTTTTGAAATTCACCTCAATATTTATATCCACTCCAGGCAGCATTTAGTCCAATAAAACGAAATATGAAGAAAAAAAAAAAATAGGATGACAACACACGGTTTTCATTTCTTCCTTCAGTCAATTCAGTCACTGGTAAAACACAATAAAACAGTCCTTTATCAAAAACAATAGGGCCTTTCGCACCGCGGGAACCTTTTCATAGTACCAGAACTAACTGTGGAACTACCCACTTTTTGGCGTTTTCGCACCGCCGGAACTGGGTGTGATTTTAGTACTGGACTGCCTTTTTTGAGAACCAAATTAGCTCCTACTCCGGAGCAGTGTCTAACCAGCACAACTGGTATTAATCGTGACGTAAGTAGACATTGATTGGCCAAACGCGTATGAAAACACCCTCACCCGCCATGATTTAAAACACCATGTAAACATACTGTAAACATTGTGTCAACTTATTTCGCAAGTATGGAGAACAGCGATAGATGGACGGACGCTGAAGTGCAGGCACTTGTAGCAAATGTAGCACT
>NW_015557085.1:151010-155724 GCF_001515605.1 Sinocyclocheilus anshuiensis | reverse complement strand
CATTCCCTTGCAGAAGGAGACTATCTGCAGTTCTTTTGACCGTCCCTCCGATGCCGTCTGGTGCTCCCTTGCCATGTGAAGTGGGAAAGGAGTTCCAAGTCGCTCTTTGGAAACCAAATCTTGAAGGGACATCACATAAAAGAGAGAAATTCATCTTGTTTTTATATTGTTTGCTTGGGCCATCAGACCAAAAGTGGATGGTGTGAGCACCAGGAAACTTGTCTCTTATTGTTTTGAGGATAGGATCCATGTATGCCCAAATGGAGGCAGCATCCTGACGCTTGGATTCAGACACAGTGCAAAAGCCAGCCTTTTCATCTTTTGTGTAGTACATGCCAGTATGCAGATTGAGTTGGGGGAGGTTCTGACCAAAATGGCATGACTGTACCTCAGAACTATATTTGCATTTCCATGCTTCTGCGAAGTCAACATGCACAATAACACTGTTTTCATCACAGTTGTCTATCATCTTCCTGTACTGTCTGGACTGATTTCTGACCAAACACACACGTGTTGTTGTCTCATTGCGCAACAGGTGTTCATACAGCTGTATGAGTTCTGCTATGGTGCCAGTATGCTTCACAAGTTTAGTGTTGTGGTGAGGTTCGCCTGCCTCTTGGTCCTTTACCCGTTCCCACTGCTGCCACTCAACATTGATCAGCTCTTGCTGTGCTGCAACCGGTGTGCTTTTGTGAAGACAGCGAGGACAAACGCGCAGGAGACATGCTTCACTTGGAGGAGAGCAACAAACAAGCTCAAAACTATCATCAAGCTTGCTACTCTGAATAACCCCATGTTCTCTCAAGACCTCAAGCATCATCTTTGCATTTTCATGGTATTGGCACTGACAGGTCTTTCGATCAGATGGCTTGGGGGCTGTGACATAGAAAGGGTTAAGAGCGCAGAAAGATTAATAACTTTGACTAATGTCTGGGTGTTGCTTGATGAACTCTTTGTGGAGGAAAATCATTGTGTCTGAGAGGACCATTCTTTGATGCTTTTTCTTATTTCATGTAATTGTGTCTATTTTGTCAGTGGTCATACGTGCAGAATTACAAAAGAAGTTTTGGACTGTTTGTGTAAGTGGGCCTTCTGACTTTGGATTCCTTTTGCCTTAGCATTTTGTATGTCAGACCAAATTGCCTCATTTTGTATAGCAGCCGATATTTTTTAAGAATCGTCCCTGACAAGAGAAGGTTTTTAGATTTTACATGTCTCTGCACTCTGTTTTCCTTTGTTGAATTCTTTAATTAGAACAATAGGGCCTTTCGCACCGCGGGAACCTTTTCATAGTACCAGAACTAACTGTGGAACTACCCACTTTTTGGCGTTTTCGCACCGCCGGAACTGGGTGTGATTTTAGTACTGGACTGCCTTTTTTGAGAACCAAATTAGCTCCTACTCCGGAGCAGTGTCTAACCAGCACAACTGGTATTAATCGTGACGTAAGTAGACACTGATTGGCCAAACGCGTATGAAAACGCCCTCACCCGCCATGATTTAAAATGCCGTGTAAACATACTGTAAACATTGTGTCAACTTATTTCGCAAGTATGGAGAACAGCGATAGATGGACGGACGCTGAAGTGCAGGCACTTGTAGCAAATGTAGCACTGCCAGTTGTCGTTGGAGATTCTTAGTCCTCCTTTCCGTTCTTTCAATCGCTTTACGTATGCGTCGACATTCCAAGTCCATTATTGTGAAACCCGCGAGACACAACAAAAACACAGCTCCGATCACAGCGTCCTCCATCCTCCTGTTGTTAATATTGTTCTTCTTTGTTTCTGTTGTTGAACGCCGCGCACAAATGACGACGCTGTCGACCGGCTTACGTCACTTCCTAGTACACACTCTCGGTGCGAATGCAACCCTTTAAATGGTACTGGGAAATAGTTCCCGCAAAATCGTCCCAGTACTTTAGTACTGTACATTTAGTCCTGGAACTAAAACAGTGCGAAAGGCCCTATTAAAGGACTTTTTTTTCCACGCTTGCTTCTGAGATCTAATGTGCATCAATTTCCACAGCTTTTCAACAATCTTTTAAAGGATTTTTCAGAGAACTGCTGTGTCTGGAGTATAATCCCGTTGTCACTGTTTTTAGACAGCACTTCCTGTTTATGTCCCAGTCGTTTGCTACAATGTGGCGCTTCGCAGGCATCCTGGAGAACACGAGGAAATCCCCTCTGACAGAAATACCATCTGAAACCTGCCAGATTCACAACTCATTTGCTCTTCCACTGTGCATGATGAGCCCCGGGAAACAGCACTCATGATGAGGAGACAGGCTGTTGAGCTGCATGTCCTCGCTCCAGAGCGCTCTTGGAGCTACTCTTGAAAGCATGGCGTTTGGTGGGATGATGTCATTGTGCGCTCATGTAAACGTGTGTTAAAGAGGCCGTTTCCTCTCCTGATGTTTGCTGAAGTGTGTGTGTCTGAGCCGTGATTTACAAACACGCGCTCATCCAGTCAATTGCATCATGGTTGGCTTTCAGTCGTCCTGTGCTGACCCATTTCCAGCGAAACACATTACAGCATGAAGAACGAGTGCAGTCTGATCATCAGCATCTTAAAGCCATAGTTCACCCAAAAATGTTGATTCAGGCATTATTAATGCTTCTCCAAACCTGTAGGACTTACTTTCTTCTGCTTGATATAAAAGAAGATATTTTGAGAAACATCTCAGTGTTTTTTTGTCCATACAATAGACATCAGTGGTCACCAAAATGGTTTCATTCTTCAAAATATCTTCTTTTGTGTTCAGCAGAAGAAAGGTCATACAGGTTTGAAACAACATGAGCGTGAATTAACCATGACGTTTTTGAATGAACAGTCTCTTTAAGTGGAAAGCGTCATATAACAGTGCTCAAAAACAATTAAGCAAACACTTAAATCAATGAATCTCAATGAATGAAATATCTTTACTTATATACATTGTGTAATTAATTGAGAACAAAATGATGTGAAAATGGTCAATGCAAACCAAAGTCATCAACCCACTGAAGGCCACATTTAAAATCGCACAAAAATCAAAGTAAAAACTGAGTCAGTAGTGTTTTTGGCCTCCACATGACTGTAAACATCTATGCATGCTCCTGGTGAGATGATGCATGTCTTGGAGGATCTCCTGCCAGACCCGGATCATCAGTGAGCTCCTGGACAGTCTGTGGTGCTTCAGATGCTCCGATACGTAACGTCCCAGAGGATCTCCATTGATTTCTGATCTGGGGAAAGTGAGGGTCCGTCAGTAGCATCAAAAGCTATGTTTCCATCACCCTGTTTTTATGCGCATTTTGAAGTATCGCATCAGAAACGAGTGATGGAAGCACCAAATTTAAAATAAAAATCCCTTAATTCGCAAAAAAGTTTTTACGCTCACTTGAGGTGGTTTTTGACTTGTGCGAAAAAGGGTTAATGATAATAATGGGAGATGGAAACGCATTTGATGAATAAATTCATCACACAAGGAATAAATTCAGGCACAATTGTTATTATTTTAGCTGTTGACCAAAACATATTCAAGTTACAGTTATATAATGAATACGGGCTTAAAGTGCACACTCTGAGCTTTATTTATGCTCTTTAATAGGTAACTCTCCCCTTTTTCAAGGGACCATAAGTAATCGGACAGTTGACTCAAAAGCTGTTTCATGGACAGATGTGGGCTATTCCTTTGTTTTTTCTACATCAATTAAGCAGGTACAAGGTGTGTCATTTGCATTTGGAAGCTGTTGCTGTGAACCACATCATGCGGTCAAAGATTTCTCCATACAAGTGAAACAGACAATTGTGAGGCTTCAGAGACAAAACAGATCCATCAGAGAGATAGCAGGAACATCAGGAGCGGCTGAATCAACAGTTTGGTACATTCTGAGAAAACAAGAACACACTGGTGAGCTCAGAAACATAAAAAGACCTGGACGTCCACGGAGGACAACAGTGGTGGATGATCAGAGGATCCTCTCTATGGTAAAGAAAAACCCTTTCACAACATCCAGCCAAGAGAAGAACACTCTCCAGGAGGCAGTCGCGTCTCTGTCAAAGTCTACGATCAAGAGAAGACTTCACCAGAGCAAATAAAGAGGCTTCACCACAAGCTGCAAACAAGGCCAGATTAGACTTTGACAAAAACATCTAAAAAAGCCAGAGCACTTCTGGAAAAGTATTCTTTGGACGGCTGAAATTAAGATCAACCTGCACCAGAACGACGGGAAGAAAAGAGTCTGGAGAAGGCTTGGAACAGCTCATGATCAAAGCACACACATCATCTGTGAAACATGGAGCAGTGTGATCAGGGCCGTTTCTAGGCATAGGCGAGCTAGGCGGTCGCCTAGGGTGCCACCAGCTGAAGGGGCGCCAATGAGCGCACGTACTGGCACTTTTAGCAGGGTTGTGATAAAGAGTGGCACGGTCACCCTGAAATATGACTGCCGCCCCCACTGGATCCCCCAACATTATTGGGCTAGAGTACTGTCAATCTGACGATGCCTGTATGCCACTAGATCAGAGTGCTGTCAATTGCTGCCTGATTGTTGCATGCAAAGTTTGCATTTGGAGCGCTCAACAACGCCATTAGATCAGTGGGCTCTGTCAGTGCTTTGGCAAGGTAACACTTTTTTTTGTCATGCAATAAAGCTAAGTTCAAAGGCCAATTTAAAATATTGGTACAGTAAGTAAAGTGCACAAAATCAGTATTTTGTTTAGGCAGTATTTGTGG
>NW_015557085.1:132714-150082 GCF_001515605.1 Sinocyclocheilus anshuiensis | reverse complement strand
GGCAATAGGGATTTCGCCTAGGGCGTCAAATTGGCTAGAAACGGCGCTGAGTGTGATGCATGAGCTGCATGCTTTAGTGGCTCTGGGTTACTGGTGTTTAGTGATGATGAGACAGAAGACAGAAGCAGCCGGATGAACTCTGAAGTGTGTAGAGATATACTCTTTGACCAGATTCAGCCAAATGCAGCAAAGCTGATTGAGAGGCGCTTCATGGTACGAATGGACGATGACCCAAAACACACAGCAAAAGAAACCCAGGAGTTTTTGAAGTGAGCACAGGTCTCATTACAGGACCTCAGGCCCGCATGACACCCTGCTTTGGTCAGACACATGCACACCAGTGTCCTGCTGGAGCTGTGGCAGTAGACACTTAACATTCAGTAACATCATAACATTTAATGCCACTGACACTATTTGATGAAAACAAAACTTAAACTGAATTGAATAATGACGATATTGTGTTTAGTGCTGCGACAATAAATCAATGCATTGCAAATCGAGAAATGATTCTGCATCGATTCTGAGATTTTCCGAATGCATCGTGATTCTCTGTTGAATGGATTCTGAGCTTAGCTTTGAACAGCAGATAGCGCTGCATGCTTCAGAAACAGCCATACTCTACTTGCTTCCAGTTCCTTGCACACACTTGAACCTAAAATAATCATTCATAAAGTTCGAAAAGGTTGAAGCGAGTTACAAGGGTGTTCACAGTGGGCTGTGTTTACATTAATCTGGCATCATGAGCATTTGAGTGTGCGGATAAAAACTAGAGTAGAGCGCCATCTGCTGTTAAAAACTAAGCTCAGAATCCATTCCAGAGAGAGTCACGGTGCATCGATTTATCGTCCCAGCCCTAATTGTGTTGATAGAGCTGCTTTATAGCAGAATTGGGATTTGTTTCATGATGAAGTTTGCATCAATTAATCTTTTATTTTCCTGTTTATTTCTGCGAAGCTGCTTTGAAACAATCTCCACTGGATAAAGCGCTTTAGAAATAAATGTGACTTGAGCAATGCAGAATCATTGACCACAGTGGCAGGAAGAAGTACATGATTTTCTCTTTTGTTTAATAGTGCTGATTATCAGTCTATTATTGTGAGGATAGACAGCAGCGCGTCTGTCAGGCTATTTACACTGCTAATGCACAGTCCCGTGTCTATCTCAGTCCCGAGACACCGCTTCGCTTCACTTCTACACAGAGCAGAGTGATTGAGACACCGCTGTGCTGCTGTTTCTGAGTAAAGCGAGGGTGTGAGCTCTTCTGAAACCATGTTTTGTAAGAACGATGGAGAAACTGCTCGTCATCTATCAGAAACTTCCCACAAATGCACTACTTTCTTAAGCAAAATCATTTTGGCAAAAATCTATTGCAAAAATGCAACAATTTCTGATCACACTTTAGTCACGCTCCATTTATCAATATTTACACAAATTCTAGTGTTGACTACATTTGAAAAGATGAAAGAGTTTCAGCTCCTGTTTTGTATTCTGCATTTTTAATGTCAAGCCACGTTCTTGTCTGTAATGCTTTATACAATACAGATCAATTCAAAGCAAATAACTCTTATTGTTGCAAAGTTATGAAACGTCTGACTTCAGTTTCAGCAGTAAAAGCTAGTGTGATCATTCAGATCAATTCAGCTGAGTGAGCATTGAGTTCAGATCATGTGTTAAAGGAGTGTAGAGCTGAACCGTTCCCACAAACCCTCAAGCTAACACAATGATGCACGCTTTCTCTTCCATTAGACATCATTTCTCAGAATCATTGCTCATTATGAACATTTATTATCACGATTATAGTGACCAAAATTATCACTGTTATCAGTGTTATCACGGTATTGTTAAAATGTGCCGGAAATGTTCAAAAAGTTTGATATTTAAAACCAACCAACAAATAATTTAGTTTTATTATAATTTTTTTTTTTTTTTTTTTGCATAAACACTGAAACAATAACATTACCAATGATGTCTGGATTTTAAATGACAACAGTGTATCTAATAGCATGTGCAGAATTTTTTAATAAAACTTTGGAAAAGTTTCATAAAATTGTAAACCTCACATTTCAGCCTTTAAATAAAGAAAAGGGTTAAGTCAAAATGATAATTGATTAATAAATGATTATATATATTTTATCTGCCCCATAAATAATTCTGGATAGCTTATCTGAATTGTTTAAATGTGTAGAATCCACATAAGCTTGTTTTTCATCAACCGGTCATAAATGACAGCAGAGCTTGTAAATCCGGTCTGTTTTATGTCCCGACAGAAGCTGCACACAGACTGAATGTGAGCCTCTGTAGCTCCACTCTCTGACAGCAGGGGGCGCTGATGGAGCAGCAGAATTACAGCGGTTTACCGTAAAGAACACTAGTTTATTAGGTGTTACATGAAGTGAAGATGAAAACAAAATGCCACTGAATCTTTTCTGAAGACAGTCAGAATCTTCAGAGGTGCATTCATATAATTAATTCATTCATATATTCATTTGTATAATTCCCTCAGCACTCTGTTAAACCTCCCAGCTTTTCCACCGTTTTCACACAAATCCAAACTACTCTGCTGCTGTGTGCACCTGTAAAGCCCTGCTTTATGCTGGACTGTATTTATTTATCCTCAGTTGTTCAAATCGCGGTAATCGGATACGGATTTAATGATAGTTAAAATATGAAACGATAATACTACCCGTGGGTAATTTTATCAGGATTTATGGTCAAACCGAGTTTATGTCTGAGTTCATGTCTCTGCGTTAGTTGCATCGCTTGGCTTGTGTTTCTGAGTCCTGCACACACTCGAGCTCATCAGACAGAAGCATATATAAGCATAAACTGCAGTGTGGTGAAGCATCACAAGAGTCTGCAGGTGTGAGGTGTCTGTCTCGTGTCTGGACTCCTGTGGCAGGTTCATTGCAGGAGAATGAATGGATGAGTGGTCTGTCCTCATCATGTGTGCTGTACAGAAGAGCGCTTCACATGCCGACTGAGACCAGAGCATCAAAACACCTTTCTCAACAGTTAGATTCTTAATGTTTTATAAAGAAGTCTCTTCTGCTCGCCAAGCCTGCATTTATTTGATCCAAAATACAGCAAAAGCAATAATATTGTGAAATATCATTTCAGCATCATTACTCCAGTCTTCAGTGTCACATGATCTTCAGAAATCATTCTAATATGCTGATTTGCTGCTCAACAAATTGATTTAGGATGCTCTAAATTGATCAAAAGTGATGATAAAGACATTTATAATGTTACAAAATATTTATATTTCAGACAAATGCTGTTCTTCTGAACTTTCTATTCATCAAAGAAACCTGAAAAATACTACTTAGCTGTTTTCAACATAATATATAATTACATAATAAAAATTGTTTTTTGAGCAGCAAATCAGCATATTAGAATGATTTCTGAAGATCATGTGACTGGAGTAATGATGCTGAAAATTCAGCTTTGAAATCAGAGGAATAAATTACATTTTAAAATACATTCAAATATATGAATTAATAAAACTATTTCACAATATATTACTGCTTTTGCTGTACTTTGGATCAAATAAATGCAGGCCTGGTGAGCATGAAGAGACTTCTTTAACAACATAAAACAAAATCACTGTTTTCCCAAAGAACACAAGCTAATCTAGGACTCTATGAAATCTGCTTCATGTTCCGCTTAAATATTTCTGTATTCCATTTTAATAGTTTACTTCAACTTCAACTAAACTGTCAAAATGTTAACAATTTAAAAATGTATTAAAGTTTTGGCAATAATAGTGCCCTAAGACATGTTTTATTTTATTTATTTATTTATTTTTCAGAAATCCTGTGTTGTTTTCTGGATTCTGTGTTTTTTGATTTGTAATTGTAATTTTATTATCAAAAATGTTGGTAATCGAATGAATGCATGCCATTTTAACAATTGAATCAATCTTTCAAGATGTAGTAGTCAAATGAAACTTGAACGATTCCTTTCATTCTTTTGGTAAACAAAGTGCTGCACAACAGAGGCTCCCTGTCAAACATGGACAGAAAAGGCTTTTGATATTCCTTTAAAAAAACATGTTTTTTAACTAGTTTTAACATCATTATTACGTGTAGATCTGCGTTCTGTTGTGCGATAGATCTATATTTCAATCCAGTAATATAATAGTGAAATCATGTCTAGTTGTGAGTTTCTGTGTCTGCTGATGGTCTGCTGCTCTGAAGTTCATGTGTTCATATAGTGAGATGCATTCACAGATCGATCAGAACGTGTGTGTGTGTGTGTGTGTGTGTGTGTGTGAGACAGGGTCGACATGTGAAAACAGGACAGCTGGCAGCCATCAAGGTCATGGACGTGACGGAGGTATGAGCTTCATCTGAACATCACACTCTTAACACTGCTGCATAATAACACTCTTCTCTATCAGTCAGTGCGTCTGGACTTTATGTTTACCCAAAGAAAATACACAGAAAGCAATGAAATTACTGCTCATTTAATTCTATTTAATCTAATCATGATTTCTGCATCCTTTGATTAATTAAGCGTACTTGTTTGTGATATTGGTATTTTTGTTGTTGTTTTAGCAGAAGACAGAATAAACTAATTTGGAGTAGTTGGAGTTAATGCTAGGATTGTCACTGATTTAGCGTTTGAGAGAAGTGTCTTCTTTTTTCTTCATTCCTTCTTTATTCTGATGAATATAATAACTCCGGAAACTAGATGAGGTCAGATAAATGTCATCTTGATTCAGAATTGTGTGTGCAATAATTCTGATGAATGACAACAACTGTGATTAATAATCACCATTGTGATCATTGAGCAAAACAATGGTATTCATCAGAGTGTGCTGAAAGCGTTCGGAGAGCCTCGGCAGGGTCTGTCGTGAGAGATAACACATTACCTTTCCCTGACCATCACTTCCAGTGCTGCCAACTTAGCAATGCTGCTGCTAGATTTAGCAACTTTTTCAACATCTTCAAAAGGCACCTAGCAACAAATGTAGTTTTTAAAAAAAATTTATTTGGCAACTTTTAGCAACTGTGACTCAAATGATAAAAAGGCAGATATTTTCCCTCTAAATTACATTAAGAAGAGGAAATCAAAGGAGTCTAGCTGTACACGTATCACATGGATTAAGCTGCTAGTTGCAGTTGTTCAATAATAATAATGATAATAATAACACCTTGTTAGTTTGTACCTGCACTTGCTGATCAGTTAAAAAATATCTATAAAAATGGAAAAGGTACACGGTAATTTTCTATCGGGACATTATCTGTTAAGTTGTAACCTGAAAACACAAAATACAGTGCGCAATTTTAAATTCAAGTAAAAAAACTGTTACAAATCTCAAATTAACGCAGTACATTGTGTCCCGTTTTACAGACCTTTCTTAAAGTGTAGCTTACTAACTAACTACCAATACACTGCTTACAAATATAATTGTTCAGAATGAGTAGTTTCACTAGTTCACCAGAAAACACGACATGTAATAGTTCAGAAATGTATAAATGTTCAATAATTCAATGCTGTATGTAAAAATAAATATATTATTTATATTTCAATATTATTATGTTTATTTTTTAGTTTAAATCTAAATGAATCTTCAAATCACATTCATAATCATATTTTTGCTGAGATTCGAGTGATCTGATTGTGTAGTCTATGCAGTTTTGCATTTCGCGCGATGTCATCACAACGTCATTTAGCAGCTTTTAAGCAACACGTTGTCCTGCCTTTAGCAACGCTCCCTGAAAATGAGTTTGCACCACTGCTCACTGATCTGCTTTAACTGTGCTGTGGCATCTCACACACGTGTCTTCTGCAGGACGAGGAGGATGAAATCAAGCTGGAGATTAACATGCTGAAGACTCACTCCCATCACAGGAACATAGCCACGTACTACGGTGCTTTTGTGAAGAAGAGTCCTGCGGGTCAGGATGACCAGCTGTGGGTGAGTGAGTGAGCGAGAGAAACACAACAAGAACAGCCTCCAGCTTCTGCTGTGCTCACTTCTGTTATGAGCTGTCTGGTCATCTTAAAGAGACAGTTCACCCAAACACTCAAGCGTGGTTTTGCCAGTACGCTGAACCTGAGTGTGTGTTTTCTGGACTTGTGCAGAGCTCCAGACTGACACTAAATGATCACATTGTGTGTGCTCTTTTATTGCATGTGAATTCTGTCACAAACCCAGATGTCTCTGTGAGTTAAACCAGTTTAACGAACCAACGCTGACATTCTCAACAACACTGATGCTCAAACATCGTGCCACAATGATCCGCAAATCACCAACTTTACCATGGATTTACTGTAGTAACACTAACTGAAAGCATGGTATTGTGGCAGAAATGTGGGATTTCGGGGATCAACACTAAGGATTTTTTTCTACTGGCCCTGCCACAAAAATAAAATAGTTGCTGTTATCATTGTTTTTGATCTTGTATTCTAATAAATAAGTAGTGTCTTTAGTGACTGTCAAACACGATTGAATGAATTCAAGGTGCACTTTTTCATTATGCAAAATGTTTTGCGTTTTGGGTTTGTTCTCACGATATTCTTAGCACCATATGACATGGCCTCGAGGACCCTTTGCAAAAATAAAAAAATATACAGACTTTTATGTGTGCACGGAAATCCATTAAAGTTAACATATCGGACAGTGCACACTGAGCCATGTGTTGTACTATCATTTAACGGTGTGGTTTCTTGGCTATGCATTAAAGAGACCTAAGGCCTTGAAATATGACACACTGCCCTAACGAAAGCCACATTTTGAACACTTTGTTTACAATTCCAGTCTTTTTTATAGACTCTTGAACTTAGCAAATAGGACAATGCACACAGCTGTATTATGCCATCAGCCCATTTCGTGTCATGGTTTTTCTGCTGCTGCAGAGGATGAGCTAAATTGGACATTAGGCCTTGATATTAGAGGTACTACCATAAGGAAAGCCACATTTTGAGCAAGTTGATCTCTATTAATTCATGTGCATCCATGCTCTTATTTGATTCATAGTAAGATGGCAGTGATGCACAAAGGAAATAGGTTATATAAAACCAGAAATTGTAATGCGTAAGCATGCGAAAAATTCCTATGCGCATGTGAATAGTTTCTCAAAGGGCACAAACAAGTTTCTTGTGTGCATGCAAAAGTCACTTAGCGAAAAGCAATGTAAAAAACCCTGAAAAAATAAAAATATTTACAGATGACCATAATACCAAATATAAAGCTTAATAGTGCTAAAATGTAAAATAACGTCGGAAATGGAAAATGTGAACCCTGTATTTATGAAATACAGTAGTAATCTTATGATCATTCCTGTTCACAACATGTAGGAAAAGAAGAAAGAGGTGAATGAGCAAAGACAGCAGGACATGGGCATGATAAGTCAGTGTGGTTAATGTGCGTCTGTCTCTGTGTGTCAGCTGGTGATGGAGTTCTGCGGCGCCGGCTCGGTCACAGACCTGCTGAAGAAGACCAAAGGCAGCTGTCTGAAGGAGGACTGGATCGCCTACATCTGCAGAGAGGTGCTGAGAGTGAGTAAAACTGTATACACCTTACCTAGTGTGTGGAAACAACTCGTGTGTTCTTTCAGTGAGAGGGATGTAACCATATCAATATCGCGGTAGCAAAACTGTCTCGATATTATCTTAGTCACATGATGATATGAAACGATAGGTCTTCCGGGCAAAAAGTGTAGTTTTTAAAATATATTTGTTTTGGGGCATTATGCTTTTGGCACAGTCAAACAAACTCAAACCGAAAGCACTATATGGCTTTGCTATATAGTAAATTTTTCCCTAATTCTTCATTGGTCTTTTTTCTTTTTAAATATCTCAATAAATATCGTACCGTGGACTTCATATCGCAATAATATCGTATCGTGAGATTTTGATACCGTTACTTTCGCATTCAATAAATTACATCATTACATTTTTCCAATATGATTGTTCCAATAAGGCACACAAGGATCGTAATTTGTTTGTACTCTTCATAATGAAATGGACTAGAGTGATCAGTGAAGCATCCTTCTGCCTGTTTTTACTGGCCTTTGTTGATTTGTGTCTTTTGAAATCCATCCTAAATGACTGTGCTGAGTGTAAGCTGTTTTCATGGTCAGACCGAATTACGTGACACGAAAAGCCGTATTTAATGAAAAAATGCAGTTATATTTTAATATGTATAATACCCAGAAAGATAAAAAACAGTTGCATGTCATGCCTGGATGAAGCCTGCACTTCATTTAGTACACTAAAGTTAATGTGGATAACAGAAAACGACAAAGATCAAAGAAACCTCTGAGCATGTCACAAATGCGTGTTATCCACAGAAATCAGTGAACGAGACACACATTTCACTCATGAAAGGAGTTGCTTGTGTTATGAAATGCATTCTGTTCATGAAGTGTTTTTGTCATGCATTTCATTAAATGCATTTAATCCATGCTGAAAATTGTGGAATTTCATCTGGTGTAACAGAGATATAAAGCTTGTTCTTTCACTGATTTTATAACCCTAATGATAATAAATGACATTACTTTTAGAAAGGCTCTATTCACTGTCAAACATGAGAAATTGAAGGGATATTCTGGGTCCAGAAGTTAAGATGAATCAACAGAATTGTGGAATATGTTGATAATATGTTGCAAAAAACAAAAAACACTGTTTAATAATGTTTAATTTAGCAGCTAAAATAGGCATTGATTTCACTGTTGAGTTGATGAGGGCATGCACGTCATTAAAAGAAAGACAAAGCGCAAAAGTAATGAAATGCAGCTGTTTATTTATTTATTTCTGTCCAGTGTTTGTGTGTGTAAACTGTGGTTTGCTGCTGTTCTCTCAGGGTCTGTTACACCTGCACTCACATCACGTGATTCATCGAGATATTAAAGGACAAAACGTGCTGCTGACGGAGAACGCTGAGATCAAACTGGGTAAGACCTCCATCCATTACCAGCATCTGAGAAATACTAGATATGATCATGAGCGTGTTTCACTGAGAAGCACTGCAAGCTCACCCTTCAAACATGCTATGGTTAGTTGTTTTTGGTTACTTTTTTCTTATTGCTTCTTATGTTATTTTACTATGGTACTTTTCATATTTCTATATGCCAGCTTTTTATTTCTTATATGAAAGATGTTGGACAATCGATTTAAAAATAAAAATAGGACCCACTTTATATGAGTCAGTCCTCATAAAGTGACATTTTCATGCCATGGGACCTTTAACTACTTTACACTTACATAAGAATTAAGCATAAGATACATTATAATTATTGTGTACATAGCAGTGTTATTTAAGTATCATTGATTTGCTATCGTCATTTTGTTAATATTTTTAATTAGATTTAAGAAACAAAAAAATCTGTTTCCATATAATTTTTAAAGATACAGTCCGTAACTTTGTTTTGGTTAAAAATGACGTAAAATTATGCCACGACTGTAAACATAAAGAAGTTTTCCTGGCTAATAGACTATATCGCATGTGAGGATCCTGCAGGTGGAGGATCATTTAGCCTTTTCTCACAGCAGCTGCAATAATTAAACTTATCATTTTGATGGAGGATTGTAATCAAGAAAGGATTATGTGTTTATGAAACACATGTGACTGAAATTAAATTATATTCCAGTTTTAAATGTGCATCTGGTTTGATGTGATAGGAGCTAACTGATCTTTAGATTTAATCACCATTGTAGCATGATTTATTGTAATGCTTTTTTCCTCAGTTGGTCAGAACAAACGAGGCAGACTTTTTAATTATTGTTCAGATGATATATGGTGAAAATGCTTATTTGGGTCATATATTCCAAGATGTAGCTAGAATCTGATCGCTAAGTACAGGATCCACACGTTCACCTCAAAACATGAGATTCATCCGTGCCGGTGCACACGTAATGAAGATAATTCTACAAACAGCTGCAATTGCAGGTTTCAAACAGAGATGGCGACAAAGAGGCAAAACTTACGGACTGCAGCTTTAAGGTTTTAGTATATTAATTCTGTTTTTGTCTTTTTTTGTTGTTATTTTAATATTTAAACTACACAAAAATGAGAATCCACTAAAATACATGTTTTTTTTAAACACAGAGCAATATGCATGTACAGAAGAATCGCCCTGTATCATATCCTGGCATATATATGGCAGGAGACACTGTTGATGTATGTGTTTTTCCAGTGGATTTTGGCGTCAGCGCTCAGTTAGACCGAACGATTGGCAGAAGAAACACGTTCATCGGGACGCCGTACTGGATGGCGCCGGAGGTGATCGCGTGCGATGAAAACCCTGACTCCACATATGACTACAGGGTGAGTAGACTACTCTACATCAGTGAGTGAACATGTTTCCATCAGTGACTGTGATAACGCATGTTTCAGAGCGACGTGTGGTCTCTGGGAATTACCGCTTTAGAGATGGCCGAGGGAGCGCCACGTGAGTTTACATATACAGAAACACTCTATAAAAGTTACATATGATCCAGTGTTTGTGTGTGATTCCTGTATTTCTCTGCAGCCTTGTGTGACATGCATCCCATGAGAGCGCTGTTCCTCATTCCACGAAACCCTCCTCCCAAACTCAAGTCCAAGAAATGGTGAGAGAATGCCGTTTATTACAGCCAGATCTGCCACACAGCCATAGAGTATGAATAGAGTTTCCTAATGATATAGCATAACATAATAACATAATGACAGGTAAGAAAAATGAAGCCATAAGGAAGTACTGTTCGGGAAGTACTAAGTTGTTGACGTGTTCTGAAGAAGCCCTTTTATACTTCCGGGCGCCCATCTGTGATGTCACAGGCTACGTGGGCCAATTAGAGTGAAGCTGTTTGACACGTGCTTCAGACACCCCATAGTGTCCACTAGAGGATGCAGCTCGAGTTCCCTAGAAGGGGAACCACCGACACATTTGTTACAATCGCTAGGACACATTTCTCAATTCTAAAGTTATTTTTCAAAACTCTTCAAACAGTTCTCCTAACCATCTTTCAACTTTACACAGCAGTTCATTTCACATTCAAAATGCACTAAAACTACCAAAACACTTCATTAATGCCTCAAATCAACTCATTCTTCCATAACTCTAGCAAAGACAAGCATTATACAAGGTTTTCTTTTGTAAAATTTCTGTACAAAACAATAATTATACTCTCTACTGTTTATAATTCACTGCAGTATATGTTACGTGGTCCATGTTTACATTGCAGTACAAAATTATTCCTAAGTTTTCCCCTTTTGTGTGGATGGTAATGAAAGTGTGAAGATGTTCATCTACATGCAACTGCTTCAACAGTATTTGATTTTTTACATTCAGAATATTTTTTCTATATGATATTACTGTAGAAATGTTGCAGATTTCTGTCTTATTCATTTTTGTACTGTGCTAGGTTTTGAACTGAAGTTTTGAAAACAGCATGCAAACGTGCAAATTGGCTTGTGTAGCACATAAAGTTTTGTTGGTGTTTGTGTCGAAGTGAGAAAAGAATTCATGTAATTTGACAGATGTGGTCAATGAATGCATTTTGTGCCAAAGCAATGATAAATGATGATTCACAGTTTAGCCCACAGAGACTGATGCTGTGCTCGGTGTGAGGAGTTTTGAAAAAGTGACGGAAGCATTGAGAAATGTGTCCGAGCGATTGTAAAAAATAACTGACTTGTGTTTCACTGCTCCTAAAGGTCTAAGAAGTTTCAGACATTTGTAGACAGCTGTCTGGTGAAGAACTACCTCCACCGGCCGTCCACAGAGACGCTCCTGCGTCACTCCTTCATTAAAGACCTTCCCAATGAGCGACAGGTGCGCATCACGCTCAAAGACCACCTGGACAGGACCAGGAAGAGGAGGCGAGAGAAAGGTGATGCTCTGTGGTTTGAGAAGATGAACATTAAAATTACATCCAAACACATCCACTGTTCAGATGGTAGTGTAGTTTGCTCGTGGTTTGGCCTAATTAGCCTCAAACCCTATTTATGATCACTGTGAACAGAGGGGACAGAATATGAATACAGTGGCAGTGAAGATGAAGAAGATGCCATGAATGAAGATGAAGGTGAACCCAGGTATGTGTTACCACACTGATCTCTATATGAAACCTTAATAGAGGCTTTGAAACATCTTTACTTCCCGTCCTTTTTCAGTTCAGACTGTAGAGTCGACATAAAGAGTAGTAACAGTTCTAGACTAGCTACAAAGAACATAATGACTAAATATGAACATTTATGAATTTGAGTTAGCTGGTGTGATGTACCAGCTACATGGATAAAGCTCGAGTGGAAATAAAACAGGAAGGTGTTCCTCACCCTGCTCAGGGCTGTTCGGTCACGTCTTTCTTTGGACTAGGGCTGCAACAAATGATTATTTTGATAATCGATTAATCTAACGATTATTTGAACGATTAATCAACTAATCGTCAATTATTTTCACAGATTAATCAGTAGACTTTGAGTGATTATTCAGCTTTTGAAATTAGTTAAAATACTGAGTTATAATAAAATAAATAAAGCTAATCACTTCAGCTTTTGAAAATCATATTATGTAATTACAATACGATGGCTTCCATCAGTACTCCCAAAGCTGGCACAGGTCTATAACACTTTCTACATCCACATTTCACTCGCTAACATTAGGCGGTTTTCATTTATACGCAGTTAGTGTTGATGATCACATTATTTTATCATATGCATCTGCTTAAATATGAGATCACTTGTTTCTGCGGCTTCATCACCTGTATTTTTGATCGGCACTTTCTAGGCTCATTCAGGAGATGCGTAATAGCGCCCTCTAGTGTATAACAGTGAAAACACGGAAAAATCAGTGTTTGGCAGGGAAAGAGTTCACTTTAATAAAATAATATTTTTTCCCCCACTAATAAAAAGATTTTATCATTAGCTAGCTCCACACTGGAGAGCTGATTTATAACAGAAAATCAAGTTGTAATTCTAACTGAAAGCGACACTGACTGGTTTTTTTATGTTTAATACTGTAAAGCTGCTTGATTTAAGGCTATCTATTGCATAAAGTACTATATAAATAAACGTGATGCGAGTACCGAACAAACGTCCACATCGCTGTAATCAGATGCTTTCTTAACTGCTGCTTTCTCACCGCGGTCAGTTTTTGTTGTGTTTATTTCGTTATCGAGAGGAAAGCGTAGCATATATTTACATATTCATTTACAAACACCGCTCAGCAGCTTCAGGTTCAGCTGCGTTTGCTCTGAAGTGTGTGTTTGTGTGTCTTCTCTGAATTACAGTCTTGCTCTACAGCGCCACTCTGGTCAAACCGCTTTATTGCAGGCTCTTACATGAGATCATATGAGATCAAACGACTACTCGACAACAAAAATATTTCTTGACAATTTTTTTATGTCAACGTTGTCAATAATGTCGACTCGCCGTTTTAGCCCTACTTTGGACTGTAATAATCAGACCAGGAGAGTGCATTAGGACAATGAATCAGTTTGGATTGCATGTTAAACCTGAGAGGTGAGATCTGTATTAGTGAACCAGTGCATCACTGAGAGTGAAACTGGTTTATGATCAGCAGGCAGCTCGATGACGTTTGTGCCACAGCAACCGAAAGGTAAATCAGAATAAACCAATGTATTAAAATGAAGCTGAAGATGTTATGTAAGCATGAATGGCCTCGCTCTTGTCTCTGTGTGATGAGCAGATGTCAGCGAGCGTGTCTCCATATGGCAGATGGCTTGAGAACTGACCGTGGCTCTTGTGTTTGTGCTCACACAGCTCTATAGTCAATCTTCCCGGAGAGTCCATGTTGAGACGGGAGTTCCTGCGTCTGCAGCAGGAGACAAACACACAAACACACCTGCTCCAGCAAACACACAGCCAGGACAACTACAAGAGACAGCTGCTGGCCGACAGAAACAAGAGGATCCAGCAGCAGCAGGAGGAGCGCCGTCGCCTCGAAGACGTACGGATCAACCCTCTTCAGACCCTGGAGCACAAAACCAGTCATAAGGGGCAATTTTTCGAAATTGAGATTTATGCATCGTCTGAAAGCTGAATAGATCATCTTTCCATTGTTGTATGGTTTGTTAGGATAGGACAATATTTGGCTGAGATACAACTATTTGAAAATCTGGAATCTGAGGGTGCAAAAAAATCTAAATATTGAGAAAATCATCTTTAAAGTTGTTCAAATTAAGTTCTTAGCAATGCATATTACTAATCAAAAATTAAGTTTTGATATATTTACGGTAGGAAATTTACTAAATATCTTCATGGAACATGATCTTTACTTAATATCCTAATGATTTTTGGCATAAAAGAAAAATGGATAATTTTGACCCATACAATGTATTGTTGGCTATTGCTACAAATATACCCCAGCGACTTAAGACTGCTTTTGTGCTGCAGGGACACAAATATCAAATGAGTGCTGATGTTTCACTGACGCTCTGTGTTTTACTCTGCAGTAGCTTTAACACGTTTAGTGTTTGTTTGCTCTGCAGGTGATGTTATGTGTGTCGGGTCAGTCGCTGCATGTTTTAGTGGAATACACATTCTGTGTGTGTAGATGTGTGCTCTATCAGTCCAGTATTTGGATGTGTTTCTCGAAAGCTTTTGGTCTGAAAGCTTGTGCTTGAAATGACTTGTGTAGATGAATCAAAACATATGAATCTCTTTACAAAACTATCACTTTCCTTTACAAATTGTTGAAGCAGTGGAGGGAAATCAGCCTAATGGCGTTGAAGCAGCATGCCAGGGTGAATGCAGTTAGCTGCTGAAAGTGTAGACATGAGGAGAAGCTTGTTCTCAGTCTGACCAGCTGTGGCTGATACACGAGACCGGACTCCAGTGGCCAGAGCTCCAGGAGATGATGTGGCAGGAAGAGACTGACCTTACCGAGAAAACCAGAAGAAACCACAAGAAACAGGTTAGAGTTTGTGACTTCAGTTTAGGCTTGCCGTGATAGACAGTGCTGAAGGCGAGACAGACGAGACGAGTGAGACGAGACGAGTGAGGCGAGACAGACGAGACGAGTGAGACGAGAAGAGCGAGGCGAGACAGACGAGAAGAGTGAGGCGAGACAGACGAGAAGAGTGAGGTGAGACAGACGAGAAGAGTGAGGTGAGACAGACGAGAAGAGTGAGGTGAGGTGAGACAGACGAGAAGAGTGAGGCGAGACAGACGAGAATAGTGAGGCGAAGAGTGAGGTGAGACAGACGAGAAGAGTGAGGTAAGACAGACAAGAAGAGTGAGGTGAGACAGACAAGAAGAGTGAGGCCAGACAGACAAGACGAGTGAGGTGAGACAGACAAGAGGATCGCGGATGATTTAGTTTAGAAACGAGATGCAAAAGCGCCAGTTTGGCAATATTTAGGATTTTGAAAAGCCTGTTGACTTTTGCCGTTTATCTAAGGAGAATCAAGGTGTATGCCGTGCCTCCAAGCTTTCTTACTCGTTTTGCTAATAAACATTCTTATTTCTTTGGTTATATATTATACATGTTTACTTGGCCTATTTCCAGTTTTGTATACCTATTTAAACTTTATGTAAGTTATTTGTTATTTTATATTAGGCATAGCCTGCCCTATAGCATGGTGTATTTTTATTTGTTTTGTTAATAAAAGTTCTATTTTTTATATAGGCTAAAGTGAGTTTGACATTGTATTTTGTTGTTGCATTCAAGCAATTGACGCCGAACTGCCGCTAATTCGAAAGTGAAAGTAAAATGCGCACGGCGCTTTTAAGCTATTTAAAAGCCAAGGAAAGCAAGGAAAAGAGGGAAAATTCAAACGAACAATTGCTTTACTCCAAATTGCCGCTATTTGAAAGTGAAAGTAAAATGCCCCCGCGGTGATATTAGTAGTGTAAATGTGGTGTTAGAGAAAAAAATAAAATATATATATATGAGCAGCTTTATTTTAGACGAGCTAAAACTGATGTTGTAATATTACAACAGTGGGCCTTACAGGGTTAAATTTGTTTAGGTTTGGAGTTTATAATAAGTGTTTATATGAATGCAACTATAATTTGTTTATGTTGCACTTATGTTGTTCATTCTTGTTCTATATACGGTTAACATTAAAGTGTTTTTGTGGATTGAGAGCGACTAAAATACATGTATAGTGTTTAAAATGTTTGGCTTTATTTAGTGGTAATTTACGTAATTTTTAAATATAATAATGAAATGTGACTTACACTGATGCAAATGATCAGTGTTTCTCCTAGCAATGCAGTTTTGACCAGGTGTGGCTTCTGTTCATGTGACTTATTGATATGATAATTCAGCATTTTTATCTTGATTAGTTGTTGTTTTTCCCAGCGCTGGTGTAATGATGTGCTGTTTGTGCCTGTGTTTCAGCCCAGAGACGGTGAACAGCCCAGGACTGATCCTGAATCAGCGGCTGCTGAGCAGGTGATGAGCTTCAGTAACACTGAGCACTTCAGATACGGAGAGTCACTCACACACACACCATCTGCTGTTCTGGTCAGTCATATTTAGATGTTTCATTTGAGCTCAGTGTTTGTTGATGTGTTTGCTGATGCCAGGCCTGGTTCTACGGGGGTAAGCACCCTCAAACGAAATCTGTAATAATGGCGTTTCGTTGCAGATTTGGCGAACTATCCAGTGCGTTATGATTTGCGCTCTAGGAGATCGGTTTCTATGTATTTGCAGCGTTGAGCAATGTTAATCACAGACGTTTCTGCTTATGTTATATTTTCTGCTTATTATCAGTTAGAAGTATCTTTTAAGTTAGAAGCGTTGAGAATTTAATTGATTATCACATAACTTTGTGAGATCTTGAGTGACAGCTTTTTGAGTGATTATAAAGCGATGGACGGCACAGATAATACACACCGCCGGTCAAAAGTTTGGGATCAGAACGATTTTTAATGTTTTTACAGGAGTTTCTTCTGCTCATCAAGGCTGCATTTATTTGATCAAAAATACAGGAAAAAATATAATATTGTGAAATATTATTATGATGCAAAATAACGTTTTTCTATTTTAATATACATTAAAATCTAATGTATTTCTGTGATGCGCAGCTGTATTTTCAGCATCATTACTCCAGTCTTCAGAGTCACGTGAACTTCAGAAATCATTCTAATATGCTGATTTATTATCAGTGCTGGAAACTGTTGCTGCTTCATATTGTTTTGGAACCTGTGATACTTTTTTTCAGGATTCTTTGATGAATAAAAGTTTAAAAAGAAGAGCATTTATTTTAAATATAAATCTTTTCTAACAATATACACTACAGTTCAACAGTCTGGGGTCAGTACATTTTTATTCTTTCTTTTTTTGAAAGAAATTAAAACTTTTATTCAGCAAGGATGTGTTAAATTGTTAAGTAGTGACAGCAAAGATTTATATTGTTAGAAAAGATTTATATTTTGAATAAATGCTGTTCTTTTTAACTTTTTATT
>NW_015557085.1:109770-132412 GCF_001515605.1 Sinocyclocheilus anshuiensis | reverse complement strand
CTTCAGAAATCATTCTAATATGCTGATTTATTATTAGAATTCTCAACAGTTGTGCCGCCAAATATTGTTTTGGAAACTGCGATACTTTTTTGAGGATTCTTTGATAAATAAAAAGTTTAAAAGAACAGCATTTATTCAAAATATAAATCTTTTCTAACAATATACACTACCGTTCAAAAGTCTGGGGTCAGTAAATTTATTCTTTCTTTTTTTGAAAGAAATTAAAACTTTTATTCAGCGAGGATGTGTTAAATTGATAAGAAGTGAGAGCAAAGATTTATATTGTTAGAAAATATTTATATTTGGAATAAATGCTGTTCTTTTTAATGTTTTATTCATCAAAGAATCCTGAAAAAAGTATCGCAGTTTCCAAAAAAAACATTGATAATTCTAATAATAAATCAGCATATTAGAATGATTTCTGAAGATCATGTGACACTGAAGACTGGAGTAATGATGCTGAAAATACAGCTGCGCATCACAGGAATAAATTATATTTTAAAGGATATTAAAATAGAAACCATTATTTTATATTGTAATAACATTTTGCAAGATTACTGTTTTTTTCTGTATTTTTGATCAAATAAATGCAGCCTTGATGAGCAGAAGACACTTCTTTAAAAAACATTACAAGTCTTACTGATCCCAAACTTTTGAATGACAGTATATATATATATATATATATATATATATAATATTATGTATTAGTGAGGGTGCTGTAAACTTAATATATATGATGTGATTGTGGAGCCGGTCAGGGTTTGTTTGGTGCTGATGCTGTGCTGATGTCCAGCAGGACCGGAGAGCTCAGCCCAGAGACCAGCCTCGAGACACACGGCACGATGGGGTAAAACACAGCAGCTGCGCATGTCATGCATGTAAGCGTAAAGCATCCTGACCCATGCTGTAGTCTGTGATGATGATGTGAAACTCTGGCCTTCAGCTGGCAGGTAAACTGGAGTCGCTGGAGGCTCGTCTGGTCAATCTGAACAGTATAGCGGTGAGGATTCCTCATGTTCAGTCTCGTGTGGGGTCAGGGAGCAGCTCCAGTCCGTGTACTCCAGCGCTGCAGAGAGCGGCCAAACCGCCGGTACGAGACACATCACAGCCCTGCTCTTATGCACTCAAACATACCATAGCTTCTCTGTGGGATGGACAGTGTTGGGGAGTAACTAGTTACATACTATACAGCAAACATACTTTACAGAGCTTTACAAAGGCCAGACTCTCACATTATTCCAGCTATAAAGACATAAAACAAGCATGTAGGATCTGAATGTGTGTGACTGTGTGGTTTCAGAGCATGAGCGTGAGTCCCAGTCGAGAGCTTCATCACAGCAGCTCCGTGACAGACCTCTCGTCTGCTCCTCTGTCTCCAGCGCTCGATGAAGTCTTCTTCAGCCCTGACGAGCAGCCTCCCAAGGTTAGAAAACCCTGGTCATGACCCTTCTGTTCACACTCAGACCACACTGTTCAGTACAGCATTCAGAGGAAAGATCAGAGTCACCCGCAGCTGAGGAAGACTAAGTCATGAGTGTTTTGCTGCGTCAGAAACATCTGTATAGGTGGCAGCTGCTAAAGTGCGGTCGAAACAGCTTCCTCTCCCCAAGGGAGGTGCCTTTCTTCCTTCCTCTAATGCGACACATGAACGGTTAGCACACAAAAATACATGTGAGGATGCCACAGAAACCCAGCATGTAGGTCAAAGGTGATCAATGAAGAGAACTGGGGGAGAATAATCAGCTTTATGATCCTGAACAAATGACAATAAATAATAGGGCTGTCAAAGCGGCTGAAGAACTAAATTCGAATGTTGTACTGAAATAATATCAATATTCGAATTTAAAAGGCATAATGTCAGTTAGGGGGGAAAAAGCGTTTGTCTTCTCTCCTGAGGCCACAAGAGGGCGCATCCAGCAAAATACTACTAATGCACGTTTCTTCAAAGCAATAAAATAACACGACTACTTTTGAAAAAAGCGCATAATGTTTAAATTAATGTTTATAAACCATATATAATTAAGTTGCGTAAACAATTAGAAACAAAACAGCATCATGTATGCATGTATAGTTTAATACAAAGGACCGAAAACCAATCACACAGAGTACTTTTTCATTTAAATGGGAAAAAAACACCATAAAGTCTCGAGATATGTTTTTTAAAAGTTGAACTTAAATTAATTTTACATGCATCTCTCTTGTGCGAGACGTGAGTGCAGCGGTGATAGATGTCCCTCTAGAAAATGAGATAAATATGTGTTCTGTGTGAACGGCTTGGTTTCAGTTTTGACGTAAACAACATCTTCTTCGCATTGATGCTCACTTTTTCCACAATATTTTGAATGACCAACGCAGCAGCGCCGCATCTAGTGGCTTCAACTGGTTAAGCTATAAAAAACTTTAAAATGCAACGACACTTACATCGTCATCACATCTCGTGCACCACTGATAAAGCAGCCTGACACACACCTAAAGCGTTTTTGCATTCGAATGTGGATTTATATTTTAAATTCTACGAATATTCGAAATTCGAATAGTTTTTTCTGACAGCCCTAATAAATAAGCCATGCATACACACACACACACACACATGTAAAAAGTGTAACAAGAATGAATGCTAATCTCCTGACTTTTACAAGATTCCAGAGCGCACGACGTCGAAGTTCAAAGATGTGGCGAGTCCTCACAGACAGGGGTCCAGGTGAGCGGTCACTGCTCGTGCTGTTTGAGAGTTACTCGTCTGGAGCCGCTCTGTGAAGCTCTGTGTGTTTGTGTCCTCATGTGTTCAGCGGCGATGGTCCGTCTGCTGTGAAGATGTCCTTCAGCTCCAGCAGCAGCAGCAGCAGCTCACACTCAGGTCTGAGATCCGTCAGAATCAGCTCAGTTATTCAGATGTGTGTGTGTTCATGCAGATACTCTTGTTTGTGCAGGTCTCTGTGTGCTGGACAGTGCAGCTCATCCAAGCAGAAACGCTCAGACGTCACCGCAGAACCAGGTCAATCTGATAATTTCTCCTACGCTTTTACGGGTTCATTTTGTTCTGACACAGTTTAACTCTGAGTTCTTCTCATATTTTGTTACCATTTTCTCAACTATAGTGAATTAACCCGTGATTTAATGTGAGACATGTTGAAGGTGTCTGAATAAACTGAATAAAAGCTTGGACATGACTAACAGTAACAGAGTGCTGGCCTTTAATCTCAAGCTGTGTTCCTCATTAAGGGTTTGGGAATGAAGTCTCCGTTCAGTCCGTTAATGAAGCTTGCGGAATATTCTTCCTCCAGTGATGAAGATGACGAGAGGACCAGGTAATCTCCCCTCCTCCTGAAGCTAATGATTACATGCAGTAAGTGCTGACTGACAGCGTTGTGGAGTTTGTGGTTACTTAAAGTATACCCTAGTAAAAAAGTTATATATTTAAAATGCATGCATTTCATACTAAGTAGAGTTAAAATCTATTAACATATTGACTGACAGACAACTCGAGACCTATTGATATACATTTAGTCATTTTAGCAGACGCTTTTAATGTACACTCATGTGAAAAAGTTAGGACACCCTATTGATTTCCATAGTTTTCCTTATCAGGACATAAATAACTGGTTCTTTCTAGGGCTTAAAATTTGGAAAATAAAACCTCAGATGAACAACAACACATGACATATCGCACAGTGTCATTGTTTATTTAACAAAAATAAAGCCAAAATGGAAAAGCCATTTTTTAAAATTCAAATTTTAAGACTTGTTTTTTTTTTATTATCTCCTGATACAGAAAACCATGGAATTCAATAGGGTGTCCTAACTTATTCACATGACTGTATATACATTCTTTTTAAAATGTTATGTTATCAAAAATTTTAATTAAACTTTATTTGGAGTATTAGTTCTACACAATGCACATTTGTTTATTTATAATAAGCCTACAATGTGTTTTAATGTCACTATTGATGAGGATTGTATGATCTTTGTTCAGCGGCGATGGTCCGTCTGCTGTGAAGATGTCCTTCAGCTCCAGCAGCAGCAGCAGCAGCTCACACTCAGGTCTGAGATCCGTCAGAATCAGCTCAGTTATTCAGATGTGTGTGTGTTCATGCAGATACTCTTGTTTGTGCAGGTCTCTGTGTGCTGGACAGTGCAGCTCATCCAAGCAGAAACGCTCAGACGTCACCGCAGAACCAGGTCAATCTGATAATTTCTCCTACGCTTTTACGGGTTCATTTTGTTCTGACACAGTTTAACTCTGAGTTCTTCTCATATTTTGTTACCATTTTCTCAACTATAGTGAATTAACCCGTGATTTAATGTGAGACATGTTGAAGGTGTCTGAATAAACTGAATAAAAGCTTGGACATGACTAACAGTAACAGAGTGCTGGCCTTTAATCTCAAGCTGTGTTCCTCATTAAGGGTTTGGGAATGAAGTCTCCGTTCAGTCCGTTAATGAAGCTTGCGGAATATTCTTCCTCCAGTGATGAAGATGACGAGAGGACCAGGTAATCTCCCCTCCTCCTGAAGCTAATGATTACATGCAGTAAGTGCTGACTGACAGCGTTGTGGAGTTTGTGGTTACTTAAAGTATACCCTAGTAAAAAAGTTATATATTTAAAATGCATGCATTTCATACTAAGTAGAGTTAAAATCTATTAACATATTGACTGACAGACAACTCGAGACCTATTGATATACATTTAGTCATTTTAGCAGACGCTTTTAATGTACACTCATGTGAAAAAGTTAGGACACCCTATTGATTTCCATAGTTTTCCTTATCAGGACATAAATAACTGGTTCTTTCTAGGGCTTAAAATTTGGAAAATAAAACCTCAGATGAACAACAACACATGACATATCGCACAGTGTCATTGTTTATTTAACAAAAATAAAGCCAAAATGGAAAAGCCATTTTTTAAAATTCAAATTTTAAGACTTGTTTTTTTTTTATTATCTCCTGATACAGAAAACCATGGAATTCAATAGGGTGTCCTAACTTATTCACATGACTGTATATACATTCTTTTTAAAATGTTATGTTATCAAAAATTTTAATTAAACTTTATTTGGAGTATTAGTTCTACACAATGCACATTTGTTTATTTATAATAAGCCTACAATGTGTTTTAATGTCACTATTGATGAGGATTGTATGATCTTTGAATAATATCAGTCTTCAGCTGCAAGATATTTAAAGTGTACCGGAAGTATACTTGCAGTAGTTCCACTTCAACACAATCAAGTGTACTTCAGTATATCTTTAGTTGGACCTCAGCACTACTTGCTCACAATTAAAGTGCATTAAGCACAAAATCAGTTGTTACAATTTAGCAGACTTGAAGTATACCAGTTTAGTATACTAAAAGTACAATCGCATGGGCATTTTATTAAGTACATAAATATGAAAATGTATTTGTAGTATGCTTAGTATGAAATGAATGTATTTCAAAAACATTGAAGTATATTTATTTTTCACTAGGGTAATATACCTGTTTTGATGGTACTGTTCATGCTGTAATGCTGTCTTAAAGAGACAGCTGACCTAAAGTGGAGCACTCTGTGCTGTTGTCTCATGATATCAGAGTAATGCTGATGTGATGGGAGTGAATGTGAAGCACACATATGGACGGGGTTTCTCGTGAAGGCAGTGAAGACGTCACAGCGCCTGCGGACACGGCTCTGTCTCTAACATACAGCTTCACTTCACATTTATCCAAACCATCACATTGGGATTGTTTCGACAGATATCAACTTTAGATCTTTTGAGCTAAAAATAAGTCTACTTAACGTTTCATGCACTTATCACTTACAATATACAGTTAACTATACTGACAAATATACAGAAGTCAAAGTATATTTGTACAGTTAATTACTACCGCTTGTGGTCATTTACTCTATCCTAATAAACACCTTTCTCACACATACTGGCTTCTTTAAGGTAGTGTTTCAGCATTTTACACACTATTTTGAAACTCACGTGTGTAACAAGTATGGGATGATCTGAAGAGATGAACATTCATGACCGTCTTCCTCTTCACTGTGTGAGGATACTATAACAGATGAGGGTCTATACAAACCAAATGAGGAAGCTGGTAGTATACTTGGAGTGCAAACGTAATATTTAAATAGTGTAAACTGTAAGTATGATGTTAAGTTCACTTAAGGAAAGCTCGTAATTATACTGGCAGCATAAAAGCTATTGAACTAGTAGTTTACTGAGAGCATTCAAAGAGCAATCAATGTGTCTTTCATATGTGAAAGAGTAGGCTAGTAAACTAAGAGCATACTTTTATGTTCACTCAGATGTAAACTAGTTATGCAGTCAAAGTTTACTACTGTGAGTACACTTAAATGTATACTAGTATAGAGAGGGCCAGTTTAGTCCCAAGATGTTTTGAAGTAGTACACATTTAAGTATACTAGCACACTGATCTCACTATACCTGCTGCATACTTGGAATATATACATTTGCTTCATAAAATGAACTGGATGTATACTTGTTTTTGTTTTGTTTTTTGGTAAGGGTAAAGCCTGTATGTTGATGGAAAACTGAAGGACAATTTGTGTTATGATTCTCATTCCTCATGCCATCATTTGTTTAATAGCAGCAAAATCTGGTCGGAATTAGCAAGACAACCTGGAGCTGTTTCACATGCACACTGTTATCTGATTCAGGTCACTCTAGTGCTGTAGTCTGTCTTTGCTGCCCTGCTCGTGGTCTGAAGGAGCGAGTGTTTTCTTTGCCGTCATTAAAACTGCTCTGACTGTCATTTTCCAGGTCTCCGTTGAGCAATGGCAGGCCGCTGTTATCCAGAGGAGAGTGTGATGAAATCATTCTCCAGCCTCATCACAGCGCTACACAGCAGCAGGTGAAGGCTCTGTGCTTTTACACCGGTTTAAGAGTGCTTGATAGTGCTGCTGTGTAGTTAGTGCAGTGTTTCAGAGATGCTTGATTGAGATGTTGGTGTTTCTCCAGCAGAGTGCAGCAAAGCCAGCACATAGCGTCCATCAGAGGCCTTCAGGACCGCAGTCCAGCGACAGCTGCTTTCTGCCCGACCTGCTGCACAAGAGCCCCTCGCACCAGCAGAGCGCGCTCCCCGTACGACTCTAATCACACACACACACACACACACTCACACAAATAGGTTCAGAGATGTTTTTTGAGAGATATAATCACACAAATGTCACAAAACTACCAGTAAACTGACTACAGCAAACCTTTGTAAATCATTGCGTGATTGATTTAAATCCTCTCCTCCCATAAATGTTGTGTCTGAAAAGGAAACTCCTACAAATGCACATGCAATAAGGTCAAAATAACATGTTCATGCCTTTTCATCACTAATGTTTCACTGTGCATATTTAGTAAGTCCTGACAGTAGTTTTAATGGCAAACTAGGGTTTGTGCTGGTGAAAGCTGTTAGTAAATCTGGGTTGTGTTGGGCATTTTATACATTTACATTGATGTGAGACTGTTTTAAGCCAGTTATCATTTCAAAAGATTGTATAATTATGTAAGTATTTGTTCTTTGTTTTTGCGCATAGATGCAAAAATATTCTAGATTTCTTTGGGAATTCACATCAGTCATTCACTTAATCAAACTGTACTTGTATTATCATGTAAAACTGATCTCTGTGGTGTTATTCTGCATTTACAGAAATTATTCAGTAACCAGGCAGGAAAAAGCTCGTCATCTTCCTCTTCCTCATTCTCACCTTTCATTGACCCGCGTTTGCTCTCTCCACCTCAGAGTCCACAGGGATACGGCCAGCGTGAGTCCTGTCAGCAAAATATATAACACTGTTCTAGTGGTTTTTGGATATTTTAATAAAAAAATCTTATATATTGTGCCTTTAATGCGTTTTCTCTGATTGGATAGCTATCTGATCATGAAAAGACCAGGTGTAAATGCCCTCCAAAATGCTTTCGAGATGCATTTAAATTCAATCACTCAAACCACTTCAGGAGGAGGTCTAGACCGCATTCCTTACAAGGGTAAATAAAGAACTGGGGCCGGTTGCATAAACTGTTTTTTGAACGTTTTCTGACTTAAAACGTTAGTCATCTATTTTTTTTGTTTTTCTTCAAGACTGGACATAACTTTTTTTTATTCAGTTATGAAAAGGTAGATTGGTCTTATTTGTATTGGAAAAGTAAGACTGATTACCCCTTGGCAACTGCTAGTTGGTTAAACTAGTTCTTAAGACAGTCTTAACATGGTGGCTAAGTTTATGCAACTGGCCCCTGGTTGTTTCAATATGTTTTGTATTTAGTTTTTTTTTTCTTCAAAATCTATGTCTAAAAAGGGTTATATTTTATGGTCTGAGATGTGGGAACGTTGAAGAGAGAGGGCAAACATTTAGCATTTTAGGTCAGCATTGCCATCTAATCAGCCAATATTCTATTAAACAGCCTGCTTAGCACTTCACCTTTTGTAACATGGGATTTTTGATCTTGATTTTTGTATAATATATAAATTTTATTATTTAAAACTTTTTCTTGTGTTAAAAATTACAGTTTTGGACATATAAGGTAATACAAAATATTTTAAAATACCTTAAAGTAACTACACATTATCATGTAAAGCAAATATCTTTCAAAGAAATTCCATGTGGAGCATGCCCTTGATCCGCACAATGTTCCCCCTTATCTGTTTACTTCTCTGATGAACAAACTCTCTCTCTCTGTGTGTCAGTGAATGGCAGGTGTGAGCCGTGCGTCAGACAGCCTCACAGGAAGGGCTCGGTGGTGAACGTCAACCCCACGAACATCCGTCCTCAGAGCGATGCCCCAGAGATACGCAAATACAAAAAGAAGTTCAACGCTGAAATCCTCTGTGCCAGTCTGTGGGGTGAGACGCATTCACATAGCATTATAACCAATCACACATGAGTTTGTTGAGCTTATGAAGGCAATGGCCAATCAGAGGCGTTCAGATTCGTTTTTTTGCTCGCTGACTGAATTCAGCTCTCACGCGAATTCTCTCATCATAAACAACAAAGTGCAGATGTACGTATGATGTAAGTAAGAGATTCATTCATCAAACCGTGTATAGACAGCTTTACTGATTATAAGGGGAGTTCCCTATTGATACTTTACTCGTACTGCGTTTTTCTCCGAATACTGAAGCCTTTCAATAACGCAGTGTAAATGCATGGCCATTGGTTCGTGCAGTGTATTAAAAACGAACCAATGGCTCGGCAGCGGAGCTGCATGAGCCTATGGCGACACAGCCCGCCATAGGCTCGTGTGGCTATATAAGCGTGCACTTCGCCATATTATCCTCAGCTTTCTTCTCCTTCAGCGATGAATACAAGATTTTCGCTCTACGAGACTGGAAGCCTTCGCCGTGAACAAGCCTCGCAGTGGATCAAGACCCCTCTCTGCTCGGCTGACTTCGCCGCTCTTCAGCTGCCTTCAGCGTCTGCAGCAGCTGTGGTCTTCCCAGACTATAAGAGCAAATGTTCTGAGCAAATTTCCGGAGTTGTTGCAAATGCCGCTACTGTCACTTGTGTAGGGCTCCCCTGTACGCCGCTGATGGTCACGGCGAGTGCGTTGCATGCTTGGGCGCTGCCCACGCTGAAGCTGCACTTACCGAGATGGAATATCCTCATTGCGAGGATATGAGTCTCGCCTCTCTGCGCTCGAGGATAGCTTTCTTTTCAGAAAGCGACTCCGCCCCTCGCGCCCTCCCACTTTCTTCCTCCTAGGAGCCTGTGAGAAAAAAGCAGCAAGGCAGAGGATCTCGGTGCTCGGTGACGAGTGAGCCCACACCGGCTGAGACTCCGCGTGCCTCACTTTCTCCACATAGAGAGGCTTCCCCCATCCTCTTCTTTCACCCGGACCAGCATTCGTCTGCGGCTGAAAGCGATCTGGTCTCGTTCGGTGAGAGCGAGTGCGACGGCTATCGGCTGGAAGGCGAAGGCCGCCCACCTATCCAAGCCGTGTAGGATGACTTCAGCTCTCGCTGGAAGGGCCTATTTGTCTGCTGGACAAGCTGGCCCCGGCGCTTCACTCTATGGTGGTCCTACAGGTCCTTCAGGCCAAACTTCTCCAGAATATGGACGAGTCTGGACCGGACCCCGCAGCTTTCAAGGAGCTGCGCAGCGTGACCGACCTGGCTTTACGCGCCACCAAGATGACGGCTCAGGCGATCGGCAGATCCATGGCCTGCCTTGTGGTGCATGAGCACCACTTATGGTTGACCCTCACGGAGATCAAAAATGCGGATAAAGTCCCCTTCCTCGACTCCCCGGTCTCCCCCTCTGGCCTGTTTGGACCTGCGGTGGAAGGGTTCGCGGAGCGCTTCACCGCTGCGCAGAAGTCGTTCCAGGCAATGCGACACTTCTTGCCAAAGCGCTCCAGTTCTGCAGCTGCTGCCAGTCGCCCCAAGACTGCGCCGACTCAGCAGTCCGCGAAGCCCGCATCATCGGCTGCACTGCCGGCCTCCAAGCCTGAGCCCCGACATTGCTCCCACTCGGCTAGATGCTACCCATTCCCTAAGCGCCAAGGACCCCGGCCCAAGGTAGTGCTGGACCCGGCACCTCAGGCGTCAACCTGATCCGCGGTTCAGGAAAAGGAGGGGGCAAAGTCTCGCCATTGCCGGACACCGCCCCCCCCCCCAAGCAGCCTCTTTTGTGCCTCCAAGCACCCCGTTCTCTTCCAGGTGTGTTTGTGGTGGATACTGTTGTCAACTCTGGGCCCATTCAGTTAGCGCCCACACAACCGATCACTGTTATAGTGAGAAAAATAAAACAAACATTTTCAAAAAGAGAGCAAAATTCCTCTTCCGCTTATCATGATCGTAAGGTCCCCTGCATGGCGGCCTGTAGCTTGAACCAACCCAACCCCTTGCCACAAGGGCCAAGGCCTGGCAGGCCATCCCCGTAGGGTTTTGGGGATAATAGAACGAAGTTATTCACTTAAATTCGCTCGAAGACCCCCACGATTCAGTGGCGTGTTCTCCACCTCGGTTAGCCTGACAGCTCAGAGCGAGTCAGGCTTCTACAGCTGATATTTCCTCGTCCCCAAAAAGGATGGCGGCCTAAGGCCCATCCTTGATCTCAGGCACCTGAACCGCGCTCTCATGAGACGGCCATTCAGGATGATTACATTGAAGCAGATCCTCTCGCAAGTGTGCCCAGGGGACTGATTATTTTTGCTGGATCTGAAAGATGCCTACTTTCACATCGAGATAGCCCCCCGCCACAGGCGATTCTTGAGATTCGCCTTCGAGGGAGTGGCATATCAATACACGGTCCTTCCCCTCGGGCTGTCCCTAGCACCTCGCACTTTTACAAAGTGCATGGATGCAGCTCTTTCCCCGCTGAGACAGATGGGAATCCGCGTTCTGAATTATCTCGACGACTGGCTCATCCTGGCCCAGTCAGAGAGCGAGCTATAATCCCACAGATCCTTCCTCCTCAGCCACTTAGAGTGCCTGGGACAAAGGGTCAATTTCGCCAAGAGTGAGCTGTTCCCCAGCCAACAGATATTGT
Source organism: Sinocyclocheilus anshuiensis (assembly GCF_001515605.1). Lineage (NCBI taxonomy): Eukaryota > Metazoa > Chordata > Actinopteri > Cypriniformes > Cyprinidae > Sinocyclocheilus > Sinocyclocheilus anshuiensis. Next base: position 120,923 of record NW_015557085.1, on the reverse strand, counting down.
TCCTGGGAACAGTTCTCGACTCGCGCCCGATCGTGCACTGGCTATTCGGCAGCTCGCGGCCTCATTCAAAGTTGGAGCCCTTCACCCTCTCAAGGCATTTCAGAAGATGTTTGGCCTCATGGCCTCTGCGTCTCCAGTACTTCAGCTGGGCCTGCTTCGCATGCGGCCCCTTCAGTACTGGCTGAAACCACGAGTTCCGTCCTACGCCTGGCGTCACGGACGCATGCGTGTCAAGGTGAACCGGGCCTGCGGACATCCCCGAGAGCGTGCTAAACACAATATCTCAAGCTAGAGCACCCTCTACAAGGCGGCTCTATGCCCTTAAATGGTCTGTATTCTCCGCCTGGTGTATAACCCGCGGCACAGACTGAATTTCATGTGACATATCGCTGATATTGACCTTCCTGCGGGAGCTGTTGGATAAGGGTCACTCCCCTTCCACACTCAACGTCTATGTAGCAGCCATAGCAGCTTCACACGCTCCTATAGCTGGCCAGTCTGTGGGCAGGAACAACCTAGTTGTTCGCTTTTTGAAGGGGTCTAGGAGGCTCAACCCGCCTCGCCCTGTCACCGTCCCTACATGGGACCTGCCCACGGTGTTGAGGGCCCTGAAGAGCCCTCCTTTCGAGCTGCTACAGTCCGTTGACCTTCGTCCCCTGACGCTAAAGACCGCTCTGCTACTGGCGCTAGCATCGGTAAAGCGTATGGGAGATCTGCAGGTGCTCTCAGTGAGCCCCTTCTGCCTCAAATTCGGGCCCAACGACTCCAAGGTCGTCCTGAAACCGAGGCATGGTTATGTACCTAAAGTGCTCTCGACTCCGTTCAGAGCACAGGCAATAGCTCTTTCGGCGCTTCCTCCTTCATAGCAGGACCAAAAGCTGAATTTACTCTGCCCCGTCAGGGCATTGAGAATATATATTGAGCATTCCGCCCCGTTCAGGCAGTCGGACCAGCTTTTTGTATGCTTCGGTGACCGCACCAGAGGGTCTCCGGTCACGAAGCAGAGACTTTCCAAATGGATAATTGACGCTATCAAGCTAGCTTACTCTTCTTTGGGCCTGCAATGCCCCATAGGAGTAAGAGCCCATTCAACAAGAGGCGTTGCCTCTTCCTGGGCTTGGTGTAGCGGAGTGTCCATTGCAGAAATTTGTGCGGCGGCTAGCTGGACCTCGCCATCCACATTTACCAGATTTTATAATCTGGATGTCCCGGCCTTACAGGCTTGTGTCCTTTCTGCTTAAACGGATTTACTCTGGCCTTATGGCAAAACCATAAGCTCCGCTGCCGAGCCATTGGTTCATTTTTAATACACTGCATGAACCAATGGCCGTGCAGTTACACTGCGTTATTTAAAGGCTTCAGTATTCGGAGAAAAAGGAGTTTTCCCCATAGCATCTTAGCAGACGCAGTACTTGTTCCCGTATCTCAGGGAACCGAGGTTACGTTAGTACGTTTTTGAAGAGTGCTTAAACTAGACTGAAGTCAGTCATAATGTTCTTTGACAATGTAAAAGTTTTTTGTTCGCTTTCTCTGTATAATTTAATCGCTATTTGAATAACTGTGGAAGGTACAGGTAATAAAATTAATTAATACCTCATCCGTGCACATCCTCCTTCATAGCGTCATCAAGCTTCGCCTTTGTTATTGGTTTGAAAATGCGACCTCTAGTGGCGAAAACTTGCATATTGTGCCTTTAATGAACGCTTTGTTTGATTATTACAGAATGCAGCTGATATGATGTTTGTATGAAATTACAGTGTAAAAAATACCTGTTGTTTCATCTAAATCAGAGGTCCTCTGAGAAATAGGGTCACATCCAGATTACAGATTGTGTTTGTTTTTGTACGACTTTACCTTATTTATTTTGACCTTCATCTAATATTGTACCTAAAGTTAAATTTCTTGTTGCGTTCCTTGGTGCAGCTTTATTATTAAATGCAAACCGTTGGCTTGATAATTTCCAGATAAAAATAACTGGTTTGGCACAGTTGAAATTACATAAATCACAGATTGCTCAGATTAATTGTAATTATTTGACATACATAAGTTAGAAACGAAATGATACACTTCCACTGACAAACTGTAATTCAGTGATTTCTAATCCCATCCATATAGTGCTTTACGTGAGAGCTCTTTTCTAAACATGCTGTTAGCAAGAGTCTTTTCAGTGTTTTCTCTTTTGTCTAAAGCAGGTTGTGAATGCTCTTTTAGTTGGTGTATTTGTGCTGTTGTCTTTACTCCCTGTGACCGGGATCTGTGTGTGTGTGTGTGTAGGAGTGAATCTGCTGGTGGGCACCGAGAGCGGCCTGTGGCTGCTGGACCGCAGTGGTCAGGGTAAAGTTTACTCTCTCATCAGCCGCAGACGCTTCCAGCAGATGGACGTGCTGGAGGGGCTCAACGTGCTCATCACTATATCAGGTACACACTGCACTTCAGCACAACACTGAGTATTCTTACACTTACACTAGCAGATGAATGAACAAATACAAGAAGGTACAAATCCTGCAAGAGTCCTTGAAGAATTGACCTCACATTTCTTGAAGCATAACACGTTCTCACTCTTTACTTTCTCATGCATGATACTGTTTAGTGTCATGCGCAAGCAACAATATTATTCACTTCATAGAGACAATCTGCCATGAAAGCGTACTCACTCCTATACTCATTGGCTTATTGAACGTAAATTATACTGATTATAATTGCATGAATGGTATCATTGTCATCTCTTACCACAATATTCTCATTCGTAGCATTTAGCTACTCCATCTTTACAAGAAACAATGTTATTCATCCATTTGCAAACCTTAATTATTCCAAACTTTAGTGTGTATATGTGTGTCATCTATTTATGATTTCTTGTGGAAAGGTAAGAAAAACAAGCTGAGGCTGTACTACCTGTCCTGGCTGAGGAATAAGGTCTTGCGTAATGATCCGGAGGTGGAGAAGAAACAGGGCTGGACGTCAGTGGGGGAACTGGAGGGATGTGTGAGCTATAAAGTGGGTGAGTCCAGAACAAGACAACATTCACGTGTTTAACATACTAAACATTATAATTATAATAGACTGCATGGAAACACCTAGTGAACTTAATCTAACAAACCAGAGGAGAATGCAAACTGACTACCTGATGAGCAGAAACTCTGGATAAAAAACATCTATCAGGTGCGATCAGAATGACACACGATAATAGTGCAGATTCAGATTTCAGTGTCATAACTAGCCAGTTCTGCTCTGGTGAAAATCATGCAGGTGGAACGCTTTGATAAATGTCTTCCTTCAGTGTCATCACTATAAGTCAGTGTTTTCGATGATCTTGTTCTCCGTACTCACATAATGCTGATGATTTCAGTTCGCTATGAAAAAATAAAGTTCCTGGTCATCGCCTTGAGGAGCGCTGTGGAGGTCTACGCCTGGGCTCCCAAACCGTATCACAAGTTCATGGCTTTCAAAGTAAGTCTTGCATATTAGTAGCGATTAATAATGCATCACATTTACAAAAACAATGAAGCACCTGCACTAAACCCTAATCCAATAACTGATAACCAATATTGTTAACACAATAAAGCAAATGTGAGAAAAAAAGCATGTGCTGAAGCAATCAAATAATTGGCATAATTTTAGCTTCCTTCTATGAGGTTCTGGGCTCTTTCATCATGGCCTGTGTTTGACGGTACTCCAGCGCTTCACATCACTAATACAGTGCCGGGTGTGCTACCGAGCACGTTTACTACGCCAGAAAAGCCACACATACGGAGCTGGTTATGTGATGCAAACATCAAACTGTGTTAGTTTACAAATAATGCACTATGGTAAAAGTGTTCTGAGCTCATAACAGTGTTGTGCGAGTAACCACACAAGAATAAGTCTTCATTAATCAATAATCTGCCACTCACTATAATCATAATTTGTGTAAAAAGCAACAAAAGCTGATGGTGTTTATTTCAGCTGGACTGCAGTGAGATGCATGTATAGGTGTGTTTCTGCAGTTTAGCAGTAATGTAGGCAGATACAGGGGATTGAAATATAAAGCTCTAATAATGCGGTTTCTGAGATTCACTGTACCAGTTGCTTTGGATCATGGCTAAAGAGTCTGTTACAGTCACAACTAGCACACTTTCTAATGTGATATTTCTAATTACCTGCTATTCATGTTTATGTATTCTTCCATTGTGAGAAATAGGATGGTGTAATGATAGGTAAAGTAAGTGGGGTGTATTTGGAAATGGGTCATTTTTGAGTACGCGTCCTACTTCACTGCGGTCCTGAGAGACTTACTCTACTTCTGGCATCAACTTCTGCCGTTTATACTTATAGCATTTGCTCAGATTGTCGTCCTGCATATGCTTATGGAAATACAAACAGTGCATGTTAGGGTTTAATGACTAAATGTGGTTAAAAATTGGTGCTGTTTTTTTTTTTAGAAGTTTCTTCAGTGGCAGTGTGCATCATATTGTCTCCCCTGAAGCACTCAACAAATAAATGATATGTGCGCCTAAGCAGTAATAGTATAGATAATTTAAAAAAAAATCTATATCCGTGTCAGTGTACATATTGCTCAGACGGACGTCTTGCATCAGTCCTGTCATAAAATAGTAGAACTGCAAACCTGAAATATCAAAGCACTCAAAGGCATTGTGTTTGATCATTATGTGAAGACTCGAGCCCTGTTTACAATCACAGGCCACTTACCCTACTGGTGGTTATGAACCATGCTAAAAATGAACACTATATAGTCATTATATGCAGAAATATGCATGCATAATTATGACCTGTCATTGTTTTCTTGAAAGAGTTACTTTCAGAGCTCATAACATCTTGTGCAGTCCATTAATTGAATCTGAACCGCAAAAGCACCTCTAAGATCCTCAAAGGCTGTTCTCACAGCGTCAGTGTTGGAGGTTCACAGCTGTATTTATGAACGGTCCTGTTCACAGCACTGGAGTCACTTCAGTATAAATCAGTGTTCTCACATCAGCTGTGAATATTTCATGTAATCAAAGATGACAGTGTGTGTGAGAGAGAGTGTGTGTGTGTGTGTGTGTGCAGTGCAGAGTAACTCCTGCACTGTATGATGTGTCGAGTCGAATAACAGCCCAGTTAGTGGTTTCATTCACACGTCACAAACGAACTGCACATTTCTAGAGCATCTGTGGGTGTGGGTTATAGAATGTGGCTGACAGAAAACCACCTGTCACTGTCTTTACACACCACAGAGAAAACAACTGAATAATGAATATTTAAAAAAGAATACAAACTAACACAAAAACGTTGGTATTGATGCAGTAAACTAAGCGTGTTGTTGTGCATGTGTGTCAGTCGTTCAGCTCACTGCCTCAGAAGCCGCTCTCGGTCGACCTGACGGTGGAGAACGGACAGAGGTTAAAGGTCATCTACGGCTCTCACTTTGGGTTTCATGCTATCGATGTGGACTCGGGGACACCCTTCGATCTCTACCTGCCCAGTCATGTGAGTATTCTTTACATTCCTGCCACATTTCACACCACTAATAAATAACGTTTAATAAGTGAAGTACAGTTGTAGCGTTGGGAATGTTTCTCTACTGTTGCGAGTATGAACTGTCATCATCTGTGTGCACATTCACATTAGCTTTCACTGGGAAATGTTTGGCACATGCTAGTAGGGTGTGTGCGATAATGACAAAATTATATCTCCATATTTTCTGGAATTTTGTCGATAACGATAATTAGAGAATATTTTGCTGAGCGTGATATTGTGCTGGTATTTTGGCAGGTTTAGGACTGCCGTGGACAGCTGACTCCCAAAGCTTTTGATATTCTTCATATTCTGTCAGGTGGTTAGTTTGCAGGAGTAACAGAAATGAACTTTTCCAATAAGTTTAAATAGATTTTTACCTTTTATAGGCATTTTTACCTTTATAAGGCCTTTTTTTTCTAACCTAATTAAATGTATGCATCTTTTATAAATTAATGTAAATTAAATGTAATCAATAAATTCAAATAGTAGGACACTATAGGGCTGTTAATAATCATGTATAATCAGTAACAACACAATTTGTGTTTGCAATGCAGCGGTTGCACAGAATCTGCACCTGAAGCGTCATTTAGATGCATTTAGACTGTTTAATGCAGGACATGAATGCAGTTAACCAGCAGTTACAAATGCATACAGTTGTGCTCATAAGTTTACACATCCCTTTCAGAATATGGAAAATGTTAATCATTTTAACAAAATAAGAGGGATCATGAAAATTGCATGTTATTTTTTTTATTTAATACTGTCCTGAATAAGCTATTTCACATAACAGATGTTTATATATTCTCCACAAGACAAAATTCAGGGCTTAAAGTTCTCCGGCACCATATTTTATTTAAGCCAGTTATTATTGCCTCATGTCATACTAAAGCCTGGTTTTCACTTATGTTTATTTGTGTTACTAAAAATATCAGATTACTCAATTGTCAAAATAATCAGTAGATTACTTGATTACCAAATCATTAGTTACAGCCCTAGATTAGTTAAAATATTTTAAATATAGTAATTTTTCATATCGGGCCGATGCCGATATTTACATTTAAAGCCATCATCGGCCGATTCCGATATTTGTCCAATAATATCATGCATCCCTACAATTATATAAAGTGAAAACCTTTACTGATGCTCAAGAAGGCAACACAATGCATTAAGAGCCGGGTGTGTAAACTTTTTGAATTGGATAATCAGGGTAAATTGTACTTATTTTGTCTTCTGGGAAACATTTAAGGATTTATGTAGCTTCTAAAGTGCAGTACCAAATGAAACATATATGATCTTTTATCAAAATAGGGTAAAAAAACACATCATCATCTTGTTCAAAAGTTTACACCCCCAGCTCTTAATGCATTGTGTTGCCTTCTGGAGCATCAGTAAATAGCTTATTCAGGACCGTACTAAATAAACAAATAACATGCGGTTTTCATGATCCCTCTTATTTTGTTTCAATTATTAACATTTTACACATTCTGCAAGGGGTATGTAAACTTATGAGCACAACTGTACATAATGTTTTGATGTTTAAAAAACAAAAAACAAATGTTGAGTACTGATGTCTGAAATGATTTTGGGGAAAAAAGGGAAAATATACTTGAAAATATATAAATGAAAATTAGTCCATAAATTACTCACCCCCGAGGCATCCTAGGTGTATATGACTTTCTTCTTTCAGATGAATCCAGTCGGAGTTATATCAAAAATTTTCTTTGATCTTTCAAGCTGTTTAATGCCACTCAGCAGGCGTTGCATGCATCAGTCCAAAAGAAGTTAAATAAAAATTTCCATTAAAAAAAGTGTCTCACACGGCTCCGGGGGGTGAACAAATTCGCGGCCTCCTGCAGCGAATCGATGCATTTTTGTAAGAAAAATATCCATATTCAAAACGTAATAATCACTTTAATGTAGCTTGCGCCAACAGTTGTACACGGAGTCATTGAGTCATTCATTCAACTGATTAGTTTAGTCGGTTGATTCATTCAGCAGCGAAACACCGTCATGTGTTACTCAGAGTTGCAACACAGTTCTGCTGTGGATTTGTTTGGAACTATTTTTGTTGTTGAAATACAGCAAAAACAAGAACGGGTTTGTCTTAAATGTAAGTCACTTAATATTAACTTCTAGTTTATTGGACTGTTTAATAAAATCAATATCACATTTGCAGTTGTGCTGATATTTGGAGAAAAACGTCACTCTTCGTGTGATTAACTATAATAGACTAAATCACACAATTACAATATTATCGTAGACTATATGTTATATGCTAGTGTGCTGGGTAGCTGAGTAAATCCAGCAATAATCAGTTGTAATGCTGTTATGTGTTCCCATGTTGACTGCACTAATGGTGGGACAATGTGTATCTGCCACCATAATGTTTGGTACTATATTTTGTTGGTAGACTGATGCACTTTGTTTAGTCACTTTGGCACTTTCTAGCACACTGATGTCATTTTTCACTAAACTCACAGCAGTCATGTTTAACACAGGCTGCCCAGTGTTCACATTGTGCTTTCATATCACTAAAGAAACCAAACTTGCTGAACCGTATGATCAAAGAACTCATTTATCATCGTGAAATACCACAGAAACATTCATTCAGATCACATACACACACTGGATACTGATAAATTCACTGTGTATTTGATTGTACAATCATTAAATGTTGTAGTACAAAACATGTGATACATATTTCATTATGATGCTCCAGGAAAATACATACATCGCTGTAAGAGAGAATAATACAGACACAGTCACTCAATAAACAAATTCTGATATTTACAGTATTGATGAAATACAATCAAATAGGTTTATTTGAATCAAATCGAAGAAAAACAAACTACAGTTAAAGCAAAAACTGCTTTACAAGAGCCTGCAGACATAAACTGGTGTTTGGGACCAGAAGCAGTGCTGATGTAGTGCAGTTAGTTCCTGTTCAGTGGGAACTGGTGTCTGTGGATCCCTTTATTCTGAAACATGATCTAAACACTAAATGCAACAGTTATCATTTTGATAGTCAAAGACAATAGTGTCATTGTCCAGCTAAATTCAGTTCAAGTTTTGATCTCATCTGAAAAGGAGAAAAAAAACCTTGGGAGAAACCAGGCTATTATGAGGTAACATCACAAAACCAGCACATGTAGATATTTCACACCTTCCCTTTTCTCACAAGGAATCAATTCTGATTGTGGGGTTAAACAAAAGCAGGCATCTGAAAAAAACTGCACTCGTTTCTTTTCTGCCAAACACTACAATTCAGAGCTTGTGTAAATATGCACAGCATGCAGAACATAATGTTGTGATGATATAGAGCTGCTGACGTCCCCACACACCCACACAGCGATCCCTCACAGAGAGGAAGAGCGATGAGTGTGGTGTTCACCCACATACTCACGGACTAGTTCACCCTCACAATCTGTGTGTGTGCTAGTTTCTCCGAACTGATCTCGCGTCCAAAATAACTGCAGCCTTCGCCACGTTCCCAGAGCATAAGCCCATTGAAATGACCTGTTATTTGAGAGTTTTTTTCTAATACCAGGCAGTAGATAAATTTAGAGTGAACTAGCGGTGTGAAACAGAACTGGAGGCTGAGTGGCACTAGATCGTGTAGTTTTCCATACCAACATTTTCTCATCCATTCTCTCGTTCATTCGTTCGGTCTCGTTGTTGTCTTCACTTGCACACAGTCATTAGTAAAGTGTTTCTGCGCTCGTGTAAATCTGCCTCTCCCTCTTGGAAACACACGCTCTCTGTGGCGGTGCTCATGAGAATCCCACGGCAGAGGATAAAGATCGCTCTGCGGCTCTGGATGCCTGTGTTGATGCTCAGGATTGTGGTGGCTCTACAGAGGGACGGCAGCACAGTGTGTGTCAATTTATTTCTGAGTCAGGCAAGTACAGTGGGAGGTGTGCGATTGTGTTAATGAGAGAATATCTATTCTAATGCTTTATTGTCGTGAGCTTGGGAGACCTGCATGTAAAAGTGGTTAAGAAAATGTTTTGTATTACCTTAGTGAAAAGTTACAAATACTGTGACTTTTGATACTATTAAAATGTGTTTAAGCTCACCCTTGTAAACAGACTTACATGGTCAGTGCATTTACTTTATTAGCAATTTGTGATGAGAACTTGAATTTTATGATCACTAGAATAATGACCAAACCCTTAACACTAATTATTGCATTTGTCATGAATGATATCTCAAATCATGTGGCTTGTTTACGAGAGGTATGTGAATGTTGTTCGGACTCATGATCGTCACCTGGCTGATAACACAGATGGAAAACAATCTCATAGATTTACCTTGTCTAGAGACCAGAAGAGATATCATAGATGCCTGGGGGTGGACAGAAAGCAACCACACAACAATGGACTAAAAACCTCTCAAAACACTGAAGCAATGCTCTGGCAGCCACCAAATACAGTATTTCTTAACTCCTGTCCTCTGCACAGTTTTGTATGTCTTCCTTATTTTATCTAGAACACTATAGCAACTGCGCAGCATTGCACTAAATAACTTACCTTGACTAGAGTAACCCGTTAGGGGCCAAGGGAGATAATATATATATAGGCGTAGATAAGAATAATCCTTTAATAAGTGTTTTTATTGCTCAGAAATACAAGGGTAGGGGTTTACAAAACCCATGAAACTGTGTTCATACATAAGTTTGTAAAAGTATAATAACCCAGTTGGAAAAAAAGTTATTTCTGGATCCCTGATTATTAGGGCTGGGACAATAAATCGATGCATCGCAAATCGAGTAATTATTCTGCAACGAATCTGAGATTATCGGAATGCATCACAATTCTCTCTTGAATTAATAACTGAGCTTAGTTTTGGACAGCAGATGGCACTGCATGCTTTAGAAACAGCCGCACTCTGCTTGCTTCCAGTTCCTTACACATGCTTGAACATAAAATAATCATTCATACAGTTTGAAAAGGTTGAAGCGAATTACAAGGGTGTTCATAGTGGGCTGTGTTTACATTAATCTCATGTCATAAAAGCCGAGGTTTAAGTACATTTAACCACTTACACGACTCAGTCAAACGCACAAGGGCTCTTCTTCATGAGCATTGAGTGTGCGGTTAAAAACTAGCCTAGAGCGCCATCTGCTGTTAAAAACTAAGCTCAGACTTGATTCAAGAGAATCACGATGCATTCCAATAATCTCAGAATCAATCCACAAATTGCGATGCATCGATTTATTGTCCCAGCCCTACTGATTATGTGACCCCGTATATGCCACCCCCTAGAGAAACACCGCACAACCCAGAAGTGGACACTAGTGGCCAAGCCATTTTGTGAAGTGATGTGAAGGCCAAGTATGCATGTGCATTTGACCCATTAAAACCATAAAAATACATGATAAAGCACCAACTGTAGGTGTAATGTCCTAATTTAGTAATAAAGAATGAAAACCTTTACAAGGAACTTAGGAAGCACAAAGGGCTATACATACACAAGGGTAACAAGGCTAACTAGATACGGCTGAAGACAATACGACTAACGAGGGGGAAAACAGGAAACGGGAGCTAAACAGAACTACAAACTAAAAGACTACATTAAACAAGAGCACAAAGCCCCCTATTTAAGAGACAACTTATGAAACCCATGAACACACAAAAAAAAAAAAAAAATCCCAGAAT
>NW_015557085.1:92284-109624 GCF_001515605.1 Sinocyclocheilus anshuiensis | reverse complement strand
CCATGAAAAAAAAAAAAAAAAAAAAAAAAATCCAGGATGGTGGTGGAGCTGAGGAGGACTAAAGAGAGGGATAGAGGGACAGGACAGGACCATGAAGTGGAAAAGACCTGGACAGCACAGTGGAGCAATGGATCGAGGCAGAGCCAGTGGAAATGGAGACCATGTCAGAGCAGAAGATGGTGGAGCAGGGTGGCTCCGAGGCTGGAGTGGACTCTGGGACTGCCTTCCCAGCTAGGCCAGAGAGTTTGAGGGCAGATGCCATTGCCTTTATGGCAGGGACACTGTCACCTCTGTGCCGAAGGTGTCAGACAGGGAAGTGTGTGCGGCCCACGCACTCGGGACATCGGCAGCCTTCATTGGAAGCACTGAGTATATTGGAAGGCCCTCCGGGGCCACCAGACCTGGGACCTCCGGGGCCACCAGACATGGGATCTCCAGGACCACAAGACTTGGGACCTCCAGGACCACCAGACCTGGGACCTCCGGTGCCACCAGAAATGGGATCTCCAGGACCACAAGACTTGGGACCTCTGGGACTACCAGACCTGGGACCTCCGGGGCCACAAGACCAGGGACCTCCAGGACCCTCAGACCTGGGACCTCAGGGGCCACAAGACCCGGGACCTCCAGATCTGGGACCTATAGTACCACCAGACCTGGGACCTCTGGGACCATCAGAGCTGGGACCTCCGGGGCCACAAGACCTGGAACCTCCGGGACCACCAGACCTGGGACCTCCAGGGTCACAAGACCTGGGACCACCAGATCTGGGACCTCATGGGCCACAAGACCCGGGACCTCCAGGACCACCAGACCTGGGACCTCCGGGGCTACAAGACTTGGGACCTCCGGGACCACAAGATCTGGGACGTCCAGGACCCAAAGACTTGGGACCTATAGTACCACCAGACCTGGGACCTCTGGGACCATCAGAGCTGGGCCACAAGACCTGGAACCTCATGGACCACCAGACCTGGGACCTCCAGGGTCACAAGACCTGGGACCACCAGATCTGGGACCTCCAGGACCACTGGATGTGGGTACACTGTACTTGGGACTACCAGGCATGGGACCACCAGATAACACAGAACTCTGATATTGACTTACTATATGCATTATTAGACAGGTTACATTTATGGCTTCCAAGACCTTGTCCACACTAATACGTTTTCATCTGAAAACGCATATTTTTCACTCCGTTTTGGCCTTCCATCCACACTGAGATTGCATTTTTGTCAAAGAAAATTAAGCTTTTTGAAAACGCTCTTTAAAGTGGATAAATTTGAAAACGCAGTTTTTGTGCTGTAGTGTGGACTGTGAAAATGGAGTCATGTGACACATATTGTACCAATAGATATCTATGTTTATACCGGTATTGTTCCTGTTATGTGCTATTCACTTTCACACTGTTGCTACAGATGTGTTACATTACACCGTGACTCTTCATATCACAGTCCTACAAAGATGACAGAAAATTTACTTCTGATTGCTGTTTGCGGCAAAACATGAGGGCAGTTGTGATTTAGATCAGACATACAATCAGAAGTGCGTGCAGCCTGAATGCGTCGGTGAATTAGATATTTTCCTAAATAAAATGATCCTGCCAGAAGAATTGCATGAAAACGTATCATGTCTGTTCTGTATTGTCTCAGTGAGCTTTTTTGAGGCTTTACGCATGTGCAGTAAAGCAAATGTAACATTTCCTGACGTTTCAGTGTGGATGAGAAACTTTTGGAAAATGCTTGAAAACGCTAGCGTGGACGGACAGTGTTTTAAAATGAAAACACCGTTATCCGGATTAATGTAGACGTAGCCCAAGGCTGCACTTGTAAATGGTTGACTGCTGTATGTTTGTAATAAAGAACAATTTGTGTCTGCAAGTTTCTGTATCTCAGCAATTTATTATGCAGTGAGCCTGAAGGATACATTTTATTAATGACCTTTTTGTCTGATTTACCTCATATTGTTTTTACCCACAAAACTTGTTTATACCACCCTTTTTTTTTTTTAAAGATGCAAACTCTGACTTGGATTCGTATCAAATTTACAGGCTAATGTAGCTGTATGTTATTTATAACGATGTGTTTCAGACAAGTGCTTGTCTTTCCAATTTCCAAATTTTGCTTCTCTAATAATTTTGTTATATGTGCCCCTTTGTTTAAAAACATAATTTAATTGATTTTATTATAAAGCATAAATGTAAGATGTCTCAACTATACATAGTATTAGTGCATATTTTATTAACATTTATTAGTGCATTAGTATACATTTTTCTCTAATAATATACCACTTTATATAATTTACAACTTTAACATGAAAATACTACTTTCATGTAATGACCAGGTGACCTGCTGTTAAATGTAAATGTACTTGAGAGGAACTATGGGTGATGTGACTCCATAGCATAAGCAGTACAGTAGAGTGTCATATCTGTGAATTCTATTTGCTGACACAGACTGGATTTATTAAGGCAGTTACTGTTAATCTCTTTATAACAGAATGCCTGTGTGTTTCAGATCCAAGGTGTGATTCGGCCGCATGCCATCATCATCCTCCCCAGCAGCAGTGGGATGGAGCTGTTGCTGTGTTACGAGGACGAGGGCATCTATATTGACACCTATGGCCGCATCACCAGGGAGACGGTGCTGCAGTGGGGGGAGATGCCCGCCTCTGTGGGTGAGCTCCAGCACTCCACACACACACACACACACACACACACGCTCACTCACATGATGCACATAACATACAGTGATTATCTGTTCAGTGTGCAGTATGGATCTGATTGTCTTATGTATCTGAGCTCGAGAGCTATGTTACTCCTCAAGAGCTGCAATCATATTAAGGAAGTTCTTGTAATGACTGATGTGCATGAGACTCTAAATGTGAAAAAGCAAAACAAGTCATTTGGATGGATGAGTCACCTCACTTCCTACACAGCAGCAGATGGAGTGGAGAAAAGCCGTCACCGTTCTTCAGCTCTGGATGAGGCTGATCACAATAAAGACTCTGAAGTTTCCAAAAATCCACATCACAACTGGAACAATATCTTTGGCATTGCTTTCAGAGCTGAAGTCATGCATTTATCTTCTGAGAACGCAACTGAAGCATGCGCTCCGATCAAACGTGAAGCTAATATCATTATTGTTCTCGGTGTGAGCAGGCCTGTACTCATGGCACGTGATGCGTGATGAAACAGAAGGCAATCCAGTGAGAGCCATAAGATCTGATTATTTCTCTTTCTCTGTTTGAATAACAGACGAGAACATTCACTGCATCTCCATTCCCTCAGCAGTGTCTCTATATGAAGTGTACCACACACGGAGTAAAGGCAAACAAACACACCAGCTAAAGTAATGTGTCTTGAATAATATAGAAGCTAATAATAAAATAATAAAAAAATAAGTTAATATTAAAAGTTAATACTTTTTTTTTAAGTATTTTTTTTTTTACTCTCTTAAGAGACGTTACTAAGATAACCGATCCTGCAGGAGCTCCAGCACTGTACTGTACACTGTTCTGCAACATGAAGGGAAAATACTCCACTTGAGGGAGCACGAGTTCCTCGTGGAGGGAGCTCTGGAGTGAAGTATGGTCTCAACAACCTCAGTTGAGAGACTGGAATCTATGAATGGGGCCCCTCAGGGGCCAAACCCTTAGTTTCTGCATCTACGGGCGAGGGTGAAGGATTGAGCTAGGAAAACGCTGTCCTGAAGCACCAGAAGCGGCGGGTTGGCAGAACAGTCCCCTGAAGGCACAGAGGAGAAGTGGGCACCATATGCTAAGGTGTAAACCACTTCACCCCGGAACAGCCTGCCCTCAGAGGACTGATGCTCCTGGCCTTCTTAGAGAGGATGACGGTCCTCAGGTTCTTCTTCCCCTTACCAGGCTTTGGCTGAGAGCGCCGCCCCGACCCCATTCTTGCGAGGCGACACTCTATTTATGCTGCGCCCTGTATGAGGAGCTGGTTGAGACCTGAGCTCGGCGAGGAAGATAAGAGATTTTTTTGACTCCTAAAAGCTCTCTTGACAACTGAGGTGACAGCATCCCTGAAGAGGCCAGGAGGAGAAAGTGGGGCATCCAACAAAAAGGACTTGTCCTTTTCCTTAATATTGGACAAGTTTAGCAAGAGACCATCAGGGCTGCCAGAGAACAGCTGATGGCTCTGGCCGTCTCCGTGGTGGCCCAGCACAGCTCTTAAACTGCATCTGGGCCTACTCCCTCGCCCTCATCTAGGTCTCAAAGCCATCGTGTTCAGGCATGCACCAGCTTGACCTGTTGCTCTATAAGCTTTACCCACCAAGGCCGAAGCTGTTCTCCATGGCTTGGTGGGTAATGATGGGGCCTCAAGGGACAATGCCGTATCATACCCCTGTTCTTTCAACTCCATGATGGTAGAATTATTCATTAGGGACTCAAGTTTCTTCCATGATCACAGCAAAAAAATGGCAGGCCCAGATATGGAGGTTGTACATTAGCATGCAAGGAACGCATGTCAAGCTTGCTTTTTGGACAAACATTTGCTGTTTGGTTACAATTGTTTTGGATTGCACACTGGCAAAGGGACAGACAACACTGAGTAAGACAAACATCTTTCACATAGAACTATTTATTGAACTTCCTGGTAATGATGTCTTATGTTATGGGTTGATGTCCTGCCATGCTATTGGAATGGTTTCACACATGCTTTTAAAAGGAGTCATGAACTGCCTCTGGTTTTTTTTGTACTGTTCTCTGAGGTCCACTTATAATGTTATCAAGATTTTTACATCAAAGAACATCATTATTTAGAAGTAATAAGCTATTTTCTGTCCAGTTTTTAACCCCCCTCATCAGAACGCTCTGTTTGAGTAGCTGTGGAGGATTGTAGACTCAGAAGTAAACGCCCACTGCTGTGATTGGCTAATAGTTGTGTATGATTGACAGCCTACATTTCTCACAGATGGACGATGCTGTGATTTATGTCAAAAACACATAAATAACTCAATACATATCAAACGATCTGTAAGAAGAGACAAAACAATAGTGATCACATAATGAAAACAGTTCCTCACACTTGTGTGTTGCGACATTACTGTCGGATCCAATACAGTCACACAGCATCATCTTTTAGCTTCAATCTTTCTGAAAATCCCTTGTCAAATTGTGCCCTGTTTGTAAACGAATTTGCAGTAAAATGAAGTTAAGAAAGAACTGAGTTCTTACTGACGCGGTCTGTATCTTTATTAAAAATAAAGTTCATCCACTCTTTCCTAATGTTGGGATCAGAAGGAAAGCAATGAAAAACAGTTTTTTTCCTCAACTTGGCTCTGCACAGCATCTTCTTGTCTTCAGAGCATTTTATCGTTTGGTTTCTGCATAGATCTGTGCATTCGTCTCTCTCATAAACACTACATGCGAGAATACAGCAATGTAGAATTAGTGGGTGGGGCTAAACAGGCCATGACATAGACTTGGTGGGCGGGGCTAAACAGGCAGTGCTGTACAATTAGTGGGCGGGGCTAAACAGGCCATGACGTAGACTCGGTGGGCGGGGCTAAACAGGCAGTGCTGTACAATTAGTGGGCGGGGCTAAACAGGCCATGACGTAGACTCGGTGGGCGGGGCTAAACAGGCAGTGATGTAGAAGCAGGCGTTGATCTTCTGTGGAAGCGGTGCTTATCCACACTATTACATCATTGAGTTGAACATTCCCACAGCCTGTCGTTTTGGTAGACTGCCTTCAATATAAACTGTTTTTAGACTAACAAGAAAGTTTTGAGTTCTGAAACTTACACAATGTTTTTAAAGTACAGTGACCTCGTATATGTCAAAAGATCAAGGGAATTTTAGTTTCTCAGTTCATGACCCCTATAAACTAGACTCATTCTTGTTCAGATCTGCTGATGTTGAACAGCAATGATGGAAACCCCTGTTTGCTCCAGATCATCTGAGCTTTACTGAACTGAATCAGCTGGAGATGTTTATTCCTGGCTCTGGCTGATGTGATGTTGTTGTTGATCTGCAGCTTATCTTCAGTCGAATCAAGTGATGGGATGGGGAGAGAAAGCCATCGAGCTGAGATCCGCCAAGACGGGCAGTCTAGAGGGAGTCTTCATGCACAAGAAGGCTCAGAAGCTCAAGTTCCTGTGTGAGAGAAACGATAAAGTAAGAAAACATCTCTATACGCTTGTGTAATATCACATTCAGAAATGCAGAAATTCTCTACAGATTATTCTCACAGAACAAAGAATTATTACAGGCATCATAAGATGATGGAAAGCACAGAAATGGAACATGTGTGTGTGTTTGTGCGTGCGTGCGTGCGTGCGTGCGTGTGTGTGTGTGTGTGTGCAGGTGTTTTTCGCGGCGGTGCAGTCGGGTGGAAGCAGTCAGATCTACTTCATGACGTTAGGACAGAGCACTCTCTTCAGCTGGTGATCGTCTCCATTCACAGGCTGCTGCTGCTGAAAGTACACACTCCATATCACAGACCAACCTTCAAGATTCAATCTGTCCACTTTCTGTATTCACATGTAAACATTTGAATAGAAGTGATATATTATATACATACTGTATGTAAAATAGGTGATATATTGCGTTGTGTCTGACAGTGTCAGCATTTGTCTTGATCTGTGCTTAAAACATAAACCTTGTTTTGCATTTCAATTTTAACTTTTTATTACCATGTCATGTTGATATTTTGTCCCTAATACCTGATTATTTTATTGTATGATAATAACCATGGCTGGTACACGGTGAACCCGATACTAACAGCTAATAGAGTAACTGTCAAACATTGTAGCATCTATCGAGGGAAATACTGTAGTCGACAATTCAGAATAGAAATGATTGATTACTGATGACTGAAACCATCTGATAACTGCAGACATTCAGCTTAATTTCACAGGCTTTCCAAGTAAACGCATTTAATTATAACAAGTGGCAGTTTATCTTATTTGTTTTGTTTATTATAGCTCTCACTGTACTAAAACACAAACATAACTAATAAAAACATAAAAAATAAAAGTAGGATGTCCCGAGCCGATCTCAAGGATGGGGATTGGGGCCGATCAAGTGTTTTTAACTGATTAGTTTGGGTGGATACTCAGTGTTCAGTGACTCGGATCGGATCAGTGGCACGAAAGACCTGATCGGGACATCCCTAAATAAAAGGTTTGTTTAGTTGCTGGTTATACACAGGTGTTTAGCATGCAGATTAAATGATTGATCTTTGTCTGCAGTCTGAACATCACTATTCATTTGCTTTGTTTTTCTTCTGTACGTTTGAGAAC
Organism: Sinocyclocheilus anshuiensis; assembly: GCF_001515605.1. Lineage (NCBI taxonomy): Eukaryota > Metazoa > Chordata > Actinopteri > Cypriniformes > Cyprinidae > Sinocyclocheilus > Sinocyclocheilus anshuiensis. The sequence goes on along the minus strand of NW_015557085.1, from coordinate 102,353 downwards.
TCACCTTTGATTGGCATCAGTCTTTGCGGCCACTATTTCTCAATCAGTTGTTGAGCACATTTCACAGATGACAGTGTGTTTTCTGCTCTTTGTTTTGGCCGCTGGTTCTGCTTAATCAGGCTTCACTATCGATTCTTTAGGTACATGTCATGCATCTGAGCTCAAGTGTATATAACACAAATACATAATTCACATACTTGAATTCATGAAATAAATGCATCAGTACGTCTCTCTCTGATAGTGTACGGTGTGTGTGAGACGTCCAGAGACGCTCAGTACACTTCTGTCACTTAACATGTGTTCGCTGGTAGCCACATAGTATTAGTTCAGTGTCACAGGACAGTTCTGAAACATTTTCATTGTTTGAAGCTTGGTTGTGTGTGGAAATCATAGCAAGTGCGGAGCGTCTGTGGAGGACTGATTCGTGACGCAGGTGATGCTGTCGTTTCTCAGCAAAGAAAAGAGAAGGGAGTGGAAGATGATCGTAGGAGAGAGAGTTCAAGAAAGTTGAAATGTAGGAAATCAGAGTTGTAAAAGCCAGAGGTGTGGCGTTTGGGATCAGATGGATTGAACTGTCCATTGAAATGTTATATTTGCACTCAAAACACACGTGCTTGTGAAGATGCAATACTTGTGAACCACATGCACTTTACATCACACGCATACAGACTAACTTGCTTAACTGCTGTTATAGTTTCACACATTATTGATTTCACTCTTTTATTAACAATCCAACTCAGAATGGCACGCAGAGGGTTTTATAGGCTTGATTTGGCACTCGAGAACAGACGTGTGAGCATTAGTATTCTGATGATTTGCAGCAGAGCATCTCACACACAACAGTATCATCACTAACTGTGTTCTGGAGTGCTTCAGTAGTTTTCTCAGTCGTGCCTTAATGTGCTCTGAATGCCGTCAGGCTCGTGTTGTGTGTGAGACATCATGAATGTATTGAAATGTCTGACAGAGTCCGTTTCTGTACTTTCACTTGCAGTGCTGTACATTAACAACAGAGAATTTTAATTTAATTCAAAGCTGTTTTCTTCTTCTTTGTAATAGTGTAATTTGACTGTATATTTCCTGTACTGTACATGTTCCTAAATACTGTTCATTATCAAGCACTATAGGAAGCACCATATACTCAACAGTTATGCTCGTCAAACTCCTCTTTTGGGTTTCGGTTGTAACAGCATATACAGTGTAATGTGTGTGTCACATGAAGGAATCGAGCCAAATAAATGCTTTAAGAATAGAGCGCTCTGTGTGTCTTTGTTCAGCTGTGCTACATTAATACAAACCTTCCATACAAACCATCATCATGCACACGACTCGCTTATAAATCATGAAAGATATCAGTCGTTTTATTCAAACTCGTATTATATACATTGTTTATAAACTCTATTCAATAATCAGCTCGATACAACAGATCTGCTGTGCATTTATTGAAGAAGAGATTCAACACAGCCCTGTTGAAAAAAAACGCATATGCCGGTTAGGTATGTTTTGACGCTGGGATGCTGGTTTATGCTGGTCATGTGCTGGCAAAGGACCAGCATAAACCAGCATAGGACCAGCTTAAACCAGCGAAGGACCAGCATAAACCAGCATAGGACCAGCTTAAACCAGCGAAGGACCAGCATAAACCAGCATAGGACCAGCTTAAACCAGCGAAGGACCAGCATAAACCAGCATAGGACCAGCTTAAACCAGCGAAGGACCAGCATAAACCAGCATAGGACCAGCTTAAACCAGCGAAGGACCAGCATAAACCAGCATAGGACCAGCTTAAACCAGCGAAGGACCAGCATAAACCAGCATAGGACCAGCTTAAACCAGCGAAGGACCAGCATAAACCAGCATAGGACCAGCTTAAACCAGCGAAGGACCAGCATAAACCAGCATAGGACCAGCTTAAACCAGCGAAGGACCAGCATAAACCAGCATAGGACCAGCTTAAACCAGCGAAGGACCAGCATAAACCAGCATAGGACCAGCTTAAACCAGCGAAGGACCAGCATAAACCAGCATAGGACCAGCTTAAACCAGCGAAGGACCAGCATAAACCAGCATAGGACCAGCTTAAACCAGCGAAGGACCAGCATAAACCAGCATAGGACCAGCTTAAACCAGCGAAGGACCAGCATAAACCAGCATAGGACCAGCTTAAACCAGCGAAGGACCAGCATAAACCAGCATAGGACCAGCTTAAACCAGCGAAGGACCAGCATAAACCAGCATAGGACCAGCTTAAACCAGCGAAGGACCAGCATAAACCAGCATAGGACCAGCTTAAACCAGCGAAGGACCAGCATAAACCAGCATAGGACCAGCTTAAACCAGCGAAGGACCAGCATAAACCAGCATAGGACCAGCTTAAACCAGCGAAGGACCAGCATAAACCAGCATAGGACCAGCTTAAACCAGCGAAGGACCAGCATAAACCAGCATAGGACCAGCTTAAACCAGCGAAGGACCAGCATAAACCAGCATAGGACCAGCTTAAACCAGCGAAGGACCAGCATAAACCAGCATAGGACCAGCTTAAACCAGCGAAGGACCAGCATAAACCAGCATAGGACCAGCTTAAACCAGCGAAGGACCAGCATAAACCAGCATAGGACCAGCTTAAACCAGCGAAGGACCAGCATAAACCAGCATAGGACCAGCTTAAACCAGCGAAGGACCAGCATAAACCAGCATAGGACCAGCTTAAACCAGCGAAGGACCAGCATAAACCAGCATAGGACCAGCTTAAACCAGCGAAGGACCAGCATAAACCAGCATAGGACCAGCTTAAACCAGCGAAGGACCAGCATAAACCAGCATAGGACCAGCTTAAACCAGCGAAGGACCAGCATAAACCAGCATAGGACCAGCTTAAACCAGCGAAGGACCAGCATAAACCAGCATAGGACCAGCTTAAACCAGCGAAGGACCAGCATAAACCAGCATAGGACCAGCTTAAACCAGCGAAGGACCAGCATAAACCAGCATAGGACCAGCTTAAACCAGCGAAGGACCAGCATAAACCAGCATAGGACCAGCTTAAACCAGCGAAGGACCAGCATAAACCAGCATAGGACCAGCTTAAACCAGCGAAGGACCAGCATAAACCAGCATAGGACCAGCTTAAACCAGCGAAGGACCAGCATAAACCAGCATAGGACCAGCTTAAACCAGCGAAGGACCAGCATAAACCAGCATAGGACCAGCTTAAACCAGCGAAGGACCAGCATAAACCAGCATAGGACCAGCTTAAACCAGCGAAGGACCAGCATAAACCAGCATAGGACCAGCTTAAACCAGCGAAGGACCAGCATAAACCAGCATAGGACCAGCTTAAACCAGCGAAGGACCAGCATAAACCAGCATAGGACCAGCTTAAACCAGCGAAGGACCAGCATAAACCAGCATAGGACCAGCTTAAACCAGCGAAGGACCAGCATAAACCAGCATAGGACCAGCTTAAACCAGCGAAGGACCAGCATAAACCAGCATAGGACCAGCTTAAACCAGCGAAGGACCAGCATAAACCAGCATAGGACCAGCTTAAACCAGCGAAGGACCAGCATAAACCAGCATAGGACCAGCTTAAACCAGCGAAGGACCAGCATAAACCAGCATAGGACCAGCTTAAACCAGCGAAGGACCAGCATAAACCAGCATAGGACCAGCTTAAACCAGCGAAGGACCAGCATAAACCAGCATAGGACCAGCTTAAACCAGCGAAGGACCAGCATAAACCAGCATAGGACCAGCTTAAACCAGCGAAGGACCAGCATAAACCAGCATAGGACCAGCTTAAACCAGCGAAGGACCAGCATAAACCAGCATAGGACCAGCTTAAACCAGCGAAGGACCAGCATAAACCAGCATAGGACCAGCTTAAACCAGCGAAGGACCAGCATAAACCAGCATAGGACCAGCTTAAACCAGCGAAGGACCAGCATAAACCAGCATAGGACCAGCTTAAACCAGCGAAGGACCAGCATAAACCAGCATAGGACCAGCTTAAACCAGCGAAGGACCAGCATAAACCAGCATAGGACCAGCTTAAACCAGCGAAGGACCAGCATAAACCAGCATAGGACCAGCTTAAACCAGCGAAGGACCAGCATAAACCAGCATAGGACCAGCTTAAACCAGCGAAGGACCAGCATAAACCAGCATAGGACCAGCTTAAACCAGCGAAGGACCAGCATAAACCAGCATAGGACCAGCTTAAACCAGCGAAGGACCAGCATAAACCAGCATAGGACCAGCTTAAACCAGCAAATGACCAGCTTAAACCAGCATCCCAGCGTCAAAACATACCTAATTAGCATATGCTGGTTTTTTCAACAGGGAGTTCAGAGCTTATGTTTCCGCAAAGAGAAACACAGCCAGATGTGTGTACAAAACACTATTATAAGAAATAATCATTTGAATGAAAATGCACAAATACAGAAAGAAACTGTTGTCTTGGTGTGCTTCAGATATGCTGGAGTTTATTAGAAGAATGAAGAAAAGTGCCCTTCACTAGAGAATCAGGTGCTGATGTTGTCTGAGGCCTTGTCCACACTAATACGCTGCACGAATCAGATCTACATCGTACACTAGATACACTAATACACACACGAATAAGATGCAAGAAAACGCATCTTTTTCTATCCATTTTCAATACATTTTCAAAGATTTCAAACAAACTTCTTTCAATGTATTTCATTTTGGAATAAGGCTGTAACATGACTGTAGCTGTGTCCCAATGTGAAGTGTGATAACAGCACAATGTGGGAAAAGTGAAGCGCTGTGAATAGTTCCCGGATGCACTCTATACATGCTCTATATGCGCTGGTAAGGGGTCTGCTCATCAGGCGGGTCGGTGAAGCAGGTGTTTCAGCTTGTGATGCCCACAGAAGGGCAGCTGACAGAGGTGGTTGGCTTGTGCTTTTCTCTACTGTCCTCCATCGCCGCCCGCAGCTTTAGCAGTGCAAGTGCAGAATAATAGACATATAGCGCTGGATAATACAGAACCACCAAACACAAGACAAAGAGGAAACAGCTGTGATTCAGGCCGTATCTCTGTAAAAGGTGGATGTCGTTGTAATATTCCAGTATAAACACTTAGCTGTGCTTTTGATCGTTTTTAAGTTTCTTTTAGGATCCTCAGTAGGACTTCCAAGCAGTCCTGGGTTTAGGAGCTAGTTTTAGCCTTACAACGCTTTGTAAGATGAAACATTTACAAGAATTCAAGTTAGGAGTGATTTCCACATTTGGAGCAATTTTTAGCCTTACAATATTTTTTGTGAATACAGCTTCTGATTTTTATGCGCTCAACCAGACCAAATGTTTAGACCAAATAGCCAGGGCGGGAAAAAGGTTTCTTTTTTTTAATGGAACAGTATCATATCAGGCTTTTAGGGCTCATATAGTCTGATACAGAGAGAATATGGAGGAAAAAACAGCTCTATTTTATTCAGAGACTCAAACTGAGCAAAAAGATGACTCTGCTGCAGAGGCTTATATTTGTATGATGAAATTCTGCTTCTGCTGCTTGTAATATAAATCAATGAGATCTTTTATAACAGCAGAGCTGATACGGAGATAAAATTATCTAAATATCAGCAGTCGCTCTATATCTCCAGTAATGTGTCTCAGTAAGATGAGACTGAAATGCTCCAAACATATAATGCAGTGATTGAGAGCTGAAGAAATAAAGGCTCCTCAGAAGATGTGAGATGTTCTGGAGGCTTGTGAAGATCATTCCTCCGCTGAGGAACAGTGAAAGTAAAGCTGCTGGAAACAAACGCTCCTCAAAAGATCCTGAGGATCAGATTTGAGACTCTAAAACATGATTGATGGAGAATCAAGTAAAGCTGAGCTGCTTCAGTGCAGTAAGTGTTCATCTGGAGATGTGCTGTGTCCCGATGGTTTCAGTGCTCACCTGTCCACTCGGACACTTGTAAACCGCATTCCTCTTCACATACGTCTGGAAGGTCTCCAGGAAGAGCTGGCTCATGGTCAGATGGATGACCACAGTGGCGGTGTTTCTGATGGGCACGTGCAGTTTAGTGCAGCTCCAGGTACTCGGTGGACTTCAGCCTGCACGAGGAGCACAGTGGTTCATCACTGAGATCATTACAGCAGTGTCGGGGGGGGAACACATTACAAGTAACGCCAGTTACGTAATCAAATTACTTTTAAGTAACTAGTAAAGTAATGCATCACTTTTTAAATTAGAAGGAAATATCTGAGTTACTTTTTCAAATAAGTACCAGCAGTTACTTTGTTTCCATGTATTGAGTGACAGCTCTGGTGTTGCCATGGTGACAGAAATCAGGAGTAAGTGCAGAGCGTTGTGTGTGAACATGATCTTACTGTAGTTCTAGACTAAATATCAACATGTGTTTACTCATCTCACTGCACACAAACACATTCAGTGTTCCTCACAATCAATAAAAACTGTCAAATATTATATAAACCTGCAATAATTAAATATGTTAAATAAGGCAAATATATTTTATGAGTGTTTAATGCCATTTTATTAACCAATGTCTTTGCTACTGACCTTCAATGATCCAATTCAAGCATACTAAGCAAAAATCACACATTTGTGTTATTGCTGAATAGTGTTGAACTTCCTTTTCATGCTGCGCCCTCTACTGTACAGACGAGAAATGACATGTCCTTCAGCCTGAGGCGGATTCACTTCACTTTTAGTGTGAAAGGGCTTTTGCGTTTGTAAAAGAAGAACTTTTTATATTAAAAACAAACAAGCGAGCCCTGTCCAGATTTAAAAAGTAACGTAACTAGGGCTGTCAGTTTAACGCGTTAACTTAATTAATTAGTTATGAAAAATAATGTGATTAAAGTATGTTAACGCAGTTAACGCACTGGCCCCGCCCCCAGACCTGCAGTCATCTTACACTTCATATAGTTGACTGCTGACACATATGATCATAAATGCAGTTATGCCCTAAAATTCAAGATATTGGGGCAACAATGTTGCTGTATGAGTTTTTGTATCATATTTATTATAATCGATATCACAGCAATGAGAGCAATGTCAGACGAGTGCTACATGGGCTGGCAATACAATATATATTAAAATAATCATGAGACCATTTTAATCGAGACACTTAAATTATTATTGATTTTTTTTTATGTATTTTTATCATTGATTGATTTTTTTATTTATGATCCTGAAGGATGACTCATTCTTCCTCAAATCTGGCGAAGATTGTGTACTTTGCTTTATCAACCATTTCTGTGCAGAACACCTCATAATCTTTTCCCCCAAATACAAAAGTGAACAGTTCGGCTGGACAACTTATATATACATAAAAGTCCATTTCCATGTCTGCTGCCGCAGCAGTCAGCTGCAGTCCTGGTGTCTCTCAGAAAATATGCTCCTGCTGTGAAAGAAGAAAGTATGGTCAAAATATGTGGTGTATATATGTTAAAATTAATGCCTCAAAGTTGTAGAGCATTTACAGTACATGGCATAAATGATCTTTTCTAACAATGAATGCTTTCTATAAATATTATAAATATATTACTACTGTTTTTCATTATAAAATAACAGTAAAAGTTGTTTGTAACAAAACGTAGGAAAATTACACATGGTTTTGCAACAAATAAAAAAGGTTATTACAGTTAAAACAGTTAGCTACACTCACCATAGTTTAAGCATGCTGTTTGTAGTAAAACCGTGGTTATACACATTTGAGTAATAATAATTAAAAAAAAACATTTAATTTCTCTGTGATCCCACATCTGCCCATTTTCATTTAGCTATTACAAAAATGCTATACTTAATTGAACTGCCCAACTTCCATTCATCACTTTATTAATTTGCATGCATGAAATGAATGTAAAATAACCTGCCAAAATTTACATAACCTTTTATTTAGTTTGTATAAAGTAACTCATACGTTTTCTAAAACGAACATAACTCACTCAAAATGTGTGTTTTGGGTATGAATGCGTCTAATATACGCTGTAGAACAACACGTAAAAGTATCGTCAAGTTATGTTTACCGCAAGCTTTATTTTACTCATTAATTGAAAACCCCCATTATAATGTATTATATATATATATATACTGTTATTATGAGATATACATGTATAGATAAAACCAACAAATAAATATAAATAAATAATGAAAGGCCTTGCTAAATGTACCAAATAATGTACAGCTTTTTTTTCCTTTGTACTCTCCTCAATGGTGCTCATATAATGATCTAATTCCTGAAATAGCACAAAAAAGAGGTTTCTGATTGCTGAGTTTACAACGATGCATATGAGATTAACTAGTATATAATCCTGAGACTGATCATGTAAACTTAATTTCAGTTCAAAGAGCCAAATATTACATGCTCGTATAGAAGAAGAAAGTTGGACAACACTTTGTCATTTATAAATGTAGAAACCCCACCGTAACCTCTGTATGTGGAGAATATGGCAGAAATATGAGGTTATGTTTCTCCTGTTTCTGTGTCGGATTAAAGACGCGTCACGTGAGCGCTATAATCCGATTGCCATCAGAGGGGCGGGGCCTAGCATTGACTGACAGCCTCCCTGACCTATGACACTGCGACCCCACAGCGTACGACCAATCAGAGCGGGGCTGTCAGCAGCCAGGGGGCGGGGCGCAGCCCTGTGATTGGCTGAAGCGCACGCTTTCCGTTCGGTCCGTTCCTGAAATCCGAATCCAACGAATGGCGTTAGTCTGAATTGAGTTTCTTATTCAGAATTCCTTCGCTTGTGTCCGCGGGATCCGCCAGATGTCGAGCAGTCGCAGGAGCACGCACTTCTGGAGCGAGGAGGAGACGGATTTCCTCCTGCAGACTCTGAAGCAGATGAACATCGAGCGCTACAGAGACGGACGCAAGCACCGCAACAGCCTGATCTTCCGGAGGGTGCGCGCGAGGCACCGGGAGGCCGGCTTCACGCGCTCCTGCGACCAGGTCAAGCACCGCTGGAAGACGCTCAAGGCCATCTACTACAGAGCCAAGAGGCAGAGCAGCAGCTCCAGCTTCAAGCACTTCGACACGATGGAGGAGATCTTCAGGCCTCTGGTGCTCGCCTCGAACCCCAGCAGCAGCAGCAGCAGCGAGCAGAGAGACGGACCCCCGCTCTGCGACCGCGAGGAAGAGGAGGAGGAGGAGGAGGAAGGTGAGGGCGCATCCCTCTTCAAAGCTGTCCTAAAACCAGGACGCGTTCTTGTGTCTCAGGACAGCTTTGATGAAAGGTTTTCATCCTCTTCAAACATTGACTACTTTAACCACTTTGAATAAAAGCGAAATAACTAAATGTAAATTACGTAATTTAATTACAAAATAAATGTAACCGTAATCTGTTACAGTTACTGGGAAAGGTGTAATTAAGTTACACTTACTTATGAAAATGTTAACGATTACAAAAGGGAGTTACATCTGAATATTTTCACACATTGATTTCTTTCCAAAATTGCATTGGTTGCTTTAAAATATGAGCCTGCGATGTTTCAGGAGTTTAGGACAGTGGTTCCCAACCTTTCTTTAGTCGCGGCACCCTTTGGAAATTTTAACAAACTTGTGGCACCCTACAAAATAAATTGTCACAACATTTGAATTTCTAACTTCGATATGATAATTTGAAAAGTATAGATATTCGGTACAACAGGGAAGAACTGCAGAATATAATGTCATACAGATATTTTTAATATTATTAACAAATGTTGTCCATCAATGGTGGCAATCAGTAGGCTAATTTCTAATGAAGAGACCAATTTATATGACGGATTTTAATGTAGGCTTTTATTCATATGTAAACATTATTTAATTACCATTATAACTAGCTATCTCACAAAGTCTTTCTCAGTGTTTTTTTAATTTTACAGCGGGGTAATTGTGGTGCAGTAGCACGAGATAGCTTGATTTCAAACTTTGAATTGAATAAAAAATGACAAGTAAGCAGTCAGTAATAAAATAAGAACAAATAAAGAAATGAATAATGATAGCACAAATAAAAAAATAACGACAGGCCTTCGAATTAAATAAATAGCTTTTTAGTTTTTCAGGTAGGTCTAACAGTAGGGTTAAGATAT
>NW_015557085.1:72369-92054 GCF_001515605.1 Sinocyclocheilus anshuiensis | reverse complement strand
TTAATATTCACAGACACTAGTCCATATCGCGTTTTGATTCAAGTGTACTGACCTACTTTTGATTTATTCGTCCAAAATGTGGCATATTCCGTCGGCGTTAGGCTATAGGACTTCCGTTTTTACGACTGGATTCTACGAACCAGTCCATGTTTTCCGCATCGCGGCCGTATGTCTCATATTTTTTATGCAAAGATTTGATTTCAAAAACAGTATCATAGCTATTAAACTATGTCTTATTATGATTTTAAATCTGTGTTAAACCTCAGAACGATCTCAAAGTAAAGATCATGTTCTATTCTGTAATGTTGATAGAATAAAAAGGTTGTATATTATGCATGCAACAGACTGTCACTGGCAGTCCCTTATGAAAATGAACCATGGTTTTAGTAAAGTGACCATAGTTCAACTGTAGTATTTATAGATTTGAATCATGTGTAAACAAAAAAACATATTTGAACCATGTGTAAACAAAAATATAACCTAATAAGTTACAATTAAGGCGTATTGCTACTTATTACATTTTAAACTGGGTAACTAGTAATCTGTAGCCTTCCCAGCACTGGATATCACATCACACTGACACAGCTGTTTGATAGTTCATGTTTAAGAAAAACAGTTTCAGAAACAACTATTTATTTACTTATTTATTGGTATATAAGTGGTACAATAAAGAAATAATAAGTAATCATACATATACAACCAATTTAAATCGTTATTGATCTTAAGTTCATTTTTAAAGTAGACTAATGTAGAACATAAAATAGTGCTGTGCAGCACACACAAATCCTCTCAGAAGAAGCAGTGTTGATGGGTTTCTAAGCTCCTCGTGTGTTTGTCTGTAACAGATAATGGAGTGGATGGTGTGGAAGGTGGAGTTCAGGAAATCCAGTCGGTGAAGACGGAGCAGGAGCCGCTGATCCTCACACAAGCATCACAAGAGAGCTCCAGCACGTGCACAGAGAGCTCCAGCTCCACGCAGCAGAGCGCCGCTCCAGGTCTGACAGACGCTCCGCATCCCACATCAGCCCTCCGGTCAGGAGGAGTGTGTCTTCATCAGGCTTGGAGAAATGCAGCACTACACATCAGTGTCTCACTGCAAGTGAATGGGTGCCGTCAGAATGAGAGTCCAAACAGCTGATAAAAACATCACATGAGTCCATAATCCATAATAAGGCTTCCTCCAGTGAAAAAGTGTTCTGGTGTGAATCAGGAGAGAAATCTGCACAGATCAAGCAGCGTTTAAACGGCTCATTATTGTGATGTTTTTATCAGCTGTTTGGACTCTCATTCTGACGGCACCCAATCACTGCAGAGCATCCATTGCTGAGACACTGATGCAATGACACTTTTCTACTAGGGATGCACCGATGTATCGGCCACCAATATTTATCGGCCAATTTTTGATTATTTTAAAGCCTTTGGCATATCGGAAATAGCATGAAAAGGGCCGATACCGATGCGTTATTAATTAACTGCATGGAGACAATGAGTTGCATGTCTGTTGCATTATCCAACGGTTTTCTCTGGGCAAAATAATGAAATACTTGCCAAAACAAAATAAAATCTGTACAAAATATAGTTTGTCAGACAGCATAGTACGGCCAATGCAAATGTGACGCATCCAACGAGTGAAATGCCCGCTAGGGATGGGCGTATCGATCCGAAGTATCGATATATCGATACTGACGCGAGTATCGAAAGTATCGATACTCAAACCAAAAATATCGATACTAAATATCGACGATACTGCCTTGAAAAATATCGGTATCGTATCGAAAACAAAATAAGTGGTATTGCCCATCCCTAATGCCCGCGCTCAGCTGTAAATTCATCATAGGTAAGTCGCAATGACAATGCCCCGGCGTTAGAGTTTATCCGAGGATACGTCACGAACCGCCAAGCATTAGGCCTACATTTAAGTGAAAATGGATGGCATGTAATATGCAGCTTTTTGTGTGTTTGAAACCAGCAAAAATGGCAGGATAGTGTAGAACACAGATTCACAGAAGTTCACATCACGCACCTGCAGTGCTTCTGTGAATGGAGAAAACAGAATAAAACTAGGCTATATATGCTACATAAAAAGGAATATATAGGCATATACACAAAATATATCTCACTTAAAACATTAACAGATTACCAAAACAAAAGAAAAAATTGTGCTGAGTTTGGATCATTGTAACGCGCTCCTAAGTTCACAGAAAGGAAACCGAGACGGCAGAAAGCCGTTTTATTTATTTTGCAAAAGCTTTACAGTTTTGAATCACCTCGGCGACTCACACGCACACATACAACCTATTTTTGCTAACTTGACATCACAGCCTGTTCATTATCAAAATAAAATACAGTTAAAGAAACATAAAAATTTACACTGCTCAATTTAAATAGTCGTAGTACAGTCCGTTCAGTAGTGCGTTCAGCGTGACCAGCGCCTCACTCTGCTGTTATGTGATAACAGAGTAACAAAACGGAAAAAAAAAAATGTGCTGTGTTTCGGATAATTGTTTCGCACTCCGAAGTTCACGGGAATAAAACGAGATGGCAGAAAGCAGTTTTCTTCATTTTGCAAAAGCTTTACACTTTTGAATGATGTTTTGCTTCTATCTGTGTGACAAACCAGCATTGGTATGACCATAAATTACTGAGTAACAGTTGGGAAAACAACGCAGTGATCGCGTCGGTGCCTCACACGCACATAGGCCTACAACAGATTTTTGCTAATTTGACATCGCAGCCTGTTCATTATCAAAATAAAATACAGTTAAAGAAACATAAAAATTTACACTGCTCAATTTAAATAGTCGTAGTACAGTCCGTTCAGTAGTGCGTTCAGCGTGACCAGCGCCTCACTCTGCTGTTATGTGAAGGATGATGTTTTACATCGAAAGAAAACGCTATACTTTATTATTATTATTATTATTATTATTATTGTTGTAGGCAAAGAAAAAGTTTAAAAAGTAACGTTATTACCTGGTATTTTTTCTACTCAAACCAGAAACAGAAACGCTCAAATACCAATTCTGCTCGCAGTGAACCGATCGATTTTTATTATTATTTTTTTTTTGTTCGTTTTTAACCCGTTTTATGCAATTGACCAATATTGGTATTGGAATCGGCCAATAGTTGTTTGTTAAAATAGGTATCAGCCAAAAAAATAAATAATCCTATCGGTGCATCCCTAATTTCTACAAATCTGATGAAGAAACAAACTCATCCTAATCTCGGATGATATGGTGTTGAGCACATCTTTATTTATGGCTGAACTATTCCTTTAAATATAAACAATGATGCGATACATTAAATATGTCATGTCATGCCTTCTTTTTTTTTTTTAAAGGTTAATTTATAATGTTTGGGAAGTTATAATTTGTGTCGGGTGCATTACCGCGGGAAATAGGGCTGCAGCACCCCCTGGAGTGTAGCCCATGAAAAAATGGGGGTGCAGTGTTAAAAATAAATAAATAAACAATGTTTAACAAAAAAATAAATAAAATTAATTGTATAAATTTGTATATTCATTCAAATTAATTGAAAAAAGTAGCCTAAGCCTACAATGACAAGAAGCAAGGGTTAAACATGAGTTAAGTTGAATCAAATTGACTGTGAAAGTCAACTTAAAAAAATAATTTGTTGCCATTATTTTTTTGATTATATTATTACCTGTAACATGTCTGTGCCATACCCAAATTAAGATTTAACAATACTTTCTACAGACTAGGGATGCAACGAATGTTCTGCAACCGAAACTGTTCAGCCGAAAAGATAAAAAAAAGCTCTTTCGGTGTTCAGCTGAATAAATGAAAAGACTGAATAAATTGTACCGAACAATGATGTGACGCAATCAAATAGAGGCGCGCGCTAATGCAGCGCAATTGAAATCACCAAATGGCCTTAAACAATTAAATACACTGCAGAACGTTATGTGTTCTAATACACGCACGCATTGCATGTGTTCAAACAGCGCTGCACGAGCTCGCTTCGCCAGGGTTCAAAGTCCACAGAGCGAGGGAAATCTGCGCTGAAACAGTGTTACTCGTTAGTTACTCAGTCACATTTTTATGAATTTTTACTAGGCATGTGACAATGTGATACGTGCAACAAACATCTTCCCAAATTCTTAATGAGAATCATTTATAAATCTGCTGTTGTCAACAAAAAGAAGCACTGAGATCTTCCTGTGGGTTTCTGCCAAAATAAAAGCTCAATCAACATTCAAAACGTTAGTATTGTAATTTTACTGTTGTTCTGTAAAATAAAATAAAGTAGGACAATAATAATGATAATAATAATTCCATTTACATTTAGTAATGTTGCAGACTCTTTTATCCAAAGCGACTTACAATTGGGGAATACATAAAGCGATTCTTCTTAAAGAGGCAAACAGACACAGGAAGTGCTTATAATACCAAGTTTCAGGCATTGTTCAAATAAATACAAGCTAGAAAGAGAAGGAATAAATAAAAAAAATAAAAAAAATTTTTTTTAAGATGAAGTCAAGTAGCTTTGAAAGAGATGAGTTCTCAGCTGTCGCTTGAAAATTGTCAGGGATTCAGCATTCCGGATAGGGGTGGGAAGATCGTTCCACCAGCCAGGAACGGTGAACGAGAATGTTCTGGAGAGTGATTTTGAGCCTCTCTGTGATGGTAGCACGAGGCGTCACTCACTAGCGGATCTCAGACTTCTGAAGAATTACAACAGCTATATTAATACATTTATTATAACATTCGCACTTCGTGTTCAAATCTGTAATAGATTTGTATCTGTGGAATATGAAATATTTTCTGTTTTAAAAGAATTCTCTTCTGCTCTGCAAGGCTGCATTTATTTGCTCAGTAAAAAAAATACATGCCTGATTCAAGAAGGGGGTCTCAAAAAAATTATTTTAGTAACTTATTAATTTGAAGTTAAATTGTGCTTTGTTGGTATGTCTGCTAGAATGTTAAGAAATGTTCAGTGTTAAGTAAATATTTTTAAATTGTTGTATTGTAATTGATTTTTACAGTAAAATACAAAATTTGGTATTTAATTTATGCAATGGTGAAAAAAAATTGGCAAAATACATGGGGGAAAAAATGTGAAAAACCGTGTTCGTATTCGGCCCAGTGTTTCATTTTGTTCGGCTTCGGCCAATAATTTTCATTTTGGTGCATCCCTACTACAGACATAGCAAAGAGTCAGCAGAGAAAGAGCGAGAGTATTTACCTCAGCAGCAACAAATCTCACATTCTCACATCTGTAGCACTTATTTTGATCTTTAACGTTAGGTCTTTCCTATTGTTGAAACAAAATAAAATAAATGCTTAAGGTTGATTCAGTATTAGCCTGCTCTTAATGAAAAGCACACACAACATCACCAATGTTACAATGACAAAGTCGCTTACATTAAACATAACATTTTATTAACAGAACGAATAAGACTGATGTACCCACATTGTAACACAAATAAATGAAAGGTTTTTGGGTTTTTCCCTTACTTTAAACGAATGCTTATGCAGCCATAAAATAGTACAATGGCAAATTCACAACATCTAACTTTAATTAACAAAATTAATAAGATGGATATAGCCTTGCATTGTAACTAGGGCTGTGCAAATAATTGAATGCGATTATCATGCGCATCTCGTCAGTAAAGCTGGTTCTGTGATTAGTAGTAAATCTCCATCACGTGCTTTCAGATGGAGCGGCATTTACTACACAGAGCCATAGGTCACTGACAAGCTACGCAATATCGCATGTTAAACGCAACCCCAATATTTGAGACTGGGTGAAAGTGGTGAAGATTTGAGAACTAGAGAGTGACCTGCACTCTGAAAAATTTCAGAGGTTTTCATGCTGATGGTGTGACTGATGTCAATGTGCTGTCTGTCGCTGTCCACTGATCATATGAAGCGTGCAGCTGATAGCAGCCATGTTTTGTTTGTTGCTGTGGTCTCTCTGTTTGCTGCTGAGTTCTCTGTTCTCTCTGTTTGCTGCTGAGTTCTCTGTTCTCTCTGTTTGCTGCTGTGTTCTCTCTGTTTGCTGCTGTTCTCTGTTCTCTCTGTTTGCTGCTGCGTTCTCTGTTCTGTGTTTGCTGCTGTGTTCTCAATGTTTGTTTGCTGCTGTGTTCTCTCTGTTTGCTGCTGTGTTCTCTGTTCTGTGTTTGCTGCTGTGTTCTCTGTTCTGTGTTTGCTGCTGTGTTCTCTCTGTTTGCTGCTGTGGTCTCTGTGTTTGCTGCTGTATTCTCTGTTCTGTGTTTGCTGCTGTGCTCTCTGTGTTTGCTGCTGTGTTCTCTGTTCTGTGTTTGCTGCTGTGTTCTCTGTTCTGTGTTTGCTGCTGTGTTCTCTGTTCTGTGTTTGCTGCTGTGCTCTCTTTGTTTGCTGCTGTGTTCTCTGTTCTGTGTTTGCTGCTGTGATCTCTGTTCTGTGTTTGCTGCTGTGTTCTCTGTTCTGTTTGCTGCTTTGTTCTCAGTGTTTGTTTGCTACTGTGTTCTCTCTGTTTGCTACTGTGTTCTCTCTGTTTGCTACTGTGTTCTCTCTGTTTTCTGTTTGCTACTGTGTTCTCTTTGTTTGCTGCTGTGTTCTCTTTGTTTGCTACTGTGTTCTCTCTGTTTTCTGTTTGCTACTGTGTTCTCTTTGTTTGCTACTGTGTTCTCTTTGTTTGCTGCTGTGCTCTCTTTGTTTGCTGCTGTGTTCTCTGTTCTCTCTGTTTGCTGCTGTGTTCTCTGTTCTCTCTGTTTGCTGCTGTGTTCTCTGTTCTCTCTGTTTGCTGCTGTGTTCTCTGTTCTCTCTGTTTGCTGCTGTGTTCTCTGTTCTCTCTGTTTGCTGCTGTGTTCTCTGTTCTCTCTGTTTGCTGCTGTTCTCTGTTCTCTCTGTTTGCTGCTGTGTTCTCTGTTCTGTGTTTGCTGCTGTGTTCTCTGTTCTGTGTTTGCTGCTGTGTTCTCTGTTCTGTGTTTGCTGCTGTGTTCTCAATGTTTGTTTGCTGCTGTGTTCTCTCTGTTTGCTGCTGTTCTCTCTCTGTTTGCTACTGTGTTCTCTCTGTTTTCTGCTGTGTTCTCTGTTCTGTGTTTGCTGCTGTGTTCTCTGTTCTGTGTTTGCTGCTGTGTTCTCTGTTCTGTTTGCTGCTTTGTTCTCAGTGTTTGTTTGCTGCTGTGTTCTCTCTGTTTGCTGCTGTTCTCTCTGTTTGCTGCTGTATTCTCTGTGTTTGCTGCTGAGTTCTCTGTTCTCTGTGTTTGCTGCTGTGTTCTCTGTTTGCTACTGTGTTCTCTCTGTTTGCTGCTGTGTTCTCTCTGTTTGCTGCTGTGTTCTCTGTTTGCTACTGTGTTCTCTCTGTTTGCTGCTGGTTTGCTGCTGTGTTCTCTCTCTTTTTGCTGCTGTTCTCTCTGTTTGCTGCTGTGTTCTCTCTGTTTGCTGCTGTGTTCTCTCTGTTTGCTACTGTGTTCTCTCTGTTTTCTGCTGTGTTCTCTGTTCTGTGTTTGCTGCTGTGTTCTCTGTTCTGTGTTTGCTGCTTTGTTCTCAGTGTTTGTTTGCTGCTTTGTTCTCAGTGTTTGTTTGCTGCCGTGTTCTCTGTTCTGTGTTTGCTGCTGTGTTCTCTTTTCTGTGTTTGCTGCTGAGTTCTCTGTTCTCTGTGTTTGCTGCTGTGTTCTCTCTGTTTGCTGCTGTGTTCTGTTCTCAGTGTTTGTTTGCTCCTGTGTTTTCAGGCATGCTGAAGCACATACGCTCCTGTTGCGCTGGGCTGCACAGTCAGTATCAGGGCTTTCTGGAGAGCCTGCAGCAGACGCAGAACGCCTGGCTGGAGCAGCAGCTGGAGCAGAGTCACGTCCGAGAGGAGCGTCTGGTGGCCCGAGTGCTGGCTGAACACACCCGATCCATGGAGGCTTTGGTCAACCAGCTGTTCGCAGGCTTGAGGAGCCTCCTGCCCCCGTCCTATCCCCATCCCCAGACGTCAGCCCTGCAGAGCAGCAGTCCTGAATCCTGAATCACACACCAGACTCAAGGAGACCTCAACACCTCACATGCACTCTTCATCATGAGGCTTTCTCAGAGTTCACATTCAGCGGCCCTGGACTGGTTTGTTAAAGATAGTGATAACTAGGGATGGGCAAATCGATCCTAAAGTATCGATATATCGATATTGATGCAAATATCGGAAGTATCGATACTCAAATTAAAAATATCGATACTAAGGTGTGTTTTATTTACCAGTGATTTTGTTTTAGTTCAACTATAGTATTTGTAGATTTCCACTACAGTAAACTAGTGTTGGCAAAAGTACTGACCGCGATACCGTTCAGTACTGAAATTTAAAAAAACGTCCATTTCCTGCTAAGCTTTTAGCGCTGTTGAGCAGCTTCTTAAACAGTGCAGATTGGTCATTGTGTTCATGTGCTCAACACGCACGGTTTAAGAATCTTCTCAACAGCGCTCAAATCTTAGCGGAAAATGGACGTTTTTACAATTTCAGTACCGAATGGTATCGCGGTCAGTACTTTTGACAACACTATAGTAAACATATTTTAACCATGTGTAATAGGGATGGGCGATATGGGCTTAAAAATATATCACGATAATTTCTGGTATTTATTGCGATAACGATATCAATGACAATAATTCAGGGCATTATATGCATCCATGACAAAAAAAATTATAATCCCGTTTTTTTAGAGAAAAGTATTGTCTTTTCTATTTTTACCCCAAATAGGGTGTTAGCATTACTGAGTACACACGTAATGTAATTAGGGTTGGGTATCATTTGAATTTTATCGATTCCTATTCTTTTCTATTCCCAGTTTCGATTCCAATGTGATTAAATAATGATATCAAACATTTATCCTGTGTCTCTTATTTGCAAACCATTTATTGGAGCTGAATACCATGAACAAAAATCAACAGGCTACATAAAAATCTTTAAGAGCTGTTTGTGTGCAAAATAGAGCTGCATGATTCTAGATAAATTGAGTTTTTTTTCCCCAATGGAAGTTGTGGTTTTCTCATGATTCTAAAGAAAAAAACATTAGACAACTAAACAAAGTTACATGTAATTTATGAATGAATGATTCAATGACTCACTCAAGATGTACTTGATTCATTACTGGATGAATCAGCGTTCTTGAACGACTCTCTTGTATGATTCAAAGACAAATACATTTTAACAGCCCCTTTTCGCCACCTACTGGCGTAACAGTGCAATCGATAAATCTTCATTTGAAGTGTCAAATTACTCTCAAAAGGTGATTTACTCTATTTTAATCGCTACTGTATACAGAGTTTATATCTGAACTATAAACTTTTATCCCAGCACTTCTGTGATTTGAATGTTACTGTGAAGCTGTTTCATTCATGACAGACAGCTGCTCTCTTTAGGTCAGCGGCAGTGCGAACGCAAATTTAAATGTTCAAATCACACTGGTGTGATCATACGCAGCACAGACGAACCAACAAGTGATCACAACATTGATCGCACACGTCAAAGGTTGAGGAATGAAACAGACGAATCATTGTAATTTAGGAATAGAATCACGTTCATGTTCAGTTTCAGGTTTGCATCCTCAAGGCGCTTTAAGACAACCTTCAGACGTCTATCATGTTCCTCTTTAGTTGCACCGTAACCGATTATATCATCCAAGTAGCATTGACAACCTGGCAGATCTCCTAAGAGTGTGTGCATCATTTTTTGGAATGCAGCGGGTGCCGAGGCGGGTAAGGAGGAACGAGGAGGAACCCACGTAAAGCGGTACAGTCCTTCATGAGAAAGGAACGCAGTCAGGTTTCTGCTTTCTACAGCTAGGGGCAACTGATGATAAGCACTTTGTAAGTCAATCTGTGAATATACTGTAGCGCCTTTCAACTCTGCGAACAGTTCTTCCATATGCAGCAGTGGGTGTGAATCCACAATAATGCTTTTATTTGGCTCACGTAAGTCCACGCACATACAGATTCCTGCTTGTTTCTTTTTTGTAACCACTAATGGTGAAACCCAGGGGCTCGCATCTATAGGCTGTGACTGTGGAAGAACTGACACACTTGAACCCGTGTCCACCAACAGTTTCACATTGTGGGAACAACCTTGTGATATGCCAACTTCACAGTAAATCTTATCATCCACTGAAGCATTCAAATTAAGCACTCATTTCTGGCACAGAAATTTCTTGCATGGTTTTCATTTTCGATTGACATACTTTTGCAAAGTGCCCACGTTTTTTGCATTTATTACAAATTGCAGATGTAGCAGGACGGTTTCTATCATTAGCTAAGTGATTACGTGATCCACAGCGGTAGCAATGTTGAGTTGGTTTTAGTGCTTTGGAATCTTTGCGTCTTTTGAATTGTTCGGTGCGTGTTTGTGACGTTTCCATCGACCTTTATTTGCCCGAAACAGCTTGCACAGCACTTTGAGATTGACTTCCGCTTGCGTCCTTACCAGAGAAAAGTGAAGCATTACGCACAGCAGACTCAACTTGACACGCCAAATTCACCGCTTTCTCCAGAGTGAGCTGATCTTCCAGCAATAACCTGTCTCGCACCGCCGGCAGCCAGGCTTGTTCCACCAGCTGATCATGCAGCATTTCTTTCTCCTTGGCACCATATTGACACTGCGCTGCCAACTCTCGTAGTGCGGAAATGTACTGTGGCACAGTCTCGTCATTTCTTTGTGATCTTTGGCAAAACTTATGTCGGCAAGCAACTACGTTGAATTTGGGAAAGAAATGTTTCGCAAGTGCTGCCATTGCATCATCAAACGTTTTACCTGTGTCTGGTAATGTGTAGAAAAGTCTTTGCCCTATGGTTTCCAGGCAGTGTAGTAAAGTTGCACGTCGTCTTGCATCCGACCACAAGCTCCCCGAAGCATTTATTACTATCAAGTAGTTTGAGAAAATCTTTTGGCACGTAGCAAAAGGAATTGGTGGCTCGCCAACATCTTGTAAGAACAGTGCTGGGGCAGGAGCAGTTGCCATCGTCGTCGCCAATATGTAATATCCCTTTTGTTTTAGAAAGAATCACATGGACACTGAATCAGATTTCTCATCACAACTCACTCTATTCCTCGTTCTTTTTAGGCGCAACATCTGTACAACCTACAACACCATCTACTGGACACAACAGGAACAGGACTGGACAACTAGTTGTCTGTCACATTCACAAGAGAGCTGCTCTGCTGCACAAGCGTGCGTCTAATGTGTGCTGCGTGTTTTAATTTGTGGTTTAGGTAACTTACAGTGACGGAGAAATGAGCTGTGTCACCTGAAAGTTTCAGTTCCCTTTCGAACGGTCTCTCCTGTTGCGTGGAAACGCATATGGGGAAAACTCCTGTATTACTCTGTACTGAAGCCTGATTTGTTTGTGTAGCTGCACAAACCAATGGAGCTTTAGCCCACCAGAAAGGCCGCCATTTATCAGACCATTCTCCTTCAGCGACGATGATAATCTCTTCACTAACTCTGCAATCAAGAAGCTGAAGAAGGAAGAAGCTCAGCCTGCAGCTCGCCACCGTAGAAGAGCCCCAGCAGAGGAAGAAGCGAGAAGCCGTGCGCTCACTCAGAGCATGAGTCTCACTCTTCTCCGCTCGCTTATCACCACCTTCAATGAAGGCAGCCCCGCTCTCCCGTTTCTCCTCTGCCTATAGCCTTAGTAATCCTGAAGACATTGATTAGCTCAGGTGTTCAGGTGTTCAGGTGTGTTTGATTAGGGGTGGAGCTGAACTCTGCAGGACTGCGGCTCTCTAGGACCGAACTTGCCTACCTGCTCTAGGCGGATCGGCGTAGAATGCCATCACCAATGATTCTTATCACTGACAGCGTCGCGTTTGTGTGTGCGTAACGGAGGCTGCGCTCACTGAGACAGACTGCTTTGAAAAGCACGAGACTGTCCCTGCTTTGCTCGCAGATCCCTTTCTTCTCCCGCTCTCACGTTCCTCACCTCCTAGTTACCTCGGAGGAAGAAACAATGAACTCGCGGGATGAGCGATCAGGCTTGAGTGATTTTATGCCGGCACACAGAGTCCCGCGTGCTTCACTCATAGCACGGAGTAGAATGCTGTCAAAGCATTTAGTCTAACAAAGCATGTTTGAGAGGAAAAGGAAGGGATCAGTCCTCGCTGAGGATGGAAGCCCCTCAAATGGCGCTTTTCCACTGCATGGTACGGCACGGTACGGCTCGGTACGGTTCACTTTTGGGGGGTTTTCCACTGGGTACAGTACCTGGTACCTGGTACTTTTTTTAGTACCACTTCGGTTGGGGTTCCAAGTGAACCGTACCGTTACCAAAACGTGACGTGTAAACTCTGCTGATCACGGATTGGCCGGAGAGAATCGTCACTACCTGCGTCACTGAACTTGCGACACAAACACAAAAGAACCGCTAGATTTAAATCAGCACAGCCAGCGAAAGATCAAACGCAACTGTTTGGAACGAGCGCACCTTTTTTTTAACAACCAAAAAGTTTTGTTGTCTGTTGCGGAAGTACAGACGTTCCTCTCGTTGATAGCAGAGGAGCGGATCCAGCGAGAGCTTGATGGGGCGACGCGAAATGAAAGTTTTTTTTTAGGAGTCGTGGTAGTAGAGGCGGCGCAACTATAACGACATGTGAATAATCCCGCCCACTCTAAAGCGGTACTGAACTGCAGTGGAAACGCAAACCGTGCCGTGCCGAACTGAGCCGTACCGAGCCGAGTCGTACCACGCAGTGGAAAAGCGTCAAAAGTAAGCTTGTCCTCGCTCTCCATCCCTCCGTTCAACACCTGAGCGATGGATGTTCTATTCAAGCTGGGCACGTCCTTTTCATTAGCATGTGCCAAGCAAACTACTGCTGTGATAGCAGACCCACAAGATCAATTCTTATCTCACATCTGCGAATGCAAGTTCCCCACCCACATTCGGTGAACTTCTGTTTGACAAAATGGAGCCTCTTGCCACCTGGTTTATGGCCTGGCAGCCATTTCCGGTGTTTCAAGTTGGCTTCTAAATACAGTAAACAAGGTTTCTCACTCTAGTTCGCTCGCAGGCCCCCTCGTTTCAGAGGTATTATCCAGACTTTGATACGGGACAACGAAGCGCATGTTCTCCAGTCCGAAACACAAGCACTGCTTGCAAAAGCTGCTGTGTAACCGGTACCTCTAGCTAACAGCAAGTTAGGCTTTTTCAGCCACTACTTCCTCGTTCCAAATAAAGATGGTGGGCTCAGATCTATTCTAGATCTCATACATCTGAATCACTCACTTATGAGATGGCCGTTCAGATGCTAACTTTGGAACAGATCCTTGCGCAGATTTGCCCTGAGGACTGGTTTCTAACAGTGAATCTGAATGCTTTCTTTCACATCCACATAGCCCCCATCACAGACCGTTCTCTGAATCAGCAACCAGGTAGCTAGCTTCGAGAGCTTTTTCGGACTCTGTGGTACTCTTTCTCATCAAAGAAGCCTGTTCTTCGTTTGATCTCTCAAACGCACAAAATATTTTGTCTTTTTCAATAAGTGATGGCTGTTTTGTTTGTAGATGGCATTTAAGCTTGCTAGGAACCATTGCATGGTTAGAGAGTTTTTCTCCACAGACTCAGCATAAGGCGAGTGCTGCCGAGGGATCCCCGGTGAAAGTGAATCCATACGACAGATAGCTGTCGCTGTATTGTCTCGAGCTCACCGTTTTTGCTTTCTTTCTTATGTCTCCACTGCTAGAGGGTCCAAGTATCGGTTCAGGGTCGGTAGATTTTCTTTTCCAGAATTTATCCATGTTTTCCGTAGGTTTTATTAGCGTGGTCGTAATAATGTGGGAAATTCGCATGTGGGAAAATCCCAGATTAAGCAGAAGCGCGATGAGGTCACAGGTACAGTTATTACTGGGTTATAATAAAACAACAAATTTGTATATATTTGTAAATAATAATAATTTTTAAAAATTACAAAATTTTTTGCAGACGCAAGAAAGTCATTAGTTTGGTATAACATGACAGAATATTCTTTTTGTGTGTGTGTGTGTGTGAGAGAGAGCGAGAGAGAGTGTGTGTGTGTGTGTGAGTGTGAGTGAGTGAGTGTGAGAGAGTGTGTGTGTGAGTGTGTGTGTGTGCGAGAGTGAGAGTGAGAGTGTGAGTGTGAGTGTGTGTGTGTGTGCGAGAGTGTGAGTGAGAGTGAGAGTGAGTGTGAGTGTGAGTGTGAGTGTGTGTGTGCGAGAGCGGGTGGAGAGTGAGTGTGTGTGTGTGTGTGTGTGTGTGTGAATTCTGCTTTCAGCAGTAATTGTACTTTTCTTGCTCAAAATCAGTAGTTTGAAGTATATTCAATAATTTCCATTATTATTTGTTTTTGTTTTTTCTTATTTTACTTATTAATGAATGTATTCCTGTTTAAGAGCCTAACACCGGCAAACATTCCCATGGGAACTCATGGGCCGGATGGGCTGGAATTGTCCAGGGCTGAATGCTTATGTAAAACAACTCGATCATCAAACATTAAACAGCATATAAATCAAAACCACTTAATGTTACCGAATGTAATGTAGAATGAAATGCAAGTTTTGGAGGTGTTGATAGAAGTGATCTACTCCATCTATGTTTTGATCATCGATCTGAATCCCATCCAGATGAAAATAATACATGACACTAGAATAAAACTTTTTTTTTAGTCCAAGTCAAAAGTTCAAACGTTTTTGAACAGTAAGATATTTAAAGTTTTTTTAAAGAAGTCTCTTCTGCTCACCAAGTCTGCATTTATTTGATCCAAAATACAGCAAAAACAGTAATATTGTGAAATATTTGTACAATTTAAAATAACTGCTTTCTATTTTAAACTGTAATGTATTTCTGTGATGCGCAGCTGTATTTTCAGCATCATTACTCCGGTCTTCAGTGTCACATGATCTTCAGAAATCATTCTAATATGCTGATTTGCTGCTCAAGAAACATTTCTGATCATTATCAATGTTGAAAACAGCTGAGTAGTATTTACCAGGTTTCTTTGACGAATAGAAAGTTCAGAAGAACAGCATTTATCTGAAATAGAAATCTTCTGTAACATTATACATGTCTTTATCATCACTTGATCAATTTAAAGCATACTTGCTAAATAAAAGTATTAATTTATATAACGTAAATTTACTGCTTTTAACAACATCTTGAAAAAGTTAACAGCTCAAAAAAGCAAGACTGTTAAATTCTGACAATTACTGATATTGATCTCTTATCAGGCTCTGATAATTGAATTAACATCATCATTAAAGATCATGTGGGAGCAGTAGATCGCACTATTCATCTCCACCACTAGATGTCTGTAGAGCGCTGTGTGGCCCCTGCGAAGAACACTATAGAGTTTAGCCTAAAAAACAGCTGAAAACTAAACACAAACTATGTAAGAAATAACAATAATAGCAAGCCTTTTCATATACATAGGGAAGAACAAGTAGTGTTGTAACATCTTGTACTTCAGTGTCTGTAACTCTCAAACGTTTATCTGTGTGTCTGTAAGAAATTGGTTGTTTTAAAAAATTACATTTATGCATACATGATGTTAATTAATGCCAAGTACAACGAGTGTTGTTACAATTTACCATAAAATCTGTTCTTGACCTGTAAATCCTATTTATAAATCTATTTATATTACTTATCTGTAAATATATTTGATTAATTTCCTTGACTTGATCTCACCAGCACAAGCGTGGAAATCTGCGGAAGGTTTTAGAGTGTTAAAGGCCTGACTGATATGTTTGAGTGGTGTGTGAGGACAATGGCTGATCTCAGCACTGACAGCAGCTGTGAGTGTTTACTGTGGGCTCGTGTGGAGCGCTGGCGTCAGGCTGGGCACAGGCAGAGCCAGAGGAATCTTATATCAGAGCAACAGCGGCAGGTCGCTGGATGACTGGCACTCTGCCTGGAAACAGACGGGGGAAAAACACACACAAGACCAGCCATGGTTACACGTGTGTGTGTGTTAGTGTGTCTGTGTGAGTGTGTATTAGTGTGTGTGTGTGTGTGTCTGTGTGAGTGTGTCTGTGTGTGTGAGTGTGTCTGTATCTGTGTGTGTGTGTCTGTGTGTGTGTGTGTGTATGTCTGTGTGTCTGTGAGTCTGTGTCTGTGTGTGTGTGTCTGTGAGTCTGAGTCTGAGTCTGAGTCTGAGTCTGAGTCTGTGTGTGTGTGTGTGTGTGTGTGTATGTCTGTGTGTGTGTCTGTGTGTCTGTGTGTCTGTGTGTCTGTGTGTCTGTGTGTCTGTGTGTCTGTGTGTCTGTGTGTCTGTGTGTCTGTGTGTCTGTGTGTCTGTGTGTCTGTGTGTCTGTGTGTCTGTGTGTCTGTGTGTCTGTGTGTCTGTGTGTCTGTGTGTCTGTGTGTCTGTGTGTCTGTGTGTGTGTGTGTGTGTTTATAAAGGAAAACACTGGACTTTCTTTATCATCATCAATCATTATTATTATAGCGATGACACGTTCATATATATTTATATTATATTATAGTATGCAAATGAGGCAGTATCTAATTAAATATGCACTAATTTGCATTCATTTACAGCACATTAATCTGAACATTGGATGAAGCCAGGTTCAAAATTCTTGTTTGATTTTGTTGACATTTTAGCATTAAAGGTTTTTCCAGAGGGGATTTTGGATTTCTCACTCCATAAATCAGAAAACATTATCAACAGACAAAATAAAATGTAGTATAAAACAGTGTGAATGATGCAGTATATATGAACAAACCCCTAAGTAAAAACCTTCAGAATATAGACAGGAATAAATCTGTAAAGTTTGGTGTATGTAAGAGAAAATACTCTTTAAAGATATGGATTGGAATTGAAACCTACAGACACAAATAGAAAACTTGTGATAAAATAAACACTTAAATATTTATTTTGGATGTTCTCTGTTCAGTAGTTTGAAACAAAACTTAATGAAAAACCAAATAGCCCAAAATCTCCAAATTGACTGATGCATGAAAAGCAGTGTTTGTGCCTGTAGTAGCATCTGTCCTTAAGCTAAAGAACTGGTTCACTCACATTTCCATGCAGTAGATGTGCATACTATCCACCCTATCTGCCCTAAATAGTATTGAAAATTACTAATATCACATAGAATTTAGGATGGATAGTATGCACATTGGGACGCAGGGAGAGTCTCATTCCCTCTCAGGGAACCATGGTTACAGTTGTAACCTGAGACATTCCCTATCAAGGGAACTCGCGCTGCGTCAAAACACTGTGGGAATGACAACACCCACTTTGCTATGCTGACAAATGCCAGTAGAACTTGAGAGAGGAGTAGAACCCAGGGGCCTCATTTATAAAGCGTGCGTACGCACAGATTTGATCTTAGAGTGTGCGTACACTTAAATCCACACCAACGCTCATAATTATAAAAACTGTCTTTGACGTGGAAAAGTGCTTAGCGTCACGTCAGGGTCTGAGCAGACATACGCACTTTTTCTTGTCGGAGTACTGCAGGTTTTTGAAAATGTAAGCTGTTCTTGCAGCTCGCTGTTCTAAATTCAAGAATTTGGATGATACCTGGTGATCTTTTACATGTTAATGACATTAATTAGGAGTCGTTTACAAGGCAGAGAGCTTGTGACACTGTCACACAGGACACATGTTTTAACCTGCTCAATATATTTGAATGATTTTATGTATATTTGAGTTTTAATAGGTTTTCATGTTGTCTTAGCCATTTTATTCCTCTTAACCGTTTTAATGTGTGTGTGTCTTTAAACGAGTCTGGGTCTGCCTGTCATGTGACTGATCACATAACAGGAAGTAGGAAAGGGACAGCATAAAGGAGGCAGCATGTCAAACAAGCATGGTCGTTGCTCTCATTACAACCAAGTGGTGATCACCTGCAAACTGGAATAGTGGAGTCACCTTTGTGGACTTACCTTTCCACCACTTTGGATTAACACTACAGTGGACTTTTGTATACACACCGGTGGACACTTTTGGGACATTCACTTTGGGACTAGCAACACACTGGATTTCTTAAGGACTGTTTTAATGGTATGGAACTGAAAGACTTTGTGCTTTTAACAGCCTAAGTTATTCTAGTTTTATTGTGTTGTTTTAAGTCTCTTGTGAATATTGTAAATACATATTTGATTTTCACTTTTAACATTGTTGTCGGTCTCATCTTTTAAACACTCAAAGCTCTCACACCGTATAATCTGACCCCTTTTTTGACAAACGTAACATCTTCCAATAAGGCCAAACGTTATAAGCTGAAACCATTCATTTGTGTGCAAGTTCAAGATCATTTGCGATTCATAGGTTTCACATCTGAAAGAGACGTGTACGTGCATTTTCTGTACGTATGTTCATTCTATGAATCACACGTATGCATATTTAAGAGATGATCGTAAGATCAAATTTAGGATGGTTTCTGTGCAACATTTTATAAATGAGGCCCCAAGTCTAAATTGTAGGACCTAACAAATGTGAGCAGAGAGGACCAGCCTGCTACATCACAAGCATCTTGCAGGGAAACCCCTGAGAGAAAGGCTTTAGAAGCCGCCATACTTCTGGTTGAGTGAGCTTTGACCCCCAAAGGAGAAGGAAGGTCAGAGGACTTGACTATTAACCTGCTTAACATGTGCTTGGTTGCTGGAAGTCCTTTCTTATAGGTGAGGTCTAATGCTATTTCATGCATTCTGACTTATTTACACTGTTAAAGAGTTGGATGCTCATGCTAAATACACATCAACCAGAGCAAGAGCAGCACATCAGCGCCGTTGGCAGCGCTGAACAGGACTTGCTCGAGAAGGATTTATCATTTTGTATTTAGACCACAAAATCAACAATGTTACCAAAGAAGTGTGTTTTTGGTTGTGAGGGAAAGATAATCTTGTCTAGCGTTAAGGGAACAGTGGATGCAGTTTGTTTCTCCGGGGCAGCAATGGAGTTGTGCAAGTGTGTTTGTTTGTTCCAGGCACTTCAGTGATAAATGTTAATAAAATTTAAGTCAAAGTTTTTGTTCCTGTTTTATTTATGTCGATGTCACAGCTTGCAGACCATCACTACCCAAAAGCTGCGCATGCTCATAACCATGGCACACCTCCAGGAGCTCGACTGTTTTCGGAGAGAAGCGGTATAGCTATATCTCTCTTTTATAAATCTGATAAAACTAAAGACTCTTCGGAGATATGAAGGATGCAATACTACTCTAAAGGTACACAAGATTAACACGAGATTGGAATAAACTGTGTGTTTCATGTTCTCATTAAGCCAGTGGTCTCAAACTCAATTCCTGAAGGACCACAGCTCTGCAGAGTTTAGCTCCAACCAGCCCCAAATCACACCTGCTTGGAAGTTTCTAGTGATACTGAAGACCTTGATTAGGAGTGTTTGATTAGGGTTGGAGCTGAACTGAGGCCCTCCAGGAATTGAGTTTGAGACCAATGCTTTAAGCGGACCAAAGCAGACAAACAACTGATCAGTTTTCCTCCACAGCACAGCTCTGCGGACATAAGCATCCAGTGCTCTCACTGGACACACCAATTTAAGCCTCTCCTGGTCTGGAGTCCTGAACAGAGGAGAACAGAAGGCCTGCAGCACTATGGGCGGTGGCACATTAGTGGGCAACTTCCGAATATAACCCGGCCTCAGGTGCAGAAAAGCTTTCACCATACCAAGTGCAAATTTGACTTTACTTTACTTTTAGTCATTTAGCAGACGCTGTTATCCAAAGCGACTTACAAATAAGAAAAAGTAATTAAAACTAAAACTCTATAAATACTATATATATACACGCATTTAAG
>NW_015557085.1:72211-72359 GCF_001515605.1 Sinocyclocheilus anshuiensis | reverse complement strand
GTATGTACAGCCACACACATATACATGTACATATATATAAATACAAAATGGAAATGAAATAATATATATATATATATTGAATGTATGTTGAAGTACTGAAATAACTCAAATTAAATAAATCTAAAACTTAATAAAAAGTCTATATAGA
>NW_015557085.1:62270-71902 GCF_001515605.1 Sinocyclocheilus anshuiensis | reverse complement strand
AAATTATATATATATATATATATATATATATATATATATATAATATATAAATTCTAGGCATGACGGAGCAACCAACAGTGACTGAAGATCTCGGACTCTTTTAAGAGATGATATTGCCAGCAGAAACACTGTCTTCAATGTTAAGAACCTCTCTGAGACTTCTCAATGGTCTCAACGGAGCTTTGCATAGCCCTTCTAATACCACGGCCAAATCCCATTCTGGAACCCTAGTGCGGCTTTCAGGCCTCAGCCTCAAGGCAGCACAGAGGAAATGAGATACCAATGGATTTCTTCCTCATGACTGTCCACCCAAAGGTGCATTGTAAGCAGCTATAGCTGCCACATACACCTGAAAGGTGGAGGGAGGTAATGCTGTGGAGAATCACTCCTTCAGGAACCCCAGCACTGAATTAACTGGGCAGTTAACTGTGTCTAGCTGTCGATTTCCGCACCAAGTGAACACAGCCCACTTCAAGGCATACTGTTTCCTTGTGGAGGGAGCTCTGGAGTGTAGTATGGTCTTAACAACCTCAGTTGGGAGACCAGAATCTATGAGTTGTGCCCCCTCAGAGGCCACAACCATAGCTTCCATAACCCTGAATAGGGGTGAAGGATTGAGCCCTTGACTGAGAGAGAAGGTCCCTCCTGACAGGAATCTCCCACAGAGAGCCGTTGAGGAGGGACACTAGGTCCGAGAACCAGACTCAGGCCAGCCAGAATGGGGCTAACAATAGTAGACAGACCCAATCCCGAGATATATACTGTCCTCAGGGAGAGCAGTTTTCCTTAAGCCCACAGGAGGATCTGGTGTGCCAACTTGTAAAGTTGGTAAGACCACAAACCCCCCTGATGGTTTATGTTAGAGACCACCAATGAGTTGTCTTTGCGAACAAGCACATGATTGCTTCTCAGGTCTGGGAGAAAGTGTTTCAGTGCTTGAAGCATGGCCAACATTTCCAGATAATTTATGTGCCATGACAGGTGATGGTCTCCCCACATACCCTGAGCTGATCAACCATTAATGATTGCTTCCCAAACCATGAGGGATGTATCTGTCGTAAGCATTACACGATGAGAAGGAGCTCCTAACACAGGACCCTGGGACAAGAACCTTCTTTCACATGACAAAGGCATGAAGGCATTTGTGCATGACTTTGATCATGCAAAATGGGTTGACCCTTGACGAAAGCCCCTTGGTCCTGAGCCACCACTGCAAAGGTCTCATATACAGCATGCCAGTGTTGGAGTAACCCTGTTGAATGGAGGCAGATGAGAGCCACACTGGATTCTTTAGCCTCCCTCTAAAGTCTGCAGGACCCATTGAGACACATTTTGCTGAAGTTTTCACGCTGCCAGATGGTCTACTAAGGGAACCAGCCTCCTCTCGGCTTCTGATGTACTTTGAGTAGTCAATTCAGTGCCCTGAAGCGGATGACCGCAGGGAACAACCGAACTGACCACTCTAATAACCTCCTTGGAGGGTGCGAGCATCCCTGTGCCGCATGTCTCCAGGCAGACACTAAGAACTGAAGTCACTGGAGGCCGCTGTGCCCCGAAGCACAAGAGGTGCTGGGGCTGACAGAATGGCCCCCTGAGGGCACTGAAGAGAAACGGGCACCATATGATGAGGTGTGTACCATTCCTCACCATGCCCTCAGAGGCCTGATACCTCTGGCATCAGGACCTCTTCGCTGAAGCTTCTTTGAGAGAATGACAGTCTTCAGATGTGCCTTCTCTTTAGAAGACTTCAGCTGAGAGTGCCGCCCCAATCCCCAGTCTTTCTGTAGGAGGGCTTGGGATGCAACACTCTACTTCTGTTCCCGCCCAGCAAGGGAGGTAATGCTGGAATGCTGCTGGCTGCTTCTTAGCCTCCTGATACCTCTTGATGACCGTGTTGACAGTGTCACCGAAGAGGTGGGAAGGCGCAAGCAGAGCGTCCAGGACGAAGAACTTGTCCTTCTCATTTATTTCAGACAAGAGACAATCTGTGGCCCGGTGCAGGCTCTTGAAATGCATCCGGGTCTAGCCCCTCGCCCTCATCAAGATCTTGCAGTAGGTCAGCTTGGTATGCCTGCAACAAAGCCATAGTATGCAGCTACTTGACCTGCTACCTGGTACACCTTACCCACCAAAGACAAAGTTGTTCTGCACAGCTTGGTGGGCAATGTTGGGGCTTTGAGAGACTATGCTGTATTGGGGGACAGATAGATCCCAAATGTCTGTTCCACCTTAGGCATCGCCATATAACCCTGCTTATTCAGCCCTCTAATGTTGGAATAATTTGTACCAGTAGGGCTGAAGAGCTGAGCTGAATATGGTTTATTCCACACCAAAAATGATAGGCCCCAATGTGGAGGATATGATTTTATGCTTCTCAACTGACCAGCCAATGTTTCTTTTGGCTACAGCACGAGTTATAAGCTCCACCAGCTTCTCTTCTGTTTCGACGCTGACCACATCCACCTCCTCAGAGGAGGACAGGTGCAGCATCGGGCTCTCACTCTCCACAGAGCAGGCTTTCAAACCCTGAGAGAGAGCACTGGATATAGGAGGTGTGGGCAGAGAAAGGGCAGAGCCTGTCTCCAACCCCTCTGCTAATTCCATCTGCGATACCTTGGCAGCAGCGGGATCAGAACCACAAGGATCATGGGCCTGGGCACTCTCCTCATAGAGTGCCCAGTGGGAGCGGAGCATTTGCAGAGGCAGTCGCTCAAAATGCGCACAGTCAGCCCCCTTGAGAGCTGCCCATACATGCTCCACTCCTAAGCAAGCAACACAAAGATTCTTAATGTAACACAGGCAGGGAGGAACACACAATCTAAACTGCTGCTTGCTACCCTTATCTTTGCTCGCCATTCTTATGTTTTTTGTGCACACTTTTGCTAATTTTTTTGATGAATACTTTCAACACAGAGCACTTGCTGAAGACACAGAAACTACCGCAGTTTGTTCCGGATGCACTTTGAAGCTTCCTGGTCACCACGTCACTATGTCACCGTCCGTGATGTTCCGGCCATTGCATTAGACTGATTTCACACGTGCTTCAAGATGCAATCACACAGAGGCATTCCCACAGTTTTGACAGCATGAGTTCCCTTGATAGAAAAGTCCTGTTTGACACTGAACACATGTTAGAAGCACCTCCTAATGAGTATGAAAGCATTATCTTGTGGAAAGTCCAAGACATCACTTCATCTACCAGTAATTTGACTTTTCAACACTGGATGGACCTCAAAGATTCCCACAACCTGATCTTACAGTTCTGTAGTAATATACAGTGCATCCGGAAAGTATTCACAGTGCTTCACTTTTGCCACATTTTATGTTACAGCCTTATTCCAAAATGGATTAAATTGATTATTTTCCTCAAAATTCTACAAATAATACCCCATAATTACAACAAGAAAGAAGTTTGTTTGAAATGTATATAAAAAAAAAAAATGAAAGAAAAAAAAATCACATGTACATAAGTATTCCATGACATGGCATTGTCACTCAAAATTGAGCTCAGGTGCATCCTGTTTCCACTGATCATCCTTGAAATGTTTCTACAACTTGATTGGAGTCCACCTGTGGTAAATTCTGTTGATTGGATATGATTTGGAAAGGCACACACCTGTCTATATAAGGTCCCACAGTTAACTGCATGTCAGAGCACAAACCAAGCCATGAAGTCCAAGGAATTGTGAACAGGATTGCATCAAGGCACAGATCTGGGGAAGGGTACAGAAAAATGTCTGCAGCATTGAAGGCTCACTGAAGCATGTAGTCTCTGTTACCCTTAATGGAAGAAGTTTGAAACAACCAGGACTCTTCCTAGTGCTGGCCTCCTGGCCAAACCGAGCAATCAATGGAGAAGGGCCTTGTCTAGACTGGTGACCAAGAACCTGATGGTCACTCTAGTTGAGCTCCATGATCATATGTGGAGACAGAAGGACAAACATCACTGCAACACTCCACCGATCTGGCCAAACTCAATCCTCTCCTCAGTGAAGACACAAGAAAACACACTTGGTATTTGCAAAAAAGCACCTAAAGGACTCTGAGAAACAAGATTCTCTGGTCTGATGAACAGTGTTGCCAACTTAGCGATTTTGTCGCTATTTTTAGCGAGTTTTCAGACCCTTCTAGCGACACATTTTCAAAATAGCAACTTTTTTCTGGTGTTATTGGAGACTTTTGGTGACTGACATGAAAGCATGTATCGTTCTTACTCTTCTCAATGAGCAGCGGGTGCTGTCGTGGGCCCCACCCCTGTCCCAAAGCACTCACTGGCGGCCCAGTCCTCGCGCAGCAGTTGCTGCTAGCTACTATCAGAGCAGATTTTCACCCCTCCGCGTCCAGACTGCAAATGAATTGCGCATGCAGGAAGCCGCCGCTGGCTGATCCCGCACTGGCTTACATTCAGCACAGCCCATATGAAAAAAATGCTATAGTAATTTTGAGTAAATACTATAGTAAAGTACTTGAATAATTTGTTGTGGTAATTCTATAGTTGCTGTGGTAATATATCAACTATAGTAACATAAACAAATTACTTCACCGAATA
This sequence comes from Sinocyclocheilus anshuiensis, assembly GCF_001515605.1. NCBI lineage: Eukaryota > Metazoa > Chordata > Actinopteri > Cypriniformes > Cyprinidae > Sinocyclocheilus > Sinocyclocheilus anshuiensis. The sequence continues at coordinate 67,353 of NW_015557085.1, read as the reverse complement.
CTGTACTAAGTTTTCTACTACTATAGGGTATATTCATACAGTCTATGGGTACATTATATTACAATACACTACAGTTTACTGTAGTAAAAACTAAAGTATACTACAGTATTTATTACAGTTTATCAGTTCTCTATAGTTAATAATGCTGTAGCATTCATTAAAGTGGTGTAAATACTATAATATATACAGTATAATACACTTTACTATAGTATGGTTCAAAAACACTATAGTATTTTACTATAAATTACTATAGTATTTTTTTAATGTGGGAGGTATCGCCTTTTTCATGTCTTATCTTATGTGTATTTGATTTTATCAGACGATGACTCAATTATAAATCAGGATTTTTGTGCAGATTAACATCTTGAAAGGGAGAGCTGGGTAGTCTTAAAGAAAAACAGTAAAATATATAAATGAAAACAGTTTTATTGAGAATTTGGCTGCATTAAAATGCAGTATGAGCACAGAGAGGCAAACAAATGTAAAAGGCAATAAGACGCAATGACGTCATGATTATGCTAATTAGCGCATGACGTCATCTAGCGACATTTAGCGACTTTTCAAGCTGGCTTTAGCTACTTTCCATTGAAAGAAGTTGGCAACACTGCTGATGAACCTCAATTCCAAGCATCATGTTTGAAGGAAAGCAGCTCTGCTCATCACCTGCGGAGTAGCATCCCAAAAGTAAAGTGTGCTGGTAGCAGCCTCATGCTGTGGGCTGTTTTTCAGCGGCAGGGACTGAGGGACTCGTCAGAGTAGAAGAAAAGCTCAATGCACCAAAATATTGAGTTAGCCTTAATGAAAACCCAGTCCAGAGCATTCAGAACCTCAGACCGGTCAGAAGGTTTACCTTCCAACAAGACAACGACCCTAAACACACAGCAAGAGTGGCTTATAGACGACTCTGAGAATGTCCTTGAGTGGCCCAGACTGAGCTTGAACCCAATCAAACATTTCTGGAGAAACCTGAAAATGTGCGTCTGCCCTCATCCAACCTGACACAGCTTGAGAGGATGAACCTAAACACACAGCAAGAGTGGCTTATAGACAACTCTGTGAATGTCCTTGAGTGGCCCAGCCAGAGCCTTGGATTGAACCCAATCAAACATTTCTGGAGAAACCTGAAAATGTGCGTCTGCCCTCATCCAACCTGACACAGCTTGAGAGGTGAAGAGACGAGGAGAAGAATGGCAGATAATTACCAAATGCTGATGAGCAAAGCTTGTCGCATCAAACGCAAACAGATTTGAGGCTGCAATTGGTGCCAAAGTTGCTTCAACAAACTATTGAGCAAAGGCTGTGAATACTTATGTGATTTTTTTTTCTTTCGTTTTTTATTTTTAATAAATTTGCAAAGATTTCGAATAAACTTCTTTCACGTTGTCATTATGGGGTATTGTTTGTAGAATTTTGAGGAAAATAATGAATTGACTCCATTTTGGAATAAGGCTGTAAAATAACAAAATGTGGAAAAAGTGATGCGCTGTGAACACTTTCCGGATGCACTGTATCATCTTAATTACTGGCATTATATTTGGACTGTACACTGGCCTGCTGTTGCCTGGTTTTTCAGAAGGTTTCTCTCTTTTTCTTCACTATCCAACAGCAAATTAAGTTTTCTTTTCTTGTCACAGTTGCTTTGGCTTTCGCACTAGAGGACCAGAGACATCATTCACTGTGTATATAAGCGTCATGGCATGGCTTTCCATGAACCTTTCAGGTAAACTGCTTACAAGTGGACGATATAAGCACAATCTTAAACTGTCATTTAGATGCATCAATTACCTGTGGCAGTGACACACACCACCAAACTTTAATACTTTCAAACTTACAGATTTCCACATGACTGCATTATGAGTTAACACCATCTTGCAACTAATATTAAATATATCCAACTTTATACACACAGTACGCTGCCATAATCACACAATATATTGTATATTATAGCAGATCCCAGATGTCTGATTGTTTATAATCGTCTCATGTAAACTGTGCTGTCACCCGGCGCTAAATAGTTCAATGTGGAGTGGAATATTAGGCTTTAGTGTATCATAAACACTATCATCGTGGATTTCTGTTAAGCTGCTTTGAAACAATACGTATTGTGAAAAGTGTTATACAAACAAACTGACAACTTGACTAATGCATTCTGATCAATCCATCTCATCTGTATCTCCATTCGACACAAAAACAGACAAGCTAGTGTATCAATGGACAAAAGTTTGCTTGTGTCTATCACAGTTCAGATACAGACTCTCTAGTCTATAGTCACCTTTATTTTTATGACGTCATACACCAAAGATTGTTTCAAAGCAGCTTCACAGTGATAAACAGATAAGTAACAGAAGCAAACTTCATCAAATAAATGACAAATCCTAATTCTGCTGTAAAGCAGCTCCAACATAATAGTTATTATTCAGCTCCAGTCAGATCAACAACTCTATAAAGTTCATCCATTATGAAGTTGTTCATCCATAAGCAGCTCTACTGAAGACAGTAGTGTCATTATTCAGTTCGACTCAGTTCAATGTTGATGCAAGACAATAGTGTAATTTTTCAACGTAATTCAGTTCAGTTTTGTTCTCATCTGATAGTGTCAGTGCCATCGAATTGGTACATTTACAGATTACATCTAGAACTAGTGCCATTTAGTATGTGGATATCTCACATCTTGTTTGGCCAATTTCACAAAGAGCTTCTGGATAGAAGGACTGTTTCTACTGCTCAAAGAATGTTGTTAATTATGATCAGCACCTAATTATGGTTATAGCATGATGTGGAAGTGACTTCAGTGAGCTGAGATACACACTGATCATGCCAAGATCTGACCACTCTCAGTGAGAAACGCAGGAGGTTATGAGCGTCTCAGGTAACTCAGGCCGTGCTCAAGAGGCTTTCTTCTGGCTGGAGCGGTGAAGCCCTCACTGGTACACTCTGTTCAACCTCGGGACGTCCGGTGAGGTGATGAGCCTTCAGAAACACCCACATGAAGGCATCTAAGTAGGGCAGCATGTTACACAAACAGACTCAGACTCAGATGTGGTTTGAAAGCACCTTACACTCCAGTGAAGATGGCACTGACACTGAAGCATCAGCCTCTTACCTCAACGTGAATACAGAACCTGATTAGCTTTGAGTGTGAATGAATCTAAACTAAACTCTGTAAAGCACATGAGCTGCATTCATTGCAGATTTTGCTGAATTGTAATTGCTAAATGTGACCCTGGACCACTAAACCAGTCATAAGAGTCAATTTTTCGAAATTACAACTATTTGAAAATCTGGAATCTGAGGGTGCAAAAAAATCTAAATATTGAGAAAATCATCTTTAAAGTTGTTCAAATGAAGTTCTTAGCAATGCATATTACTAATCAAACATTAAGTTTTGATATATTTACGGTAGGAGATTTACTAAATATCTTCATGGAACATACTTAGATACTTAATATCCTAATGATTTTTGGCATAAAAGAAAAATGTATAATTGTGACCCATACAATGTATTGTTGGCTATTGCTACAAATATACCCCAGCGACTTAAGACTGCTTTTGTGGTGCAGGGTCACATATTTGCAATGCAGAAGTTCAAAGACACACACACAGAGTTGTGTTCACAAGTTTACATTAACCTTGCTAAATCTGCGAAATTGCACATTGTTTTTTATTTAGTTATTTCACAGAGTTTACATACACTTGATTCTTAATGGTCAAGTGTGTTTCAAAGCAGCTTTTAAGCAGTAAACGAGAAAAGCGTCAGTGATGTAAATGTTTTCAATCGGAAATCAGTCATTTGAGTTTAAATTACACACTCAGTTTCAGCTATAAATGGTCCTGCAGAAGCATTATTCAATTCAATTATTCAGTGACCTCATTCAGTAGTTTCCTGTACAAATAAATCAGTTCATTTTACTCAGTATTAATTATCATTGAGCCCCACTGAGCATGACAAAAAAAAATAAAAACTCCACCAGGAGACAGAAATGGAGAGAGAGAGAAACCCTTGGGAGAAATGAGGCTTGGAATTTCTGGGAAATATATTAATATCTTATGTAGCTTTATGAAAAATGCTCTTGTCCTGCTATATATGTTTGTTGTAACAGTAAGTGGGGTGTAGAAACACTATGTGTACTATGTAGAAAACAGACATCACAGTAATTTTGATTTTGTTGGTTAAATCTTGTGCTGCTGCTGCTTCTGTTAACGTCAGAGTCACTGAACTCAAGTTTAGTGAACACATTATTGTGTGCGTGTACTAAATCTACGCTAGTGCACCAGACAATATTCCAACACGTTTGAATAACTTTCGAGGAATACATTTAAGAAAAACAAAAACAAACAGCAGCTTAAACTAAAAATAAAGGTTACACTTTATTTCGATAGTCCACTTTAGACATTCTACTAACTATAAGTAACTTTGTAACTACATGTCAACTACATGTCTACTAACTCTCAGAGTAGACTGTTAGGGTAGGTTTAGGGTTAGTAGAATGTTGACAAAGAAAGTGTTAGAAGATATTAAGCAGACAGTCTACTAATACTCTACTAACTGCTAGTTGACATGTAGTTGCAAAGTTACTTACTGTTAATAGAATGTCTAAAGTGGACTATCGAAATAAAGTGTTACCAAAATAAATATCTAAACACAGATGCAAAATCTTGAATTTATGGGAATAGAAACTAAAGAAGTTTAATTTCATGACATTTCATGTAACGCTTAAATATGACCACTTGATTGTTTTAGTAATAACAACTTTGCGGTTTGTAGTGAACAATAAACTAATAACCAGGCTATATAAAACATAGACTCTCTTTTTATTATTTTGAGACGGATATATTTAGGCTACAGTGTTTACATTGTAAACAATATAATACAGTATTGCACACAGTAGATGTCAAGACGTGTAGCTCCTGATATGAAGAATCTGACATCCAGCTCCCGAATGTTATAAAACTCTGTTATATTTACAGTTTATTAGAAGGATTGGTGCAACCGTGTCTCCTCTGGTTATTAACTAGTGCCCTCAAACCTCGCCATTAATGCGACCTACTTTCTGACAGAGGCTCGTTATATGAAGCGACAGCA
>NW_015557085.1:37976-59758 GCF_001515605.1 Sinocyclocheilus anshuiensis | reverse complement strand
CGTCGTGTATGAAGCGTTGGCTGGAGAAGTGTGGATCCTCCTGGAGGGTTTATTCTGGGCGGTCTCTCTCTCTCTCTCAGCAACAGGGGCTTCTGTGTTAACTGAGGCTAAATAAACACAGATGAACTGTCGAGCACATTCACAAAAATGTCCTGGCTATGTCTGCACAAGAGTGTGGAAACCGCAGCAGCAGCGCGTCCCTCGCAGACACACGCTGACATGAGCTCTGAGCAGCAGAAGAAGACATGCTACTCATCACAGACCCGATGAAGCGATGAAGAACCCTCATCTGAGCGAGATCCTGCCGTCAGGACACAAGAGACCCAAGCGCAAAGCGAGGGAGCCAGTGAGGCGCGGCATGCCTAACGCGCACCTCGCGGCGGAGACGGAGACAGAGACAGAGACGCGCGGCTCGCGGACCCTCGCGTCGAGGGACGACGGCGCGTTCAGTGCCGCGCTGGACATGAGGATCAATGCCGCGCCTGACTCCAGACTCGGAGAGCAGCCTGTCAGCGGCAGAAGCGTCGCGGCGCAGGAGCGAGCGTTGCCTCAGGAATGGCCTCGGGAACGCGCCATCCAGCAGACGCGCCGACTGCTCGCGAACGCGCGCGAGAGGACGCGCGTGCACACCATCAGCGCAGCCTTCGAGGCGCTGCGGAAACAGGTACAGTCTGCGCATGCGCCACCAGTACTAGTAGAGTATTAGTAGAGTACTAGTAGAGTATTAGTAGAGTACTAATAGAGTACTAATAGAGTATTAGTAGAGTACTAGTAGACTAATAGTAGAGTACTAATAGAGTACTAGTACAGTACTAGTATAGTATTAGTAGAGTATTAGATGAGTACTAGTAGAGTATTAGTAGAGTACTAGTAGAGTATTAGTAGAGTATTATATGAGTACTAGTAGAGTACTAGTAGAGTACTAATAGAGTACTAGTAGAGTATGAGTAGAGTATTAGTAGAGTACTAGTAGAATAATAGTAGAGTTCTAGTAGAGTATTAGTAGAGTATTATATGAGTACTAGTAGAGTATTAGTAGAGTACTAGTAGAGTAATAGTAGAGTACTAATAGAGTACTAGTAGAGTACTAATAGAGTATTAGTAGAGTATTAGTAGAGTACTAGTAGAGTATTATTAGAGTATTAGTAGACTGGTGGGGTTAGGGTTAGAGTACGTTGACATTGTTACTTTGTTACTCTGTTAATCACAATAAAGAGTTGGCAAATATCAATCAGACAGTCTACTAATATTCTAATGAGTGTTAGTTGTCATGTAGGTGCAACGTTACTTAGTGTCAACAGAATGTTCAAAAGGGACCATCAGAATAAAGTGTCACCATCAAAAAGTAATTTTTAAACACTTAATCAGTGTTGGGAGGGCAGTGGTTACACTTTATTAAGGCGTCCTTACAGGGTAATTATACATTTAAGTACTGAGTAATATTAATTAACTACATGTACTTATATGGTTAGGGTTAGGATTATGGTTACTTGCATGCAATTATTCATAATTTATTGTTATTATAATAGTAAGTACATGTAACAAGGACAACTAAAATTAAAGTGTTACCCTATAATCTAGTTACAGTAATAATCTTAGGCTACTTCGTGCAGTAACTAGTAGTGTAACTGATTACTAATAAGATTTCAGTAATAATATTAGTTACCATCCATAAAACAGCTAGTTGCTTTCGATGCCTCAACCCCGCTGATTTAAAATCCAACAATCCAGTAATTCCTAGATTTAGTTTCATAATTTTCATAACTTGCACAGACACATGAATTACCAGAGCATCAGGCGAGCTCGGAATATGGAAAAGCTTACATTCAGCGGATGGAAATATTGCTGGTACATTGGTTTTGTGAGGAGAACAGATGATCTGAACACTGTTGTGTACGTGGCGTTACTTTACTCTGGTGTTACATGGCTTGCCCTCATCCCTCTGATCCTGATATGAATTATATATAATCTTTTTAGAAAATGAAACATTTTCTTATGAACTTATATGATTTATTTTGATAAAATACATCATGAAATATAACCGTATAATCATAACTGACTGCCATCCAGTGTGGATTTTGGTCGAATGATGAGGCAGAAATATATTGTAACATTTTAGAAAACATTTATGGGGAAGATACACAATTACAGCTTCTGTGGAGCATGAAAGAAAAGTAATGCAACTAGTAGTGTAACTAATTACTGCTGCCAGAAAGTAATAATAATTAGTAATAATATTACTTTTGAAAGGAGTAACTAGTAATGAGTAATATATTTTTTTTCAGTAACAGTCCCGCAACACTGCACTTAATATAGATCCTCACTGAATGTAACACATCCAGGCCACACACTCATACTCTGTTTTGAAAGATAGCCAAGAGCTATTCAAGTCTTGAATTATTGCAGCAAACACCTAAAATAACATCACATCTATTTCTATAGCATGTTCTATGACAGAGATCGTTTCAAATCACCAGGAAAACATCAGAATCAGTGATGCAACCTCGATGAAATCCTATTTCAACTCTACCATGACAATACCTTTTTGTGAACATGTTTTTCTGAGAATAGCTCCAGCCTCTTCAGTGTTAGTTCATGTCAATGGCAGTGTGAAGTTCATCAGTTTAAGTTCAGTTCAGCTATAAGTTGTTCTACAAAAGGCAGCAGTGTGATTATTCAGCTCGAGTCAGTGCAGTGCTGATAATACCAGTGTCATAAAGTTCAGTTCAGGTTATGTTCTCATCAGATGGTGTGGGTCTGTGTGGAGTTAAAGGGTTAGTTCACCCAAAAAATGAAAATTGCCCCATGTTTTACTCACCCTCAAGTTATCCTAGGTGTATATGACTTTCTTCTTTCAGACAAATCCAGTCGGAGTTATATTAAAAAAACATCCTGGGGTGGGCTGGGGGGGTTAAAGTCCTCCTGTAGCAAACCGATGCGTTTTTGTAAGAAAAGTATCCATATTTAAAACCTTAGAAACAGTTTTCTTTAACTTCCACTAACTGTCGTACGCATGTTCACAATAGAAAGCCGTTAGCAGAAGCTAGAGAAAACTGTTTCTAAGGTTTTAAATATGGATACTTTTCTTACAAAAACGCATCAGTTTGCTACAGGAGGCCTTTATTCTCCCTTCACCCCCCAGAGCCGTGTGAGGTATGTTTTATTATGGATGGATGCTCTTTATTGGACTTCTTTTGGAATATTGAAAAATAACAATATTAGATTCGTCTGAAAGAAGAAAGTCATATACACCTAGGATGCATTGAGGGTGAGTAAAACATGGGGCAATTTTCATTTTTGGATGAACTATCCCTTTAACAGACTAACCTGCCTGTGAGGAAGACTTCTGAGGAATCATTAATACATTTTCATTGCTTGTTTCGCTAGACCTCATAATCATCACGCTGATTTTTACACTTCCTCGCACGCTGACCCTCGTCTGCTTTCACAGGTGCCCTGCTACTCGTACGGCCAGAAGCTCTCCAAGCTGGCTATATTAAGAATCGCTTGCAACTACATACTGTCTCTGGCTCAGCTGGCAGACCTGGACTACTCTCCGGACCAGAGCAAGCTGAGCTTCAGGGAGTGTGTGGAGCAGTGCACCCGGACGCTGCAGGCCGAGGGACGCTCCAAGAAGAGGAAGGTAACCAGTCTAAACGTAAAGAAAACAATGTGTGCATTTCAACTGGTGCCTCTAGAAATACAAGTTGCTCTCATGTGAACCACAACACTGACCCACAAACTGTGAATAATTATAGAAGCTTGAGACTCAGCTGCATTCAGTTACACTTCATTTTGACAGTCCACTTTAGACTTCTGTTTACTGTAAGTAACTTTGCGACTACATGTCATCTAGCAGTCACTAGAGTTGGAATTAGAATTAGTAGTTTAAGATCTGTTAACACTTTATTTTGATGCTCCCCAACAGACATTCAGCTGACTATAAATGTGCAACTACACGTCAGCTAACTGTATTTAGAGTATTAGTAAACTGTTAGGTTTTGTAGAATAAGTTGACATTGTTACTTGCAAAGTGACTTGTAGTCAGAGCTGGGTAGATTAATTACAAATTGTAGGTAATTACTCATTTACTAATTTTAGGTAATGTAATCTGACTACTTTTTTAGATTACTTTTAGATTACTTTTTTTTTATCAAACTTGTGTTAAACCTACCATAGGCATAAAAAAGCACAGAGAAAGAAAATATATTCCATGTTTTGATGTCAACATCATAAGTTGATAGAGAGTGAATGGTGAGTTCATAAAAATCTAAAAATTTATTAAATCATTAAAATGTCAAATAAAATCAATGCGAATGCGTTGTTAAATTATTGAAATATTAACTTCCTCTGCGATATTTCAACAAGTATTTTATTTTAAGGGGTGACAAAAATGTTTGGATTAAACTCACAGTAATAAACATGAAAACAACGACGACACGCCCAAAGTCTTCCAGGTTTCAAATATTTTTGTCCAGACTTCCAGAATCAATAAAATATATGAATAATTTACTGCTGTTGTGTGAATAACATGTAATCATGTAATCCATAAAAAGTAACTGTAATCTGATTACAAGCATTTAAAAAATATGTAATATACTCTATTTAGTACTAATTACAATTATATAAAATATACTCTAATTAAGTAGTACAAAAACTACATTTTTGGAATCTGATGAACTGACAGTCAATAGAGTGTCCATCAAAATAAAGTGTGAGCAGATATTAAGCAGACAGACTATTAGTTGCAGAGTTACTGATGGTTGATAGAAATCCTGAACGATCAGTGTAAAGTGTAAGCCTGCATTCTTAGACATAATTCTGCCATCCCCTAGTTATATTTTCTGCAAGCAATAACAGTAACCAAGGTATTGGTGCATATATGTACCAATTAGAGGGAATTTCCCCTCGCCTAATAACATCCCGTTAAATGAAATGATCATCAGCGTTTGTCAGAGGCAGGACTGCCTGGCTGTTCCGCCAGCTCTTTCCTCCGCGGCCGAATAAATGGAGTGATTGATGTGTTTTGGGGGAGTTTTATGACACGGTCATCTATGTAGTCCTGCAGCAACATGTCGCTCATGACTCTCACGTAGTGCGTTTTTCTTCTGATAGGAGAGTTCAGAACGTTTGTAATGAGATTATTAGCAGCAACGGAGCAGCTGTGACAGAGCTGCACACATGAGAAGCCAGCAGGCATGTGAGCTCATGCGCTCCCCCCGTCCCGTCCCGTCCCGTCAGAGCCAGACACCAGATGTTCGCAGCGCTGCTTGGGAAGTCCTGCTGGCGCCACTCAGGGCAGAGGGCAGGGGGAAGGCACGCGAGCCGAGCCCAGAGAACGCACTCCTGCAGGAACTGGCACATTCCCCAGCGCTCCCTTGGCCATCTGTTCCAAAAAAACACTTTGAAATGAAAACGCAGCGCTCATCACTCTCTTACGGAGCAGCTGTTACAGAGGCCAGGGGAAACGAGAGGAGGAGGAGGGGTGCCGGCCAAGAAAGAAATCCCTTTGTCAAGTAGAGCCAGTGAGTCTGAGGGGAAAAATGTTTTGGCACAGCAGAGGCTTGAAAAGCACTGAGAGAACATGGAAATGTGCATGAATGTCCGTTTCAAAACGAATAGACCGCTTCATATTCAGAATAGCATGCTTTTGTTGTTTGTCTTTGAGAGCTAACATTGATTCTGTTGTTGTTCTTTCACAACAGGAATAAAATGAAGAAAGTGAAGGTGGAGAAAGAAGGACCTCAGTCCATCAACATGAAGACGCTCTCCCCGTGCGGGAAAAGCCTTGTAATGAAAGTGTAAAGTGATTTTACACTGCACTATTGACTTTACTACAGCGAACCGAGTCGAAAACAAAACCGCTCCAGGCTCTGAATAATATGCTGGTCTACAACGTTTGCACGGCAGAAACACAGATGATGTGAAAGCAGCTCATTTTCCATTGTTGCAGCAGACTGGTTATATATTTTGGTTTGTTTTGCAGTGTTCTTATACAGTTTAAGAACTCAAACACAGCTACAAGTTCATGTGCAAATTATGTCAAAAATGTCCTGCCATGTGCAAGAAAGTGCACTTTTTTTCCCTTTTTGTAATCCATATAATTGTTATTCTTTATTTCATCAAATACATCATAAACTATCATATAAATGAAAATGCATATGATAAATTCAGCACTCATCTCTTGTCTTCCATTTGGTTGGTATTAACAATCTGTTCTCAAACAGGAGTCTATGTGGCTCTGTCAGCCAGTCGCTGACTGTATTATATAAATGTATTTACTGTTGAAATACTTTGTTGTAATTAAACGTAGTCCAAGAATTTATCTTCATGACTGAAGAACTGCTTTTTCTGAGGCATTAATAGGCAGTTGTTGGTGACCTGCCAAAACATCAGACTCTAGGAGGAACCAGATCTGAACATTCTGACCCGTGTGGGATTCACAAACAAGCCTCGTCATTCACACAATTAAGTTATTCATTAATTTGTGTTAAAGTCAGTATTATCTGTTGTTCTTCTTGCACACACACACACACACACACACTTATATATGCATGTAGTGCAAATAGTACATAACTTAGATCATTGAGAGATTGAGTGATTTATAAGCATTTTTTATCTACTTACATTTAGTTCAGATTATGATTTAGTTCACTTTTTAAGGTTGTAAGTGGCAGAAGATCATATTTTTGGACAGGTTATGTGATGATTTTAGAGGCTGTCAGCTCAGCAGTCGTTTGTAATGTCATGAAATCAGACAGCTACTTCTATTTGAGGATGTCTATTATCACATGATATAACAAAGAATTAGTCCATAGAAAAAGCAACAATTTATTTATTTTATGTGAAGATGAGCCATCTGTTAAAAAAACTTTTCAGAGAAACGTGCACAAAAAATATTTCTTGTATTTTATTAATATAAAACATTGTATGTACGAAGTAACATTATTCTGGAACTGTGTTCCACTCTGAATGTGTTCAGAAATCTAGCAAGTAACCTCAGGTGACGTTGTATGTCTCACAAATCATCTTCTATGGTCATACTGTCTTACCATGGTCAGCTGATACTGCCAGAATAAGAGAGAGACGCTGTTTTAAGCGGTGCTGTAAACATGCTTTCCCTGTTCTGTCCACCACGTCAAGATCTCACATTGCAGTCTTTGAATACGTCATTCCTTCTATCTGAACGACAGCACTCAGACAGTATTGGTCTTCTTTACTGACCTCACCCCAGATAGTCTGCTTCCATCTCACATGAGCATGTCTGAAAAACCTGCACATTTCCTAAAGTGACTTTTTCAAAGATTCCAGAACAATTTGACAGTCTTTTTACATGTCCTATGCTGTGCAGATTTCCTTTAAAGGTGAGATAAAGGTAAACTCTGAACAGGGAAAGCATGTTTACAGCACTGCTTAAAACAGTGTCTTTATCATGAAAATCAGACTTTTTCTGTGTTTAAGTGCAGTAATTGGTCCCCGGTGCATCTACCAACCCAGAAAATGTGAAATAGAACCCAGTACATTTTTTGGTAAGCCTTTCTCTATAAGTTTGTGAAAAAACGAGCCACTCAGAATTTGCTCCCCGTGACATAAAAAGGAGATATTTATTATATTATTATAATATTTCCACCCCTTAATCTGCAAGTTTCCACCCATGGTGCCGTCATCTTGTTTTCGCAAGCGACAATGGTATATCAGTTCTAACGCCATGACGAAAGTTTGAGCAAAGCATGCTAACCAGTGTTGCCAAGTCCTCGGATTTGGGCTACTTTAACACTGTTGCCACAGGTTGTTTTTCATGTCTGCGGGTTGTAGCAACCCCAATAACGTAATATTTAGCCCTTGGAATGCGAATTTTATCAGGGGAACCTTGCCAAAAACGTGTATTTTACCCCCAGAATGTGATTTTTACAACAACAACAAAAAACACCCTCCCCCTCAAAATGAGATAAGGCTAGTTTTGGGCTGGTTTTGTTGTGAAAACCTGGCAACCCTGATGCTAACCGTTCTGTCTTTGGCTGCACTGATGAGCACGGAACACTATTTAGAGTCCCAGCCTCAGATATTTTATTAATATAAAACATTGTATGTACGAAGTAACATTATTCTGGAACTGTGTTCCACTCTGAATGTGTTCAGAAATCTAGCAAGTAACCTCAGGTGACGTTGTATGTCTCACAAATCATCTTCTATGGTCATACTGTCTTACCATGGTCAGCTGATACTGCCAGAATAAGAGAGAGACGCTGTTTTAAGCGGTGCTGTAAACATGCTTTCCCTGTTCTGTCCACCACGTCAAGATCTCACATTGCAGTCTTTGAATACGTCATTCCTTCTATCTGAACGACAGCACTCAGACAGTATTGGTCTTCTTTACTGACCTCACCCCAGATAGTCTGCTTCCATCTCACATGAGCATGTCTGAAAAACCTGCACATTTCCTAAAGTGACTTTTTCAAAGATTCCAGAACAATTTGACAGTCTTTTTACATGTCCTATGCTGTGCAGATTTCCTTTAAAGGTGAGATAAAGGTAAACTCTGAACAGGGAAAGCATGTTTACAGCACTGCTTAAAACAGTGTCTTTATCATGAAAATCAGACTTTTTCTGTGTTTAAGTGCAGTAATTGGTCCCCGGTGCATCTACCAACCCAGAAAATGTGAAATAGAACCCAGTACATTTTTTGGTAAGCCTTTCTCTATAAGTTTGTGAAAAAACGAGCCACTCAGAATTTGCTCCCCCTGTGACATAAAAAGGAGATATTTATTATATTATTATAATATTTCCACCCCTTAATCTGCAAGTTTCCACCCATGGTGCCGTCATCTTGTTTTCGCAAGCGACAATGGTATATCAGTTCTAACGCCATGACGAAAGTTTGAGCAAAGCATGCTAACCAGTGTTGCCAAGTCCTCGGATTTGGGCTACTTTAACACTGTTGCCACAGGTTGTTTTTCATGTCTGCGGGTTGTAGCAACCCCAATAACGTAATATTTAGCCCTTGGAATGCGAATTTTATCAGGGGAACCTTGCCAAAAACGTGTATTTTACCCCCAGAATGTGATTTTTACAACAACAACAAAAAACACCCTCCCCCTCAAAATGAGATAAGGCTAGTTTTGGGCTGGTTTTGTTGTGAAAACCTGGCAACCCTGATGCTAACCGTTCTGTCTTTGGCTGCACTGATGAGCACGGAACACTATTTAGAGTCCCAGCCTCAGAGGAGACAAGAGAGCAGTGGATGTATTGATTTATTTACTGTATATTACACTGTTGCTGCACAGATGTGTGTATTTGACAGTCTTAAGCATAATAAGACATGGAAGAGAACTTAGTTTAGTACTCACATGCCTTGTGACAGACACTTTCTGTGCGCAAGCTTCGGATGTGTGCTCTCAGAAAACCCTATATCAGAAGTTTAAACTGATATGGCTTTAAAAAGCATGCAAATAAGTTTTCAGTGCAATAGATGTGACAAATCAAAACCAAACAGACGTATTTAGCAGAGTATCTGACGTACGAGCTGTAAAGGCGCAGCTCTGTTCTGGAAAAGGGGGCGGGGAGCAGCAGCTCATTTGCATTTAAAAAGACATGCATGAAAACAGCGTGTTTCTGCTTCCACTCAAAATAGGCATTTTCAAAATGATATAATAAATGATCTGTTGGGTATTGTGAGCTGAAACTTCACAGACACATTCTGGGGACACCAGAGACTTATATTACATCTTGTAAAAAGGGGCATAATAGGTCTCCTTTAACAAGAGGTTTGCTTCTCTAAACCTCCAGTTGGTGTACAATTACACCACAACAATCACAACTCTGTTTTGGTTTCATTATGCAATTTGCATTGTAATTTTCTTTACCAATAATTAATAATTTTCATTTCTGCCTTTCATTTAAAGGCCAACTCTTTTACACAAACAGGTCTTCATACTGTTACCACAGACTTTCTAAAAAGTGGTGAATGTCCATCTCTGTCTCCATCATTTGGTGAGACCTGCCTCAAGATCTGTCCCATTCTCATTCTGCTGAACCTTGATTTAAGTCCTTCCAGAAGGGCAGAAGTTTTAAGCTCTTTTGGGAAGGAGAGGTGTTTAACCAGTGGGGTAGCGCAGGGGTCGATGCTGGGCCCCCTCTCTTTCTACATACGTAACATCACTGAGTCCATTCATACAGGCACAGACTGGCCATAGGCGGAGTTTCACTTTTATGCTTGGGGGCGGTCCTTCTGTAGACTGTAGACTTCATCTTTAAGTTTCTCAAGAGCAATCGGCGATGCGATCGCACATTTCACAAGATCCATTTCAGCTGTCACAAGCAGAGGCTGAATCTTAAGGCTTGCGCACATGCTGCTTAAACTGAATACTGCATCACACGCCACACTCAAGAACATCGCTTCAAATCGCCTGTGCAATTCAGCCAGAAATAAATTGGTGGGTTTATAATAAAAAAAAAAAATTAAAAAAAAAAGAATTTTTGTTAACTTGCTAAAGAGGGAAAATAATGAAAAGAGAGTCCTCCCATGTCCTCTCAAGTTGAGAATCATGAGTCGTGACTCGCAAGGATATGGAGCTTAAATAATTAATCTAGCCCAAAACGTACTTATTCTATCTACTAAAACAATAAGATAATACAAATTAAATGTGAATTCTTTAATTTTTATATTTTATTCATAGCTCAGACAAAATCATTATTGGCTCTCGTCTGGGGGGCAGTGCTAGTTTCTCATATAAATGATTTAAACAGAAAACTGAATATCATCAGGTTGGCACATCTGTATAACATGCAGATCTCACACCCATTCACAAGCTACTGGATCAGTCTTATTCCAAAAGATGTTTTCCAAGTTGAAGTCTAGGCAAGGAGAAACAGGACAGAGATGAAATAACCCAAAGGACATTTTTTTTAATGATTCGTCTTATCAGCTAAAGGAAAGTAAAGCATTAAAATACAGAAACGTAAAAGTGTGACCCCATTCATATATGAGGCTCAGTTCCAGCACAGGGCTTGAAGGCATAAATGAAACCATGTGATGGACAAGAATTCTGTGAACCTCACCAAAAGTGGTGTTCCACAATATTATGAAAACCACATCCATCTGTCTGAATACTCTGGGCTGCCCAAACTCGGTCCTGGAGGGCCAGTGTCCTGCAGAGTTTAGCTCCAACCCTAATCAAACACACCTGAAGCAGCTAATCAAGCTCTTATAGGCATACTAGAAACTTCCAGGCAGGTGTGTTGAGGCAAGCTGGAGCTAAACTCTGCAGGACACCGGCCCTCCAGGACCGAGTTTGGGCACCCCTGCTCTACACAGTTCTTCTGCCATTCGAAGACCACTGCAATTCTTTCCAGCTACAGAACTATCTGACATTACAAGTCACTATTTCCGGGTCCAAACGCTCCATCAGATGGCAAAAACAAACACCTACAAACACCTGCTAACACTCACAGTGTGCTGTAATACTACTGGGGGATAGGGGTCACTATCCTAACCTTTCAAGTCGCATTCTCAAATGTGAGGCAAAGGTCCGATTCCCAATCGAATAAATGATTGAGTTGAATAAATGAGAGAGAAGGAATGGAAAACGAGGAGATCAGTCTGTACGCAATAGGCAATGCACCCTTTTTATCTAATGGTACTTCAAGAATTCAATCTAGATGGGATTTTGGTGGAAGATTCGGAAAGACGGGAAATTCGTTTTTAACAAGGTTTAAGAATTGCAAGTATCTAAAAAAATAATAAAATGGACACTAGAAAGGGAGAATTTTTGTGTTAACAGAAAAGCTATGAAAAATATCATCAACGTAGATATCATTGACAACTGAAATCCATCCTCTGCCAAATATGACATGATTTATCAACATCACAAAATGACTTAATTTTTTTTTATTAATTAGTGTACAGCATAAAAAAAACAATGATGAAGCACAAACTAACAATGTGCCTTGCATCTTAAATATAAAAGACATGCTAACACATGGTTTTCTGTAAAACTGCTTTGAAACTACACACTGGTAGAGTGTGAAAATCTCAATACTGTCTTACAATTATATCAGTGAGTAATATTTCTTCATTACTTAGGACTTGCAAGTAAAACTGAAAATGACCCAAACACATTTGTCTTGAAACTCATTCTGCGGAGTTCTTTTGAGACATAAATGCTGTACCGTGCACTCCTGAAATAAGACGGCTAATGTTAATCAGCCCAGAAGAACAACAAACCATTTAAAAGATCTACACTTGCAGGAAGACTGAAGACGACCGCTGCAGTCTTTAGCTGGAGATCTTTCAGCTCATTACAGTTCCCGAAAAATAGTGGCAGGAGCCAGAAAGGAAACATTAGTATCCTGTGTATGAACGTGTGTGTGTGTGTGTGTGTGTGTGTGTGTGTGTGTGTGTGTGTGTGTGTGTGTGTGTGTGTGTGTGTGTGTGTGTGTGTGTGTGTGTGTGTGTGTGTGTGTGTGTGTGTGTGTGTGTGTGTGTGTGTGTGTGTGTGTGTGTGTGTGTGTGTGTGTGTGTGTGTGTGTGTGTGTGTGTGTGTGTGTGTGTGTGTGTGTCCACATGAGAGAAAGGCAAATGGAAATAAGAAATCAATTTATGACATGCCAAAGACAGTTTGCTGCAATTTTGTGACCTCACGTGAAGTATACAGCAAAGATGAATGTCGTTTCTCTTTACTACTAGACTGTTCAGTGTATTTTCTACAACAACGGCTCCATCTATTGGAAAAGTACAGTTATTGCACAAAATATAAATACAGGTAACATTAACAAAAAAATATGCATAATGAAAATTACAAATTATATTATTTTGCATGTTCAGACAACTAGAATCTGCTTACGTTTTATTGCTTATTAATATAAACATTCACCAAACTGCTTTAAATAAAATATTTTACTTTGGCATAATAGCTTTTTAAAACAAAAGACACTAAAAATGAATGAATTAAATGTTTAATCTAAAACCTTAATCTTTTTGTGATTGGCCTTGCTTTGATAAAAAACAGAACAGCCAGAGCATCAGCATCACAGCTTTAAAGATGGTAAAATACTCAGCAGTGCTTCATTCGTAGTGTGTCAATGACTGTTTTCAGTTATTCCCTCACTTTCCTGAATTATTCCTCACACGTGCCACTGTGAGAGTCTGTCCCTCTCAGTCATCTGGAGTCAAGACAGTCATCTTGAACAGAAGTTGCAGTGGATTCCTCCCGTGAGGTCAGTAATACTGCCAGACGTTACCAGACGCTTGAGGAAAACCGTCTCGGTCTGAACGTCATGCATGGCTTCCTTTAGCATGGATGTCATGAGTCTGTGGTCGTAGTAATGGAGAGGAGCGTCTTTCTGGCTGAGGTTATAGCCAAAGCCTGCTAAGCTCACCTCATCACACAGGTATGTTGCCAGATTGAGTGCAGACACTCCTAAAGTAGGGACATTCTGTAGAGAAACAACATTTTAAGAATTTATTTTAAACACACACACACACACACACACACACACACACGAGATGCTATGAAATATTTCATATGCAAAAAATTTAAAGAATTGAATATTGAAATATTATTTTAAAAAACAAGAAAAGAAAAAGGAAATGATACTCTGTCAAAACTAAAACCACTAGATGGCTGCAACTTTTCAGTCATTCATTAAACTAATTCATTCAAACAGCTGATTCATTTGGAAGCGAAGCTTACAAATTAGTCTCCAAATCCCTGACTCACTAGATTCATTATTCAACGGCTGATTCATTCAGAAATGAAGCAAGTGACTGTCTTTATGAATGAGTCACTGAATCACTTGATTCGTTCAAAACTGTGGATTTATTCAGTAATGAATGATCGCTGTGTGTTGATCAGAGATGCTTAACAGTGCTGCTGTGGCTCGGATTGGAAATATTTTCAGCTGTGAAATGTAACCATATCACTGAACTGTGAGGGTGATTTTTTTTGTCCTCATTTATAGAATTTTAGACTCATGACTGTATTCTAACAGATTCCATCATGCAGTCAGTCGTCCTGCATCATGATCATCAGACACTGTAAGGTGATGGAACGGGGTATTGCATTAAAT
This sequence comes from Sinocyclocheilus anshuiensis, assembly GCF_001515605.1. Classification (NCBI taxonomy): domain Eukaryota; kingdom Metazoa; phylum Chordata; class Actinopteri; order Cypriniformes; family Cyprinidae; genus Sinocyclocheilus; species Sinocyclocheilus anshuiensis. Next base: position 45,691 of record NW_015557085.1, on the reverse strand, counting down.
ATGTTCATAATTTTAACACATAAAAGCAAAACATTTCCCCATATAAAAGCAATGAAAAGCAGCTCACCTGGTCCCAGCTCGAGAGGCGCTCTCTAACACTGGGATAGTGAAGCAGATCCAAAGCTGTCTCTCTAATAATCTCTGGATTCAGCAGACGGAACTGAGAGGCCTTGAGCGGGAGACTCACCGGCACATTCTGCCAGAAACACAGCCAGTCCCACAGCGACTGAAAGGTGATATGTTAAATGTGACATTCAGACATACTGCACTGATCAAGACAATCATCTGCCTGATGCGCAAACAAGCACTTACAACGGACGTCTTGGTAATCATCGCACGAAGCCAGTGGAAGTTGACAGACTTATAGATCACAGCCACAAATCTAAGATCTGAATCCATGTCTTCCCAGACCTTCGGGGAGCCCTCAGGATAACTCATCCTGATAGAGGTGCGGTTCCCAACGTCTGCGCTGAAACCTCGCACAGGACCACTGTTCAATCTGCATACAAACAACAGTCCTGTATTTATTTATATACACATACATATACACGCACACAAACCCACACGCACATCCTTTAGGTAAAATCAGAGAAATTAAGCAGAGCAGACTCTCACCTGATGATGGTATCAAACTGGTTAAAAAGAGGTCCGAGTCCTAGTCCTTTCAGTATTCCTCCATTTCCAATCACTAGACATCGACAACAGTCCCTCCCTCCACGTCTCTCCTCAGAGGAGGCTGGTAGGAGGTCCAGGATCTCCTGAAGCTGGTTCTTCATGTCCAGGAAACCAAACGGTGGGGGATATTGGAATATTTGTTCATTCGGATGAGTGTTCTTGTCCAAGAAGGGCTCTAGCACTGGTGTGGAGCTGTAATGTTCAGCCTCCATTCTCTGTCGGGCAAAAGAAGGTCTGCATTCTTGGGCCAGTATGTCTCGGACATCGTGTGTGTGTGTGTGTGTGTGTGTGTGTGTGTGTGTCCACATGAGAGAAAGGCAAATGGAAATAAGAAATCAATTTATGACATGCCAAAGACAGTTTGCTGCAATTTTGTGACCTCACGTGAAGTATACAGCAAAGATGAATGTCGTTTCTCTTTACTACTAGACTGTTCAGTGTATTTTCTACAACAACGGCTCCATCTATTGGAAAAGTACAGTTATTGCACAAAATATAAATACAGGTAACATTAACAAAAAAATATGCATAATGAAAATTACAAATTATATTATTTTGCATGTTCAGACAACTAGAATCTGCTTACGTTTTATTGCTTATTAATATAAACATTCACCAAACTGCTTTAAATAAAATATTTTACTTTGGCATAATAGCTTTTTAAAACAAAAGACACTAAAAATGAATGAATTAAATGTTTAATCTAAAACCTTAATCTTTTTGTGATTGGCCTTGCTTTGATAAAAAACAGAACAGCCAGAGCATCAGCATCACAGCTTTAAAGATGGTAAAATACTCAGCAGTGCTTCATTCGTAGTGTGTCAATGACTGTTTTCAGTTATTCCCTCACTTTCCTGAATTATTCCTCACACGTGCCACTGTGAGAGTCTGTCCCTCTCAGTCATCTGGAGTCAAGACAGTCATCTTGAACAGAAGTTGCAGTGGATTCCTCCCGTGAGGTCAGTAATACTGCCAGACGTTACCAGACGCTTGAGGAAAACCGTCTCGGTCTGAACGTCATGCATGGCTTCCTTTAGCATGGATGTCATGAGTCTGTGGTCGTAGTAATGGAGAGGAGCGTCTTTCTGGCTGAGGTTATAGCCAAAGCCTGCTAAGCTCACCTCATCACACAGGTATGTTGCCAGATTGAGTGCAGACACTCCTAAAGTAGGGACATTCTGTAGAGAAACAACATTTTAAGAATTTATTTTAAACACACACACACACACACACACACACACACACACACGAGATGCTATGAAATATTTCATATGCAAAAAATTTAAAGAATTGAATATTGAAATATTATTTTAAAAAACAAGAAAAGAAAAAGGAAATGATACTCTGTCAAAACTAAAACCACTAGATGGCTGCAACTTTTCAGTCATTCATTAAACTAATTCATTCAAACAGCTGATTCATTTGGAAGCGAAGCTTACAAATTAGTCTCCAAATCCCTGACTCACTAGATTCATTATTCAACGGCTGATTCATTCAGAAATGAAGCAAGTGACTGTCTTTATGAATGAGTCACTGAATCACTTGATTCGTTCAAAACTGTGGATTTATTCAGTAATGAATGATCGCTGTGTGTTGATCAGAGATGCTTAACAGTGCTGCTGTGGCTCGGATTGGAAATATTTTCAGCTGTGAAATGTAACCATATCACTGAACTGTGAGGGTGATTTTTTTTGTCCTCATTTATAGAATTTTAGACTCATGACTGTATTCTAACAGATTCCATCATGCAGTCAGTCGTCCTGCATCATGATCATCAGACACTGTAAGGTGATGGAACGGGGTATTGCATTAAATATGTTCATAATTTTAACACATAAAAGCAAAACATTTCCCCATATAAAAGCAATGAAAAGCAGCTCACCTGGTCCCAGCTCGAGAGGCGCTCTCTAACACTGGGATAGTGAAGCAGATCCAAAGCTGTCTCTCTAATAATCTCTGGATTCAGCAGACGGAACTGAGAGGCCTTGAGCGGGAGACTCACCGGCACATTCTGCCAGAAACACAGCCAGTCCCACAGCGACTGAAAGGTGATATGTTAAATGTGACATTCAGACATACTGCACTGATCAAGACAATCATCTGCCTGATGCGCAAACAAGCACTTACAACGGACGTCTTGGTAATCATCGCACGAAGCCAGTGGAAGTTGACAGACTTATAGATCACAGCCACAAATCTAAGATCTGAATCCATGTCTTCCCAGACCTTCGGGGAGCCCTCAGGATAACTCATCCTGATAGAGGTGCGGTTCCCAACGTCTGCGCTGAAACCTCGCACAGGACCACTGTTCAATCTGCATACAAACAACAGTCCTGTATTTATTTATATACACATACATATACACGCACACAAACCCACACGCACATCCTTTAGGTAAAATCAGAGAAATTAAGCAGAGCAGACTCTCACCTGATGATGGTATCAAACTGGTTAAAAAGAGGTCCGAGTCCTAGTCCTTTCAGTATTCCTCCATTTCCAATCACTAGACATCGACAACAGTCCCTCCCTCCACGTCTCTCCTCAGAGGAGGCTGGTAGGAGGTCCAGGATCTCCTGAAGCTGGTTCTTCATGTCCAGGAAACCAAACGGTGGGGGATATTGGAATATTTGTTCATTCGGATGAGTGTTCTTGTCCAAGAAGGGCTCTAGCACTGGTGTGGAGCTGTAATGTTCAGCCTCCATTCTCTGTCGGGCAAAAGAAGGTCTGCATTCTTGGGCCAGTATGTCTCGGACATAGGACTGGACACGCTGTAAGTGAAAGTACACTGCTTAATGCATACACACATATTAACCCAACTGAAAACATTTATTTTGTGCAATTTACCTCATGGTAAACAGGGCATCAGCAAACATAGAAAATTAATTTCATGCTTTGGCAATCATGGACAGGCACTAGTCTGGTTTAGATCCTACCAGACATTGCTTAAATATCTGACCCCCCAAAAAAGTTAAGTATGTTGTGCCACAGGGCTCAGTCCTAGGCCCTTTGATATTTTCCCTGAACATGCTCATTTTAGGTCAGTGGTTCATAACTCTGGTTCTAGGGACCCACAGGATTTCTATGTATGAATCAGGCATGTAAATAAAGAAGAAATGTAGAATGCAGTTCTGTGTCCAAGACCGGAGCTGAGAAGAACTGCATTAGCTGATATTAGGAAGCATAGCATTTGCCTTCACAGATATGCAGACAACATAGCTCTATTAATGGATGTTTTCATTCCTTGCCACCATTGCCTTTGGACTGGTATTTTTTATTATTATTTTTCCCCCACCACATCACTTGACTTCTTTTCAATTCTCTGCAACAAGCAGGTGTCAGAAACGAAAAGTTGCATAGCACTGTTATCAGGGCACTTCTGCTTTTCTATAAGCGGCAGCGACTGTCAGAGAGTGAATTTAAATTTACATTTATATTTGTTTATTTAACGGACAGTTGTATCCAAAATTACTTCCAGATGAGGAATATATTTTCATTACAACCACATGCTGTTCTTCCCACACTGATCTGAACAGACAAACCACATGCAGAAGTGCAGGCAGAAGTAGGGCGGCATTATTAATCGAATATGATAGTCATGCACATCTTGTCAGTAAACCCGGTTCTGTGATCAGCAGTAAATCTCCATCACATGCTTTCAGATGGAGCAGCATTTACCACACATAGCCATAGTTCACTGACAAGCTACGCCAAAAAAAAAATAAAAAAACGCAGACAATATATTCACGCAATTATGAAATCGAAGATATCGTTCTGCGATAATGACAGCTGTTTGCGTAGTTTCTCAGTGAACTACGGCTCTGTGCAGTAAATGCTGCTCCATCTGAAAGCATGTGAAAATACCACATTTAATAACATATTTTTACTCCAAACTCACTTCATAACGTCAGTCGAGTGTTTGAAATAAATCCTTCTGTGAGATGATGTGGCTTCTTACACAGAATAAGGCATGCAACATATTTCATAGCATTCTAAGCAGTGATAAAGGCTATGTCGATCAGCATTGCATTATTATATACTTTATTATAATAAGAACTCCGATAAACCATATATTGTGGTAGTCGTGTGTTTATTAGTCACGCTGAATCAATGAAAGCAGTTAAATCTTCTGTTTATTCAGCTAGCGCTATAGGGATTGCCTGGATTTCTTCTGCGGGGTGTATTTGGACTTTCTCTGGCCTTCAGATGGAGATTTACTGCTGATCACAGAACCGTTCTTCACTGAAAGATACACATGACAATCGCAGATTTTGCCTTATTGCAATTTTATTGTGATTTATCGTGCAGCCCTAGGCAGAAGTAATTTTTGCTTTTAGTACTTTCAGATAAGCATTCTTAATGCAATTACAATTTGTTTAATGTCCAAAAAGATACATATAGGAAGATTATTTATTCAACTACAAGTGGAATGTTCACCAAGTCTTATAAACCACCAAAACCTTGTAAAAAACGTAAGACAAACACCAGAACATATAGAACATATTAGAGATAAGACTTTAATAAAGACAGAAAAGCTGTGTGTCAGTTCTTCTGAAAATAACAGCCGTGCATCAGGGTGTGTTCTGTTTCACAATCACACACACTCCCAAACAACCCCAAACACCTCCTCACTGACATTTTAAAGTGAGTTACACTTCATCAATTTTGTGGTAATATCATGAAGTAATCAAAAGTTACAGCATTTGGAACCAAGGTAGCCTTTCTCTTAGCCCTTGACAGTTTTGAAATTGTTGTTTTGAATTTGAAGTAATGCCGCACTCAAGTTTAGTCAAAGCCCCAAACAATTATATTTGTTTTATTCTACTCGATGAGACCTTTCAAATGACATATGACACATGACTGTGGATGTGGGCCACTTAAGGTATAATGATATAGGATTAGGAAGTATAGCATTTGCCTTCACAGATATGCAGACAACATAGCTCTATTAATGGATGTTTTCATTCCTTGCCACCATTGCCTTTGGCAATTTATATATTCATATATATATTCATTATATATTCATATAAATAATGATATAGCACTGCTGGCCTTCTTCCCAGATAGCAAGAACGTTTGGGCCAAATGTGGCTGATAGCTGTCACATTTGGCCTAGGTATGGCATGGCTGAGCACATATGGGCCAAACTTTAACCGTATATGTTTTGCCATGGGTTTAGAATTGAAGGGAATTTTCTTTTGGATGACAATTTTTTTGAGGTATATGGTCCAGATGATAGCACACAACTGAGAGCCATATGTGGCTTGGCTATGGCACACCATGGAATATGTTAACTTATGGTTAACATTTGGCTTTTATTTGGAAAAACACATATAAACTGCTGGCAGGTCAGTGGCAGTCCACATCTCAGCCCATTCAACAATGCTATTGGTTGCTTTGGGTCTTCCCTTATTCCTATTGGTGGATTACTGAAATTTTGAAAATATATCCGTTATTTCCCGCTCTGCTTCCTCTTTCAATCGCCGTTCAGTAAACCACTGTTTATATATATAAAAAAAAAGCAATTAAAAGTTTTCTCCCCCTGCTGTACCAAAAATGTATCAAACTGTGACTTCAAAACTGAGGTACAATTACACTACTAATGTTTTCATTAATTATGTATATTATTAAGCAGGGCCGGAATGGGACTCATTTTCAGCCCTGGAGTTTCATGCCTTAGACCGGCCCACTTTGTTTTTTTGTTTGTTTAGTTTTTTTTACTGGCCTTTTCAGTGCCGCCTTTGCGCTTTCTATTATGCATTTTTTATCTATTCTTTTTTTGCTAGCATATCTCCAACAATGACTTTTTTTTTGTTTTTTGAGCAAGGTTCCGCTGTCAGGGGAGTCAAAAGATAATTACGTCATCATTGCCAATTAACATAAGAAATTGAAAAGAAGGGACAATTGTGATTCTTTATCTTATTCTTTAAGAAAATAGTATTTATTCTTGTAGAAAATAAGTGTTTATTCTTTAAGAAAATAAGGGACAGAATAAGGGACGATCCAGATATTTGTACTGTACCATAATGTAGGCTTAAGTCTGCCTGCAGTTAAAAAGTTCTCAGAAATAATCACAATTGTTTTGCTTAACCTATTTATGTACAATTATTCTAAAAAATACTTTTAATGTCATACAAAAAATGTCATCGGCCTGAGTAAATTGTACCATTATAGAACAGGGTTTCTGCAGACTTGAACAAGTTTATTGAACTGTTGTAAAAAATCAATATCACATTTGTATATGGTAATTTTTGGAGAAAAAAAGGCACTCTTCCTGTGTGAACTTGAGTATAAATATACACATTTTCTGCCCCCATGTGCAGTGAATCATGCAGTGATCTGGCAGAGGCGCACTCTAAATGCGCACGCGCACTAGACTTTGTAGGTGTTTTGAATGTTTTTTCTGTCCAATGATTGTAAAGTCATTAGGTCCGTCAGACTGAAGATATTTTAGCAGTAATGAGACCAAAAATAATTAAGACCCATCGAATCCGAATTTAAGACATTTTAAGACTTAAGGCCTTATATTAGGAAAACGTTATTTAAGACATTTTAAAGAGGTCATATGATGTTGCTGAGTTGAATTACTGAAATAAATTAACTTTTCCACGACATTCTAATTTATTGAGATGCACCTGTAAATAAAAAGAGTGGGGCTGCTATGAATGCAGGCAGCCTAGAAACAGCATAGTTCAACCCAGTGGCATGACAACACCGGCCCTTGCGGCCAAAAAACAGACCGGCCCACCGGGAATCCTCCCGCTGCTCCCGATTAGCCAATCCGGGCCTGTTATTAAGTATTATGTCTAAAAATAGCTTGTTAGCTAAAAATTTCCTAATTTAAAAAGGCACTCATGTCTTGGGTGATCGAAAAGAATGTGTGCAGTGCTGATTTACACTCATTTATGTGCTTGTCTTGAAATAATATCTAATGTGTAATACTAATTATGATATACTAATGTTCTTTTTTCTCTTCTTTTTCCTGACAGGCTGTGAGTGAGAAAGACTGGTGAGACAAAAAAAAAAAAAAAAGAATAAATTTT
>NW_015557085.1:34968-37739 GCF_001515605.1 Sinocyclocheilus anshuiensis | reverse complement strand
AATACCAATTATATTCTGTTTTAAAATTTGTAAGAAACATTCCCAGACTCACGCAGTGTATGTTTTCCTTCAATATGTATATATGAAAGAAACACATGTATGTTAAACCCCAGATAGCATGCGGATGTGGGCCACTTAAGGCAATGATATGGCACTGCTGACCTTCTTATGGACCGGACAAAATGGATGTAAGCCTGAAATGGCCCATATGTAAAACAGCAAAAATGGCCCAAATGTATCAAATCACATGTGGGCCTCTGTAGGTAAAGATGCGGTGTTGACAAAAGTTTCCTAAAGTGGCCCATGTGGTAAACAGTGATTATGTCCCAAATAGTGCCAACCAAATGTGGGCCACCTTTGGCAAAAATGTTGCATTATCGACAAATGCTAATCAGGGTGTACACCAAATGTGGTCCACATATGTTTCAACAAATTAAACATATCTGGGCCAGTTTTGGCAAAGATATGGCACAGTGAGCATTGTTACTGACAAGATGCGCATGACAATCGCTTTCGATTAACTGTGCAGCCCTAATAGAACTTTAGTTATTAGAATTAAAACTTGGTAACCATGTATGAATGCATATTTGTCATTTTAACTGAACTTGGTGGTGTCTTTACTGGTAAATTAATGTTAAGAGATCATGTGTGAACAGGACCTTTTAAAAAAATACAGGTAAATTCCTTCTGGCAATTTACCGGTATGAGAAGTTGTAACATTACCAGTAAATTACCGGTAATGTGCTCTGTGTGAACTAGTGGTCGACCGATATTGTTTTTTTGACAGCCGATGCCGATATCTTGGGAAGCATGGTGGCTGATATAAAGCCGATATAATTTTATTTATTTTAATATTTAAGAAATTTGAAATCATTTGAATATTGATTAAAAAAATGTGTTAAATAAACATATTTACACTTTAGATGACAAAGTATTTTTCACGGACCGACCGTCATGCAGAGAACACGCGATCATGCAGGATACACATGCACACTTCACAAGATTTCACAGGTGGATCCAACTAAGTTTGCAAGGTTTTTGAAATTAGATGTTTATTAGACATTCAAAGATTTGTTTAAATGATATAAATGCTGACGGCAAACAAGAAAGTATTATAATGTTTGCCTTTCTATTACTAATAATATAAAAGCAATCGTTATAAGACTTTGTATACATTTTAATTCCTTTGTTTAACCGTTCTATCTGATTATTAGACAGACTTCTATCTGTATTTAGACAGAACTGTTAACGACGACAGCGAACAAGAATGTGAGCACTGTGTGCGGAGGTGATGCCGTTCTCAGCACCATCAAAATAAAAGTCCCACCTCGAACGCAACGGCAAAACAGAAAAACTGATCGGCCAATGCGATATTTAAAAAAATGCCAAATATCGGCCGATATATCGGTCGACCACTAATGGTAAGCATTGGCTAATGTGGCTGTGAGTCTAAAGTGGCGCGCATATGATGCCACAAATGTGGCCCAGCTATTCTAAAGCATATCTGGGCCAGTTCTGGCAAAGATATGGCAGAGTGAGCACTGGCTAATGTGGCTGTGAGCTTAAGGTGGCCCGCATATAATGATACCAATGTGGCCAAGTTATCCTAAAACATATCTGGGCCAGTTCTGGCAAAGATATGGCAGAGTGAGCACTGGCTAATGTGGCTGTGAGCTTAAAGTGGCCCGCATATAATGATACCAATGTGGCCAAGTTATCCTAAAACATATCTGGGCCAGTTTTGGCAAAGATATGGCTCAGTGAGAATTGGCTAATGTGGCTGTTAGCCTAAAGTAGGCCTTATATGATGCCGCAAATGTGGCCCAGTTATCCTCAAACATATTTGGGCCAGTTTTGGCAAAAGCATGGCACAGTGAGCACTGTCTAATGTGGCTGTCAGCCTAAAGTGGCCCTTATATGATGCCGCAAATGTGGCCCGCATATAAAATGACAAATATTGCCCAAATAATTAATAACAATTTGGGCCACTCTTGGCAAATATACGGCACAGTCAGCATTCGCTAATCAGTGTGTAAGCCAACTTGTCCCATATTTGACATGGCAAATATGCCCCATATATTATAAAACGGTTAAGGACCACTTCTGGTTGTAACACTTAACAAGTGAGGCCACTTCTTGGATGTAACACTTGACACTGGCTAATTGAAATGGAAGCTTGAAATTGTAAATATGGCCTAATAGAATTTGGCTACTTTTAGTAGGATGCAACACAGTTAACTGATGCAGGGTGATCTGGATGCGAGTCTTAAGAAGGCTATATACGCAGCTATTTATTTTTTGAAACATGCTTTTAAAATGGCAGTTTTTTTTTTATATGCGCAGCATAAAAACAGAACTGCACTATAATGATTGTACTCTTACTGTCACGGTTTCTGTTAATTTGGACCTTGTTTTTCTTTTGCACCGTTTCCCTTGTTGTGTTGATTGTATTATTCTGTTCAGGTGTGCCTAGTTAATTATCCTTGTTTGTCTGACTGTCTGAGTACATAAGTTCCTGTATGTTCACTTTGGGTTTGTCTGGTCTTACGTATGTCTACATGTCTTAAATGTTGCTGTGCTACATTGTGTTTGTATTCACCCTTGTTGGATTAAACACTTATGATCTATAACCGTTCATCTTCGTCGTGAGCTCTTTAACACAGCATAGCTATGACACTCACAGACTTACTGTGTAGGTAGAGTCTGAGTGAGAAGCATCTAAGTTCAAACTTGTGAAGAACAATTTTTAAAGAATGGGAGTGGGTCTTTGA
>NW_015557085.1:30991-33152 GCF_001515605.1 Sinocyclocheilus anshuiensis | reverse complement strand
TGTTTGTCGTGAGCTCTTTAACACAGCATAGCTATGACACTCACAGACTTACTGTGTAGGTAGAGTCTGAGTGAGAAGCATCTAAGTTCAAACTTGTGAAGAACAATTTTTAAAGTATTGGAATGTGTCTTTGAATATTTATCTGTGACATTTTAATTGTTGCTTGTGCAAAACTTGGGTCGGGATGATTTTATCAAGTAGGACACATTTCTGGAACTTATCTGAACATTTATGGAGGACATTTTTACATTTCTCTTTACAATGTTGAGTATTGTTGATAAATAACTCACTTAAGGCTTAGTGTGGCCCAGATAATCTATATTTATGGTTTATTTAGTTCATTATTAGCTCAAATGTGGCTGTGTAGTGGCCTGCTTGTGGACCACTGCCAAATTGCCACCATTCCATGCAGCATGTGGGCCACATGAGGAATGTGGGGAAGACCAGTGTTAGAATAAAAATCAACTGTCTCTATCTATCAACTGTTATTCATGGCTGACACTGGGCCTTCTTTTGGCTTGCTTGTGGCCCAAATCTGGCAAACAGGAGCGGACCGCCCAAGTGCCATCATTCCACGCGGTATGTGGGCCGGATGAAAGTGTCAGGTGTGGGCCTAATCTGGGCCTCAGGAATTTTGCTATCTGGGTAGTGTACATGGCACAAAAAAACATTTTTCATAAATTATGAAAACCTTTTTTTCTATTTATCTGCAAATAACTCAGCCCTACATAGGAGTTAATCAAAGTGGCCACATGCATTGTAAAGGTCAGACTTCAAGCTTTCAAATGACACCTAGTATTTTGTGTTGATTGATGAATGACGTGTCAATTTCTATGATATATGCACGTTTCATGAAGTTAAGAGTGAAATTGCCACATGACAGCTACCTTAGACTTTTGCTAAGCTACATCAGGGCTCGACAATAAGGACTGCCTGATGGCCCGGGGCCAGCGTGAAAGACGTTCGGGACAGTAGACGGATTTGTCACCTCTCCGATCAGGCCACTGCAGCATTGCCACGACATTTTATCATTTGCATGTGTTTTTAAGACTTGTTCATTTAAAAATTCAAGCAATTAAAAAACATTTGGGCGCAAAAGACAACTCCTTTCAGTACTCGCGTGCTGTGTTCTGTGTGAACAGTCTCTGACACGCGCGAGCCGCCTGAACGGGCAAATACATGCAAAAGTAATACCTGTCGCGAGCCGCCTGAACGGGCAAATACATACAAAAGTATGTCAAAATACCTGTCCTGGCAAGTAACTTTGTAGCTTTAACAATGATTAATCTATATTGAATTTATGCACTGGAGTACAGATGCACCGATCAACCAGACATTTTTTGTTTTATTTCAGACTATCTTCTGTTCCATGCTTGCACACAAACTGCACTGCAACCATTTTCCCAATGGCCATTTGTGTGGAAATATTACCTTATTATTATACTTAGTCTGTAAATGGCCATTAACAGATGCCAGAGATGCTGAAGACAGACACAAAGAGGAGAAAATAGCCTATACTGTAGCAGGCAGAACAAGAACACTGTTCACGATGCGCGAAATATCCACCTTTTTCTTGTCATAAAAATGGGCCATTTGTAAATTCTATGGGTCTGGCTTCCGGTCTCATCTGCGTCCCCTCCATCCAGCTATTTTTAGCTGAACAAAACAGTTTGTTTTGCTGCTTGATATTGAAAGTTGGTGTGTCTTATCATATTATTTTAATGTATTATCTTAATTATGAACACACTGGTTTGTAGTGCAAACAGTTTTACCGTTTACTGCACATTGTTATTCTCCTCGTTATTTACCTACAGCGGCTAATGAACCGGAAGTCTCACCCATAGGCTTACTTCCGCGTTGAAGAAAAAGGTGGAAAGGAAGAAAATCCAAACATTGAATTTTATATGAATGTGTTTCTGAGGGCAACGGAACTGACTGTTTTCAGGAATGGCATTTTCTTTTCATTTTGTCTCCGTATGATGCATTTAAATTAGTGTTAAGGGGAAGTCGTGGCCTAATGGTTAGAGAGTCGGACTCGTAACCCAAAGGTTGAGGGTTCGAGTCTTGTACCGGCAGGGATTGTAGGTGGGGGGAGTGAATGTACAGCGCTCTCTCCCACTTTCAATACCACGACTGAGGTGCCTTTGAGCAAGGCACCAAA
>NW_015557085.1:27673-30860 GCF_001515605.1 Sinocyclocheilus anshuiensis | reverse complement strand
CATCCATTTTTTGTTTTATTTCAGACTATCTTCTGGTCCGTGCTTGCACACAAACTGCACTGCAATCATTTTCCCAATGGCCATTTGTGTGGAAATATTACGTTGTTATTATACTTAGTCTGTAAACGGGCGTTAACAGAGGCCAGAGATGCTGAAGACGGACACAAAGAGGAGAAAATACTGTAGCAGGCAGAACAAGATCACTGTTCTGCCTTTTAGATCTTTTAGATTTTAGAAAATCTAAAATTTAAAGAAAGAAAGAAAATCCAAATATTGAATTTTATATGTTTCTGAGGGGAACGGAACCGACTGTTTTCAGAAATGGTGTTTTCTTTTCAGTTTGTCTCCGTATGATGCATTTAAATTAGTGTTAATGGTTAATACGCGCAGCGCTGCTGTGTTTACAGCGGTAACCAAGGAAACGCTGTATCACTGTACCATAAGCGCTGCTGTGTTTACAGCGGTAACCAGGGAAACGCTGTATCACTGTACCATAAGCGCTGCTGTGTTTACAGCGGTAACCAAGGAAACGCTGTATCACTGTACCATAAGCGCTGCTGTGATTACAGCGGTAACCAAGGAAACACTGTATCACTGTTCCATAAGCGCTGCTGTGATTACAGCGGTAACCAAGGAAACGCTGTATCACTGTACCATAAGCGCTGCTGCGTCTCATTCAGCTCGTCTGCCGTTTCGGTTTCATACAGATGTTTTATGTAGCATAATTTCACACATGCTAAAGTCAGGTTATTCTGTTTTTGCTTCAGATTTAGAAATTATACAGTCTAATATAAATTAAATAATAAAAAGTGTGCCCGTGTCCAAATATATATTATTATATATATTATTACATTAATATATATATATATATATATATATATTAATAATATATTACAAGCAATAGTAGAAAATAAATACAATAGAACAAAAACACAAACGAGATAAACAGTGCTTTTCAGGTTTTTCTGGTAGGTCTAAAAGAAATTTCCAGGTACAGAAATATAATAATCAAATGTAAAATTACACTGCATAGTCTTAACTGTATAAATTAAATACAGATTAATCATTATTAATGTTACAAAAGTTATTCAGTCTCGCCTTGTGCCTTTGGGAAGTTTTTAAATCGAGTCCTGACACCTGAGATTGAATGAGAATTCACACGTTGGCGGTAATGCATAGACAGACATTGCGTGAAAATGTGGACAGTGTTAAAAAAAGTGCCTATTTATATTACACATAGTGCTGGGCGGTATGACCAAAAATTTATATCACGATTTAGAAATTATACAGTCTAATATAAATTAAACATTGCACTTTTTTTTCAATTCATGATTAAAATGCAGTGGTTGCCTCTAATTTCACATGGAAAAAAATCCAGGTGCAACACAGAGTGAAGAATATGCAAATGATATTTTATATGCGATTTTTCAATTTCTGTACCTGAACATCTACAAACATAAAAACCAAAAGCATCATTTCATTTCTATTTTTGTGCTATATGCCTATTTTTAATTGTGCTATTACTTGTAATTTGTTCATTTGTTCTTATTTACTGGCTGTCACTTGTCTTAATAATGTTTAAATTTATATTTATGTTTATTTTTGGCTAGTGATTTTTGCTGTGGTATCGAAATTGAAATAGAGAATTGTAAAATGTAATTGGTAGAGCCCGACCGATATGGGTTTTTTGGGGGGCGATACCGATACCTTCATGTGAAGTCCACTTCGCAGGGCACTTACGGTCGAATAAGCCATCGCTTGAATGCTGCCTGAACAAGTCCTTACTGAAGTGAAAGTGTTGGCTGGTGTCAATATCTCGCGAACGCGCTGGTGGATCTCCACCAAATTCGGGGGATCCCTTCAGCTCGAGGAGCCCTCTCGAACGCCACCCTCCGCGCGTCGGTAGCCCCCTGGGATCGCTTGATCGGTCGGCGCCGGTCCGCGAATTTAACCACCCGTAACTCCCGAACCCCGGGGCTATCGACGCGGGGGTGGTCTCATTCGAAAGCGGGCCTCTAGACGTACACTCGATTCATATTCGAGAGGGTTCCTCGAGCTGAAGGGATCCCCCAAATTTGGTGTGGATTCGCTGCGTCGTTATGTAGATATGGCCGTTCAAAGTTTCAATGGTTTTCCATTGACTTAAGCTGTAAAGCGTTTAATCCAGGTCGCCAGTAGCAAACAATAGAGCGTGCTCTGCTGGACAAACTAAGTAATTACACAATTCCAAGCATTTTATCTGCGTTATATGTTCTGTAAAAAAATTTTCATATCGGTATCGATAACGATATATCGGCGACAGGCTCATATCGGCCGATAATATCGGCAAAACGATATATCGGTCGGGCTCTAGTAATTGGTATCTAAAATATTGGTGTCATATAAGCTTATTTATTAGAGTACAAGATAAAAGATCAAAAACAATGATAACAGCAACTATTTTATCTTTTGTGGCAGGGCCAGTGAAAATGTTGGCAGGGCAAGTAAAAATTTAAACCACTGGCCCGACCGGGAAAAAATCCTTAGCGTTGATCCCTGTACATGCCGCCTGTGCAGTTTCATATGTGTTATAAATTCATGAGGAAAATCTTTAGATATAAATGACGGGCTCTTTTTAATCAGGAGAATCTGTTCTAAATAATAATGGTATGTTTCCATGATCTGATCATGTTTAATGAAGTTACAAGCAAAAAGGTGACATCAATATATTATTTTCATATGGGTCTGGGGGTGACTTCTTGTACAAAAACTCACTCCAGTTTATTCAAAGCCCCAAACAATTATGCTTGTTTTTTCTACTCGATGAGACCTTTCAAATGACATGACACATGACTATCTGAGCTGTATGATATTTTTTGACATATTAGAGTACATGGCACAAAAAAAACCTTTTGTAAATTATGAATTTTTTATTGTAATTTATCAGCAAATAACTCGGCACTACTTTGGAGTTAATCAAAGTACATGCTACATGCATTGTAAAGCTCAGACGCTAAGCTTTACAAATGATATCAATTTTTAGTTGATCAAGGCAGTGGTTTGAAAAATATGATTAGTAATATTTTCATGGGGGGGGGGGCATCCCGCCCGTGGTACACTTCGGTTTAGAGGGACTGCTCAGCGCTCGTTAAGAGTTGATCAAAATTATTACACATTAAAAAGCTGAGAATCTAAGCTTTGAAATGAT
>NW_015557085.1:23970-26147 GCF_001515605.1 Sinocyclocheilus anshuiensis | reverse complement strand
CGCACTTTAATGCCCTTTGAATGTAACGTGTACGTTCCCTTGGAACTGGAATCATGGCGGAATTTCATGTGAAGTCCACTTCGCAGGGCACTTATGGTCGAAGACAACGCTTGAATGCTGCTGCCTGAACAAGAAACCTCCTTACTGAAGTGAGAGTGTTGACTGGTGTCACTATCTTGCGAACGCGCCGGCGGATCTGCTCCAAATTCGGGGGATCCCTTCAGATTGAGGAGCCCTCTCGAACGCCACCCTCCACGCGTCAGTAGCCCCCCGGGATCGCTTGATCGGTCGGCGCCGGACTGCGAATTTAACCACCCGTAACTCCCGAACCCCGGGGCTATCGACGCGGGGGTGGTCTCATTCGAAAGCGGGCCTCTAGACGTACACTCGATTCATATTCGAGAGGGTTCCTCGAGCTGAAGGGATCCCCCAAATTTGGTGTGGATTCGCTGCGTCGTTATGTAGATATGGCCGTTCAAAGTTTCAATGGTTTTCCATTGACTTAAGCTGTAAAGCGTTTCATCCAGGTCGCCAGTAGCAAACAATAGAGCGTGCTCTGCTGGACAAACTAAGTAATTACACAATTCCAAGCATTTTATCTGCGTTATATGTTCTGTAAAAAAATTTTCATATCGGTATCGATAACGATATATCGGCGACAGGCTCATATCGGCCGATAATATCGGCAAAACGATATATCGGTCGGGCTCTAGTAATTGGTATCTAAAATATTGGTGTCATATAAGCTTATTTATTAGAGTACAAGATAAAAGATCAAAAACAATGATAACAGCAACTATTTTATCTTTTGTGGCAGGGCCAGTGAAAATGTTGGCAGGGCAAGTAAAAATTTAAACCACTGGCCCGACCGGGAAAAAATCCTTAGCGTTGATCCCTGTACATGCCGCCTGTGCAGTTTCATATGTGTTATAAATTCATGAGGAAAATCTTTAGATATAAATGACGGGCTCTTTTTAATCAGGAGAATCTGTTCTAAATAATAATGGTATGTTTCCATGATCTGATCATGTTTAATGAAGTTACAAGCAAAAAGGTGACATCAATATATTATTTTCATATGGGTCTGGGGGTGACTTCTTGTACAAAAACTCACTCCAGTTTATTCAAAGCCCCAAACAATTATGCTTGTTTTTTCTACTCGATGAGACCTTTCAAATGACATGACACATGACTATCTGAGCTGTATGATATTTTTTGACATATTAGAGTACATGGCACAAAAAAAACCTTTTGTAAATTATGAATTTTTTATTGTAATTTATCAGCAAATAACTCGGCACTACTTTGGAGTTAATCAAAGTACATGCTACATGCATTGTAAAGCTCAGACGCTAAGCTTTACAAATGATATCAATTTTTAGTTGATCAAGGCAGTGGTTTGAAAAATATGATTAGTAATATTTTCATGGGGGGGGGGGCATCCCGCCCGTGGTACACTTCGGTTTAGAGGGACTGCTCAGCGCTCGTTAAGAGTTGATCAAAATTATTACACATTAAAAAGCTGAGAATCTAAGCTTTGAAATGATACCTATCTTGTGTTATTCTATTCAGGGGTTGCTTAGTCATTTGATTATGAATTATTTCGTGTGGGAGGTGTCCTCGGGTTTAAAGGGTTAAAGAGCTGTAACTCCTTAACCTTTCCTCCAATTGTGATGAGAATACCCTCAAATTAAAGCTCAGAGTGTGCACTTTAAGCCCATATTCATTATATAACTGTAAATAGAATAGGTTTTGGTCAACAGCTAAAATAATAAAAAGTGTGCCCGTGTCCAAATATATATTATTATATATATTATTACATTAATATATATATATATATATATATATATATTAATAATATATTACAAGCAATAGTAGAAAATAAATACAATAGAACAAAAACACAAACGAGATAAACAGTGCTTTTCAGGTTTTTCTGGTAGGTCTAAAAGAAATTTCCAGGTACAGAAATATAATAATCAAATGTAAAATTACACTGCATAGTCTTAACTGTATAAATTAAATACAGATTAATCATTATTAATGTTACAAAAGTTATTCAGTCTCGCCTTGTGCCTTTGGGAAGTTTTTAAATCGAGTCCTGACACCTGAGATTGAATGAGAATTCACACGTTGGCGGTAATGCATAGACAGACATTGCGTGAAAATGTGGAAAG
>NW_015557085.1:2725-10329 GCF_001515605.1 Sinocyclocheilus anshuiensis | reverse complement strand
CTTACTGAAGTGAAAGTGTTGACTGGTGTCACTATCTCGCGAACGCGCCGGCGGATCTCCACCAAATTCAGGGGATCCCTTCAGCTCGAGGAACCCTCTCGAACGCCACCCTCCGCGCGTCGGTAGCCCCCCGGGATCGCTTGATCGGTCGGCGCCGGACCGCGAATTTAACCGCGGGTAACTCCCGAACCCCGGGGGCTATCCACGCAGGGGTGGTCTCATTCGAAAGAGGGCCTCTAGACGTACACTCCATTCACGTTCGAGAGGGTTCCCCCCCGAATTTGGTGCGGATTCGCCGCGCCGTTACGGAGATATGGCCGTTCAAAGTTTCAATGGTTTTCCTTTGACTTAAGCTTTAAAGCGTTTCATCCAGGTCGCCAGTAGCAAACAATGGAGCGCGCTCTGCTGGACAAACTAAGTAATTACACCATTTCAAGCATTTTATCTGCATTATATGTACTGTAAAAAAAAAATTTCATATCGGCAGCATATTTGCCGATACCGATATATCGGCGACAGGCTCATATTGGCCAATAATATCGGCAAAACGATTTATATATCGGTCGGGCTCTAATTGCGGTATTTTAAAAATTCATATCATAAAAAAAATAAACACCGGTATTCGGTATGAACCGGTATACCGCCCAGCACTAACTACACATATTGATATTTAACGGGTCACATCGATACATCGTATCATTAGACATTTGATCGATGTATTGATCCATCCATATCAATGGATTGTTACATCCCTATTGTTTACATAAAAATGTAGATTGGTCTAATTTGAATCCAAAATTAAGACTGATTACCTAAGTGCTAGTTGGTCAGACTAGTTCTTAAGGCTATATCATAGTAAGTTTATATAGTGCATATCTTCACCTCTGACATGAGGGTTTGATACTGTAATTCTGGTTTGATGTTGGACAGTCTGATTTAAACAGTCACTCACTTTCTCTGCTGCTGGTCAGAGGGACTCAGATAAACACTCATTCACTCATTTAGTGCAGTTCAACATAAACTGGTTATGGTAAAAACAAACCTGAAATCGATAATTAAACTTCTGGCTGCCTGCTCCAAATCACGAAAAAACACCTGCATAATGAGTTCATTTTCAGAAATTCTCAATCTTATATTTTTGAAAACAGAACGGGGAAATAGCCAGGAATCAAATGTTTTTCCATACTCTGCTTTCTTATTTCGATCCATACAGTAGTGTGCACTTCTAATGCTGAACTTCTGACCTTGACACCAAAGCCAGCACTGTTCACAACCTGCACACTGTGTGACCTCAAGAACCACACGATGCTGTTAGCATATGCTTTAGCAGAGCTACAGGAGAGCAGACAGCACTCGTCCTCTCGCCCTTCAAACATGAACTGACCGCTTATTACTCCAGACATGACTATATACTGAGCTCCTGGTCACATCCTTCAGTTCACTCAACTTCACGATCAACGTTTATCAAGACAAGACAACAAAAGTGGTATCACAAATATCACTCATATCATATCAATTCATAATTAAACTCATGTATAGGCACAATTACAATTTAGAGAAGCTATTTGCACTCCAACAGTCGAGTGGAAGCACACAGTTTTAGGACAGTGTTCATGATTCGTATCACTTCGGAGGTGTGAAAGGCACAGACGGATCGGATCGGATCGGTGTTTCTCAGAAGCATCGTTAGCCAAATATGGTCACAAGTTCTGCTGAATTCTATTAGCAACAACAGAACTTGAAACCATAGTGTTCTGCTTTTATGCGCCTGAATTTGGCACCACGAATACCATCCACATCACCAGATCTATATTTGTGAATCAATGCCACACAGAAGTCAATCGAAGCTACATTAATTTGAGTTGATCACGGACACGGTGCAGATACTTCCTGAATCTGATGTAAAGACGATGTAAAAGACAGACAGACGCACCTTTCTATAGACGGGGTCCACTGGCACCTCCACAGGCTTTGGGTCCGAATGAAGGACAGGCAGTTTCAAAAGAGCCAGCGAAATCAACGCCAAGCTCAGAAGAGCAAGAAGCAGCCTTCTGCTGGAGTAAAACAGGGTCCGTTACCTAAATGCACTCAAACTTACAGCATCACTCTCAGGTGAATTCATCCTTTAAGGGTTTCCAGGTAGGGAAGCATCCTAGTATTAGCATGTCCTCTGTTTACCTGGGTTGACAATGCCACTGTCTGACGGCTGTCCTCATGATAGCAGAGCACCAAAACCTCTCTTCACTTCTGCTGCCTTCAACAAGAAGCGCGCGCTTCCGCATGTGCTCGACTGCACCTTCAAAGCAGAAAAACCCAAGCTGTTCACTTACAATAGCACACAATGCAGTACTGAAACCACCAAGACAAAGTTCCTCCAAAGAGTGACTGTTTATCTGCACACTGCATAACTGATCTCTATTTTACCAGTTGATATTGTAAAGCTGCTTAGACACAATCTGCATTGTTAAACGCGCTGTATAAATAAAGGTGACTGCAGAAGTCACATACATGGTTGTTTATCCAGCACAAAAACCACCTACTGAAGCCGAAGCACTTTGAACTCACGGAGACTTTTAAGAACGGTAACGTTATTAACTGGCTACATTCTAATCAGCGGCTTTTTCGGTACATTTCAAACACCACTAAAAACACACAGTACACTGTTTAAGCCACATCATAAAGTAGTATGCTTTTGTTTACACCTGAAGGTGATTTAATAACTACAATAATAATCATGAGTGATCACCATTCTCACTTACTTTTAGCTTGGTGTTGTCATAATGATCTGCAAGCTGAACATAATAACTCGCCGCTGTCCATATCCTTCTTTTAACTCTTAACAATAGCGCGCGTGGGAATTTGCGGCCGCTGCGTCAGGAAACTGGGTCTTAATGTTACATCTGTATCTCTCGAGATGTTTCAACATTAAAGCCATATGAACAGCCCACCTTTCCAAGCCAGCCGTGCGTCGACGCTATTGCTCAATCAATCAGCTGAAGGAGCTTCAGGAGATATACACGACACACCTCGATGTGACTAAAGCGTATGGATGCAACTTATCGCTTCCTGCAGCGTTTAGACACGTTATTACCGAATTAATATGTATACAGCAAGCGGAGTGTTTTCGCCTCCTCCTCACACATTTCCAACACAAACACAACATCATGATCACATGCACGTGATTATAGCTGGATTACAGAAAGATGATGCACGCTCTCCGAATGCAACATATAAAATACGGTGTCAGTTTAATCAACTTTGTATACCCAGCCGGTATAACCACATTATTTGACATACATTATGAAACAACCGCAAAGCTTTCAGTGTGTAAACAATATAACGCACTAGATTGAACAGAAACTCGAGGCGCACGTGACAGACGTCAGTACCTGCATGCCACAGAGAGAGAGAGACGGCTGTTTCGCTTCTTATTCGCTCGGAGCTGATGGTATGTGCTGCTGCAGAACATAACTCTCTCTCTCTCTCTCTCTCTCTCACACACACACGCACACCTTCTTCTTCTTCTTCTTTGTGTTTAATGGCGGATGGCATACAACTTCTAGATCTCTACGAAGTATTGCCAGTCTCACTGCCTTACCAAGCAGTCTATTATCATTGCCTGTTGATTTTGTGTATGACTTCTTGCCCGTTTGATTCTACTTCTGATTATTGGATTTTCCCTCTGTTTTGGCTGCCGATTGGACTGATTGACTGTGTTTAGACTACTGCCTTTTTCTGACACTGATTCTGGATTGCCCTCTAAATAAACTTCTGCATATGGATTCTCACTCGGCTTCAGCCTCCTCATTACAATAATCCCGTGTCCTTTAAATAAAGCATTAAAAATGGAAAGTTTTTATCCCCTGATTTATTCCCCAAAATATTCATCAAATTAAGTTTTTCTTTATTTTCCTTGAGGACATCCATCAGTATCTTTCTTTCCTTTCCGTATCTTGGACACTTGATTATAACATGCTCTACATTTTCCTCCATATTACAATATTCACATTGTCCAGTTTCATGTCTCCCCATTCTCTTTAAACTGCTATTAAGAGCAGTATGGCCAAATCTAAGCCTTGAGATTATAGTTTCCTCATGTCTATTTCTTCCTGTTACTCTGTATTTACCAACAATTCTTTGAATGCTATAAAACCATCTCCCTGTTCTTTCTTCTTCCCAATATTTCTGCCATCTATTCTTCACATGTTGCTTGATTAAACACTTCATTTCACTCTTACCATACTTTATCTGCATATCTATGTCTACTTTCTTTGTTGCTTCCTTTGCATATTCGTCTGTCTCTCTCTCTCTCTCTCTCTCTCTCTCGGTGCATGCTGGGAGTTTGTGGGTGCGTGTGAGGGTGAACAAGGTGAGAGTGCATCTGATTGTTTTTTTTTCTTTTTCTTTTTTTCTCGCTTTTTTCGGGTGATAATGAAGAAGTAAGTGTATTAATTAGATTGGAGAGGTGAGCTAAAAGTTATTTTTGTAAGTTAGAAGGTGTGACGGAGACGAGATGGTGTCCCTTCCCGAGGAGGGTGCAGCGTCTCTCTCTCTCCATCATGGCGTCAGGTGTATGGCCGATCCTGGAGTAACTGTGGAAGATGTACTGTTGGCGGCTGGGGAGCAAATCGGGTATGAGAATATTTGCTCGGCATCCCGCATGAATAAGGCAGTGGTTATTTTCGTAAAAGAAGAAAACTTGGTTAATCATTTGATAAGCACCGGTGTTGAGGTAAGTAGCGCTTATATTACCGTTTCACCGCTGGTTACACCAACTACTAGAGTAACGATATCAAATGTGCCGCCATTCATTAAGAACGGTGAGATTGAACGAGCTCTTGCGAATTACGGAAAGTTTGCTAGTCCAATTAAAATGATTTCTCTTAGGTGTAAAAATGAGGCTTTGAAGCACGTTTTATCATTCAGAAGACAAGTGTTTATGTTTCTGAATGAACCTGAGTTGAATGTTTCTTTCAGATTGTGGCATCTTTAAAAGCCTTGACGTTAATCGATTTCTGAATATTATAATAATATCGCCCTTTGTTATCTATGTCCCACTTTTTCTGCCATGATTCTCTCACTTTTGTTTTAATTAATGATTTGGCCTCACCTTTACCAAATGGGACTTTCATTATTTCCTCGTCCTTTAATTTCAGTGCATTCTTTGCAGTCAAATCTGCTATCTCATTGCCCTCCACGCCAGTATGAGCTGGAACCCAACAAAACTGAAGATTAATTCCAATTCTCTCTATATTTAACATTATCATGGATATCTCTTTATATAAATCCTCTCTTATGGTTTCAGTTGAATTCAAACTAT
Organism: Sinocyclocheilus anshuiensis; assembly: GCF_001515605.1. NCBI lineage: Eukaryota > Metazoa > Chordata > Actinopteri > Cypriniformes > Cyprinidae > Sinocyclocheilus > Sinocyclocheilus anshuiensis. Next base: position 5,009 of record NW_015557085.1, on the reverse strand, counting down.
TAAGAGCTGCAACAGTCCGAACGGATAATAACTCTTTGAGGTCTTACTTCTACTTACTACTTCAGCTGTAAATACAGATAATTTGTCATTAATTCTTTTGCATATGGTTACATCAAACTCTGGTATGTACACTCCTACTCCTACATGATCATTCCTTGAATCTTTAGATCCATCAGTGAATATTGGTATATACTGATAGTAGTTCTGCTTAACATATTCCTGAACCAAATATCCAATATTATCAGCGTTCCTTTCAGTCCATTCTTTCTTTAGTTCTAAAAGTTTCAAGTCTACATTGGGGACTGGAAATATCCATGGAGGAACATTACCCCATACCTATTTGGGCCATACTCAAATCTCTTTAAACCATATTCTTTCACTACTGTATTAATATTCCAACCGAATCCTTTACCTTTTCGTTCTTGCAAATACTCCCAGCAATCACATAAGACTTCTGTAGCCGGTTGTTCTTTCCCAGATCCTTTTAAAGCTGTCCCAATATGTCAGTGACAGCTTTATCCGTCTTAAGTATAGTGGTAATTCTTTAGTTTCTACAAGTAGCGCATTAGTAGGAGTTGTTTTAATAGCACCAATACTAAGCCTAAGAGCTCTGAACTGTATTCTGTCTAGTTTTTCCAGGACACTCTTAGCCGCTGCTCCATATACCATACACCCATAGTCAATACATGATCTTATTAATGCCCTGTATATATCAAGTAATGACTGTTTATCTGCACCCAATCATATCCCCAAACTGATCTCATAAGATTTAGTACTTTAATACATTCAGTTTCAGTCTGTTTAACATGTGTCCTCCATAGACATTTCTCATCAAACCATAAACCTAAATATTTGAACTTTGTTACCCTTTCCATACTTTAACCATATAGTTTGAGCTGTATATTTCCTAACTTTCTTCTCCTGGTAAAGAGCGAGTTGTTTTAATAGCACCAATACTAAGCCTAAGAGCTCTGAACTGTATTCTGTCTAGTTTTTCCAGGACACTCTTAGCTGCTGCTCCATATACCATACACCCATAGTCAATACATGATCTTATTAATGCCCTGTATATATCAAGTAATGACTGTTTATCTGCGCCCCAATCATATCCCGAAACTGATCTCATAAGATTTAGTACTTTAATACATTTAGTTTCAGTCTGTTTAACATGTGTCTTCCATAGACATTTCTCATCAAACCATAAACCTAAATATTTGAACTTTGTTACCCTTTCCATACTTTGACCATATAGTTTAAGCTGTATATTTCCTAACTTTCTTCTCCTGGTAAAGAGCATGTAACATGATTTAGCAACTGACATCTTAAATCCCCAGTCATATGTCCATCTTTCAATTCTTATCATGGCATTCTGAATATTATTAATCATATGTCTAATATTTTTCCCTCTTTTCCATATAGCCCCATCATCTGCATATAATGAATACCCAATACCTGTACCAACATTCTCAAAGATGGCATTTATCATGATGTTAAACAGAATTGGGCTATTAGCACTACCTTGCGGAATACCATTTACTATATTAAAATCATTTGAAACATCATCTCCAACTTTAACACGACATGTCCGATTTGATAAGAAGCCGAAAATCCAGTTATACATCCTTCCACCAATACCCATATTATGTAATTTAATCAGTAGTCCTTCTCTCCACATTGAGTCATATGCTTTCTCTATATCAAAGTGTACATATGCCACATTTTGGACGAATAAATCAAAAGTAGGTCAGTACACTTGAATCAAAACACGATATGGACTAGTGTCTTAGAATATTAAGCCGCAAAAAGACAATATATGAATCTGATATGGATCAGAGTAATCAATGCGAGAGAGAGAATAGTGGACTGTGGAAGCGCACAGGTGGAGCAGAGAAGCAAAACTACTGTTCAGGGTTTCAAATACATGTCAGTTTCTTCTGTAAATATGCTATTGTAGTTTTGTCTTTGTTTACTTAGTTAAGCAGCAGCAGCCCATTGCACCAGCAGCAGCCCATTGCTCATCAGTCATCACTCAAAATACTGTATAAAGGACATCATTATTATCTACTGTAATGTTACAGTAGTAATTTAGCAGACAAATAATCATATTTTATAATAGGTTTAGGGGTAGCTAGGACAGACAACAACACAAGACTTACGAAAATTAACGATGATTTTACTATAAATCCAGAGACAATGGTTACTATTGTGAAACCATGGTAACCACAAATTAACCATGTTTTTTGCTAGACTAACCATGGAATTTGTAGTAAAAATAAATACAAAT
>NW_015557085.1:886-2199 GCF_001515605.1 Sinocyclocheilus anshuiensis | reverse complement strand
ATGAACACATAAACATAATCTCTAGAACTGCTCTGAGTCACTTCATGAGCATTTTACTTATTTTGAGAAAACTAACGTCATATCATATACAAAGAGACATCAATGTTTCAGGAGTTTAGTACACAGAATAGGACACATGCTTATTCATAAGATTTAGTACTTTAATACATTTAGTTTCAGTCTGTTTAACATGTGTCTTCCATAGACATTTCTCATCAAACCATAAACCTAAATATTTGAACTTTGTTACCCTTTCCATACTTTGACCATATAGTTTAAGCTGTATATTTCCTAACTTTCTTCTCCTGGTAAAGAGCATGTAACATGATTTAGCAACTGACATCTTAAATCCCCAGTCATATGTCCAGTTTCAATTCTTATTATGGCATTCTGAATATTATTAATCATATGTCTAATATTTTTCCCTCTTTTCCATATAGCCCCATCATCTGCATATAATGAATACCCAATACCTGTACCAACATTCTCAAAGATGTCATTTATCATGATGTTAAACAGAATTGGGCTAACAGCACTACCTTGCGGAATACCATTTACTATATTAAAATCATTTGAAACATCATCTCCAACTTTAACACGAAATGTCCGATTTGATAAGAAGTCTAAAATCCAGTTATACATCCTTCCACCAATACCCATATTATGTAATTTAATCAGTAGTCCTTCTCTCCACATTGAGTCATATGCTTTCTCTATATCAAAGTATACTATAATCATGACCTCTTTCATACTAATTGCTTTTTCAGCTTCATTACTAACTTTCACTAGGGCATCTCTTGTAGATCTACCTTTACGAAAACCACTTTGTTGTGTACAAATCAATCCTTTCTGTTCTAAATGATATGACAGTCTACGAACTATTACCTTTTCCAGCATCCATTTACACAAGTGAGATGTTAACGCTATCCGCCTTTTTCCTACGCCTCATGATGCTTTGCGCGAATTATGGGTGGAACTTCCATTACGACGGAAACAATCATTCGCTGCAGTCACAGTGTCGCTACTCATTCATTCATAGCAAGATGTGGAATCACACGCAGACAGAACTTATAAAGGACAACATCAACATACCCGTCCCTTCCTTAATAGAGGAATGGGAGGACGATTTAAAAAAGTGGCCGCGCATAACGTACAGTAGCATTTTTAACTACTTTGTTGATTCAATTGCTTGTGACGGTAAGGCAATGAGCAATTTGAAAAGCTCAGAGGCTTACCAATACCTTCACAGTAATAAAAGTAGGTCGTGTGCTATTCAAAGATGTGGGCAATGAGTTCGTGTACTTAAAAGCTAG
>NW_015557085.1:0-667 GCF_001515605.1 Sinocyclocheilus anshuiensis | reverse complement strand
CCCTTTTTCCTACGCCCCATGATGTTTTGCGCGAATTATGGGTGGAACTTCCGTTACGACGGAAATAATCATTCGCTGCAGTCACAGTGCCGCTACTCATTCATTCATAGCAAGATGTGGAATCACACGCTGACAGAACTTATAAAGGACAACATCAACATACCCATCCCTTCCTTAAAAGCTGATGTAGAGCCGAGTCAAAGCCTGAATGTGTCACACCATAAAGCTTGGGTTTTAGTGTCTACGTCAGGTGTCATACAGACGGCAGGGTGCTCATGTACTCACGCAGCTGCAGTAATGTGGAAGGTCAGTAAATATATGTAAAAGAAAAGAAGATGATGACTCACTTTAAATAAACTGTGTTTAAAGACAATGTACTAACATTTAAATTTATCATTTGATACAATGCTCTGTGCATTGTGTAAATACGTTTTTACACTGTAAAAACTAAAATTATCATCAAAATTATAAAACATCTAAAATTACACTGCCAACCATACCCCTTAAACCTACCCATACCATGGAACCTGTGCCAGCCTTACCCAAATCACACCTCAGTGGCATCACTATACACAATAAAAAAAAGGGGTAAAAAAAATTCTCCCCATATGCACATAGTCGTTAGTAGTTATTATGATCCACGTTATGTCATTTTTTTTGATTGATG
>NW_015557084.1:0-879 GCF_001515605.1 Sinocyclocheilus anshuiensis | reverse complement strand
AAACATTAATAAATGTTGTAAAATTATATTTTTCATTGTTAGTTCGTTATTTAATGCATTTACTGTTCTTAATGTTAACACATTAGATATTGTAAAGTGTTAGCAAAACCTGATGCATTTACTGTTGTTAATGTTAACAAATGAGATATTGTAGTGTTACCAAAACTTTTAATGACTCATAAGCATTTTAAACGATTTGATTGATCTATAAGCATTTGTGAAATATTTTTGCCTGCATTACAGCTTAGTCTTTATCTGTGAGCTGAACTGTTTTACTGTTACATCCATGAGATTATGTAAATTCAGATGAATGTCATGTCACAGGATGTCATAGTTTTTAACATTATATAACTATGTTAAGATGAACAATATTTATATAGCATTTATGAATCTCAGTTATTTCAAAATTGAAAAATCAAAATGGACTACTACATTATTTATTAAAATGTATAGTTAATGCACATCAGTTACTGTACCATGAACTAAGATGACATTTTTTTTACTAACACAAATAAATACAGCAAAAACATATTGTTCATACTTAGTTTATGTTAGTTGTGAATTAACTAATGTTACAAAACTATATATTTTAACTATTAGTTAACATGAACAATATTTATACAGCATTTATTATTGTTAATTAATATTAAGTCCAAAATGTATTAATAGATTATTAAAATTTAAAGTTGTACCTTTTAACATTAGTTTATGTAATGTGAATTAACATGAACATGACTATTTTTATTTATTAATATTAAAAAGATTAATAAATGCTGTAAAAAATATATTGTTCATTGTTAGTTCATGTTAATTAATGCATTACCTAATGTTAATCGAAGAGACCTTATTGTAAATTGTTACCAACACGTTTTCTGATCT
>NW_015557083.1:445648-468359 GCF_001515605.1 Sinocyclocheilus anshuiensis | reverse complement strand
ATTTTACATTTTATAATTTCTTTGAACATGGCTCATCAGAATTTACATCAAGTTTAAGGTGTAACAATTAGAGGTCTAACAATATTACATTATGCCTCCACCCAAGTGAGCAAGTGTGTGTGCATGTGTGTGTTTAACTGTTGATGACTAACTGCTTTAATCTTATATAGACTCCTGCTCTTAATCTTACACATTTTTCAAGTGTGAAATATCACTGTGTTTATTTACTGTGGCAGAAGAATGAGGAGTTACAAGTGAATAAAAGCGTCCATAAAATCTTGAACATCCAGCGAGGCCTTTAAAACCTCTCTCGTCTCTCTCAAGACTGTCTCTGGGATGTCGGCTGTCCTTAACTGTGCAAACTCACACACAAAGTCAAAATCCTTCCTCGTTCAGATAATGATGAGAAAATCCTTGAGCATTGTAAAAAGTCTGAAATTACTCTAAAATTGCAGCATAAGAAAGCTTTGATATTATGGTCTTGGTTTACTTGATTTTACACTGTTATTTATGCATCAAGAACCATACTTTTTTTTTTACACCAAAAATAAATAAATAAACTGACTAAATTTGATTTCCTGAAGACTGTCAGTCAGGTTTCTTGTGTGTACAGTTGCATTATTCTGAAAGGCACCGGGAGAAAGCTTTTAGTTTGAAATCTTTCATCACAAAGGCTGTACAACACATTTACTGCTGTGGCTTTTTCAATCCAGTTACTGCATTACATTAAGACCTCTGACAACGCTCACCTGAATTCTATTTCATCTGGCTTCAAATTATAATATGATCTACATTTTTGGCAGGGGGTGATAAAGCAATCATCTCCCAGATAACTTAGACTTTCCAAACCCTCATTGTTTGAGGAAATGGCTGCACGTTTCATTACCGTTTCATGCATTTCATCAGCATTAGTGACGTCGTTGTCAGCTTAAAATCTGAATCTGGACTGATGTGTGTTACAGCCGACAAAATTAGTTATGCATTTGTTTCAGTTATGGCTGGTTCTTCAGCTATGGGCACGTCTGACCCTGTGGACTTTTAGAAAAGAAATACACTTTTGACACTCTCACTAGTTTATTTATTTCCATTATAAAGGCATTTCCTGCACCAGGATCTATTGTGTTTAATAGCATTCTGTGAAGGAAATTTTAAACATTTTTAGACTCCTTTTGTCTTGCTAAGACTGATTTTACGTATATTATCGCCTTTTTCATAATTTAACTAAATTACAGTTTGGTTATAAATTACGAACAATAAATATATTCTGTTCACGGATGATTTTTCTTTGTTTTCATCACACTTCACTTGTCTTGTTGTGTAAAAATACATTTTTGCTAAATAAATGTAATAATGAAGTAGGCTTTCATGTTTTTTTTTTCACACTTTTGTCAGTTTTAAAAATCTTTGTTCTTTTTAATAATGGATTTTCATCGTTGAACACTAAATGTCTGGGTCTGGGACAAAACATAACATTTATGCATAAAAAGCATTTGAAAAGTATAATAAATGATAAAAGCGTTGTAAAAAGTTTTCATGGAAGTCTTAAATGTGACCTTCACAAAGAAAAAAAAAGATAAATTCTGTTAGTGTTAATAAAAATCAACCCATGGCAAGTAAAAGTGCATGAAGTGCACTCAATTTATACAATTTTTCATAATTTTATTACTTTTTTCCTGAGATGGCACATAATGGCATTCCATAAGTCCTTAATGGCATATAGCATTTTATCATTGCGGTCTGCATTACATTATGTACTGTGAGCAATATATACCAACTGGATGTGCATCAAGCAGGCTTGTCTGGGCTGAATGTGAATTGAGACTTGCGAGCATTTAAACTGCGGCTCTGAATCACGATTGAGTCATTCTCTTGTCTGTTGTGGGCCCACTGGGCTGACTGGAGTGCTTTCATGTAGACCATGATTGGGATCATGCTGGGTGACCAATGGAATCACTGAAACAGTGAGGAAAACGCTGCCAACACACAAGCAAACCATTTCTCAAAGCCATGACTGTCATCGTACGAAAAAGGAGAGCTGCGTTTTAGAAATATCCAGGCTTTACAGCTAAATGGTTGTGTTCCTGTGGATACTCTGGACTTGGTTATGACCTCATTATGTCATAATAATAATGCATGTCTCATGGCGACTCCTCTATTAACAGGAGAGGAACTATGGAGATCTCATGTGGAGCCGTTTTGCACCAGTCATTTTCTTCCAGGGGTGTAAAAAGTGTAACTCAGCATGCTCACTTCCTTGATATGAGTGACTAAGCCAAATGGTGCAAACATGGTAACTGATGCAGAACTAAATTCATGTTCTCAACGGCAACACATTGATTACCAATAACACATTTGGATTACATATGGAAAATGTGTCACATGAATCATAGATATAGATCATGTGAATGCTGAAAGCTTAAAACCATGTTTGCATATTTCTCAGATGGCTGTTTGATTATAAGTATTTTTCCAACAACCCGACAGTGACATATAAGGGAGGTCAAATATGACCTACAACCCTTAAAAATTAACAGCCAAACTCTGACATGTAGCTTAATCTAAATATAAAATGAATTCAATTACCATTCCATAGCCTCTTTACCGTAGCTGGGAATATAGAGCTCATGGTGTGAGCAGAAAACAACCCATATTCTCAAATATTTTGCATTGTGTTGTGCCAAACTCTATCCATTTAAACCATGAGTAACGTAACAGGTCAGGTCTTGCAACAACAGTCTCAGAACAGTAATTCATGACTACTCTTGAAATAGATTTTAACAGCATTTTATTGGTAAGAATGGATTGTAGGTTGTAGGGGTGCAACAGTATGTTGTGTCACAATATACCGCAATACAAAAATGCAACAATGTGTATCATGGATAGCAGCGATTTGTGGTATGTATAGTTCACCCAAAAATGAAAGTTTAGACAGATTTAGGGATAGGGTTAATTTTGGCAAATTACTGCTTTGTTGCTGCTGCTGGCATGAGCGAAGATTTCTGTTGAAATATACGCAGAATTAAGTCGTCAAGTCAAGTCACCTTTATTTATATAGCGCTTTTAACAATACAGATTGTGTCAAAGCAACTGAACAGCAGTAATTAGGAAAATAGTGTGTCAATAATGCAAAATGACAATAGTAAACACAAATTTTTCAGTTAAAGACAGTTCATCATTGAATTCAGTGATGTCAACATCCAGCTCAGTTTAAATAGTATCTTTGCAATCAAGTCAACGGTATCGCTGGAAATGAAGTGTCCCCAACTAAGCAAGCCAGAGGCGACAGCGGCAAGGAACCAAAACTCCATCGGTGACAGAATGGAGAAAAAACCTTGGGAGAAACCAGGCTCAGTCGGGGGGCCAGTTCTCCTCTGACCAGACGAACCAGCAGTACGGAAAAATCAATTACAGGGATTATGATACATGCTGCTGCTGCAAGGTAAAGAAGGGAGAACCTCATAGCAGATATAGACAGGTGGTGCTGGGGAGGTGGAGGGCTAAAGAAAATTTGCATGTGCACAGTACTGAACTGGACCAGACGGGAATAAATAAGGTTGTGTAGATAGACAAGAGAGATTGATATGGCTGTGTTGCCAGCTTGGAAGATCCAATCAATTACTATAATAGAGTTTCATGACAGAACTATGTCTATTTTACATTGTGAGACTTCTAAGCAAATTTCCTTGTGAGAAGGGCACAAATGTGGGGACATTTCCACTGCTATGCTCGATGAAAGGAAGACATAATCTGAGAGTTTAAATGCAAATGGGTCATTGAGGATGAAGTGCCAGTGCGTGCCACTCAAGAATTATGAATTGTGTACTTTAGACCTTCAGTCAACAGCTGATAATGTAATGACATGCCCTGGCTCACTTTATCATATGCCACAACATTAAATTGACACTGAGGTCCCATACATCACCAGTCTATCCAAATAATGCCCTCACACATAAAGTGAGGCAGTCTAATAGCATGGGGTCAAGGAGGCTGGGCAAGCACTCTTCGCAGTTTAAAATCCCATCACTGCTGCTTACTAACCCACCTTAGCAAATTTATCATGCTTCAGAATAACTTGTTTACTGACAGATAATTTTGTCACACAGTTCGATTCTTTCCAATACCTTTCTAGTGACCGAGAGCCCGATCACTCTCCAGCCTTGGGCAACATATTGGACATCTGAGGCTGATTCGTTTTATTTATCAGCCTGACAGTCAACATAAAGCAGAGAAATCAGTTGCATTCGAAGCTGTGCTCTAGAAAGAACAATAAAAATGCACAAGGACAATAAAAAAGTGTGTTTGACAGGAAGCATGCAGAAAGTGTCATGTTTTTGGGTAAGGCATCTTTTGACATTTCCAAATTCTTTATTGATGGATGACCCACAAACGGGACCCATGACTTTTGAACGCAGAGTTTTGAGCGCCTTTGTATGTCATAAATTAAGAATGCTTGGATGTATTGAATAGCATGTCCCTCTCCTCATATTGCAACCAGATGTCACTGCATTTCAATTAAATTCAAAGACAGAACTACGTGTTTCATAAAAGTCGAATTTTCCGAGCAGGTGCAGGATGATCAGAGCGTTGAACAATGCACTGGAGATATGTGATCTGTGTGGATCATTGATGACTGCAGACAAAGCAGTCTCTGACTCAACATCTCCACCGCAGACACACAGACATTCTCCACTGTTTGTCTCAAAACTTTTCTGCCATTTGATTCATATGCGGTGTGAATCACTGTTACTCTGTGATGGACTGGCCATCCATTGCCTTTGGCCTGAGACGGTGGGATAGGCTCCAGCATCCCCGTGACTCTATGTAGGCGAAGCAGTTTGGATCAGCATTACTGGCGAGGAAATGTCTCTTTCACATTTGAAAATTTCAGTTATTGACATTCTATGAAGATATGAACGTAAAACTTCAGCATTAATCTTTATTTGTTGCTGCTAAAAATATACCTTTGTGAAAAAGAATCATATTTATTGTGCACTTATAGTTTACTTCAAATCTTAAATGAATATATATATATATAAACATATTTGCAGATAATATAATAGTAATTAAATAAAAGGTCACTTTGAAGCTACACTTTCATGACTGTTCTGTACTGTGTTATTGTCAGGGATTCATCACAGTCACTGCAGTCACCAGCCAGGATAATCACCCGATCACAGTCACCTGAGTTCTGATCACCCGCACCTGCTGTCACCAATCAAGGCACACTACAAATACACACACATCACAGTCACTCACTGTCCGGTCGACCGTTCACTCCTATGGACTGTTCTGGACTCTTTATAGCCTAAGGCTACCATCCCCAGACAAATGGCCAGACTGAGAGGAAGATCCAGGAACTCGGACGTTACCTCCGGGCATACTGTCACGACGACCAACAGAGCTGGAGCCGTTTCCTCCCTTGGGCAAAGTATGCACAGAATTCCCTGACCCAGACCACCACCGGCCTGCAGGCCCCACCGAACCCGATGAACCTCCTCCTCCAGAAATCCTTGACCAACCGTCCATCTACCTGGTCCGAGACATCCTGGACTCATGGCGACGGGGTGGTCGGTTGGAGTATCTAGTAGACTGGGATGGTTATGGACCGGAGGAACGTTCTTAGGTAGCCAGGGACGACATTCTGGACCCTTTGCTACTGGAGGACTTCCTGATGCATGAGGGCGTCAGGAGCCGCCCCTGGAGGGGGGGTGGGGTAATGTCAGGGATTCATTCACTTCAGTCACCACCCAGGATACCACTCATCCACCTCTTGTATCAATAAACCATCCTGTCTTTCACTTACCCGTTGTGTCTGGCCTTGCTTTATGACAGTTATATTACATTTTAAGTTTTATATATATATATATATATATATTTAAATGTGCTAAATTGCAACTTCATCCGTACAAATATGTAATACAAATATATTTAAAATAAATGACTCACAAGTTTCAATAGAGATTTCATTAAAGTGTTTTAGTTTACTATAAATGCTTGTCAGTACATTTGGCAGTACACTTTAACCATATTTCAAAGACAACAGAAGTGATTATGAAATCACATATAAAATGCACTTAAGTCCTACTTAAGTGGGTCAAAAAGTTCAGATACTTTTATATAAATAACATTACATTTAAGAAATGTATATAACTATAATACATTTTCATTTAGCTGCAATGAACATGCATTTGACTGTCTAAAACATTACATTCAATTCACACAAGTCTATTCTTTTAAAGTATATTATTTCCATATTAAGTACACTGTAAAGGATTTTTCGAAGGTGTAAATAAAACGGTAACACCGTATAATGCATTATAATGGTATTCTTAATGCTTTATCATGCATGCATAATGCTTTATAAACAACCTTATATATTGTATCATCTGATAAATAATCATAATAAAAGTTACAATAAATTATGATACTTACATATTTGTGTGATGCATTATAACAGCAGATGAAGCCTGCATTCATAATGCATCATAAGGGTATTCTTAATGCATTATAATGCCTTATACTTATAAGTATGCTAAAGTTTACTTATTTTTCACGAGGATAAGTAAAATTTTAGATTTGGGCTGTTTTAAATATTTTATTTGTTTACATCCACATCCATGTTGTCAGCATCTGTTCTTGAGTCGGTCTCTTCATCAGACCTTTATCTGTAGCTTGTTAGTGACTTTGTCCCATGACCCTCTTCTTCATGACAGATCATACCTGGAATAAATCAAGTCAAAGAAAATTCCATTATGCTCTCACACCAATGCCCTGTAACTCAATAAGCAAATGTGAGCCGTGGCCTTGCTGTTCTGGGGAAAAGGCATGTGGGTGCAGCTTGTTGCAAGTGATGTACTCTCACACATGGATGCATACAAATGGGTAATCGCTAGAGTTCTGTAGGCAATGTCACCAAGGACTCTCGGCTCTCCACCGCCTTGCTGAAAATATTACACAAAAAATACATCAATGAAGCAAAAATGGCCAGGCAGTTATTTTATCCCACACTCTTTCACACATGCACAAAACCTCCCACTGGTGAAGTGGAAATAAAGTGCACTCATGTAACAAAAGGAAAGCACAATAAATTACCAGCATTATTCCAGTGAAGCTTTCACTTGCTCATACATAATATGGGATTACCATTTCCAATCCATATATCATTCCAGTGGGAGCAAGACCCATCCAATCAGACAGGGATCTCTGCCAAAAACTGTAGATTAAAATCTGCGGCTGAAAGTCCATTCAAGAACACTTCAGCAGAAGTGCCACTGTACACTGATTGCTTGTGCATTCCTGATGTCATATCAGCCGTACATGATAATCATGTTGGGAGCACATGCAGCCGTCTGAGTCAAAACCAAAATGAAATTGATTTTCGATCTGCATTGAACATCAGCAAGTGCATTTTCTTTTGCCACCTCACTTTGACCTCCAGTCCGTTGTTGTCTTTGATCAGTGGTCTCAAAGTATGGGGCTTAGGAGGTCATTATCAGGGCTGCACAGGAGCTTTTGAAGCACAGTCTACAAACATGTACGTACATAATAACATAATAAAGGAGGCCTACTGACAAAAGAATAATTTTCAGCCAAGAATTTAACTTTTCATTATTCAACAAAATGCAGCCGTCAATCTGGGGACACAAAGTGTTTCTATTGTCAATGGAGGGGGCGTGACAAAATAAAACAAAACAAAACAAAACAAAAACCAATTCAAAATAAAACAATGCAAAAAACAGAACACAACACTGGTTTAGGTATGTTTTGAAGCATGGCTGCTGGTTTGAGCTGGTTTAAGCTGGTTCTTAGCTGGTCATGAGCTGGTTTAAGCTGGTTTAAGATGGTCATGTGCTGGTTTAAGCTGATGATGTGCTGGTCCTAAACTGGTCATGAGCTGGTTTAAGCTGGTTTAAGATGGTCATGTGCTGGTTTAAGCTGATTATGTGCTGGTCCTAAGATGGTCATGAGCAGGTTTAAGCTGGTTTAAGATGGTCATGTGCTGGTTTAAGCTGATTAATAAAATAAAATAAAATAAAATAAAATAAAATAAAATAAAAAGGCAGATGACCTGGTCCAGTCTGCAATTAGCAGCATTAGATGGATGTTATTATGTCAGATTAATTGCAGGGGGCTGTGCTGCACCCAGCACACGCCTCATTCTTAACTCTCCACCAGCCACCTGCTCCCACGGTTCAGCTCACACCTCATGAGTCCAGCGCAGCCATGAGAGCTCCAGCAAGGTCAGCCAGATACATCTGCCCCAAAAGCTGAATGTCAGACTGCAAAAGGTAGGGTCCAGGTTGAAAAATGGAAAAAGGGAAAACAATTATTTTCTTCTCATGCAATAGGACAATGAGGTAAATGTTTGGCTTTCGATTATGGAAAACAAGAGCAGAATCAAACCTACTTCAGCAGGTTTAAGATGTCAGGAAGATCTTTTCCATGATGAAACCTATTAAATTGGCAAGTATTGCTGCGGTGCTTTAAAGATCTCCACAGTTCCCTTTCAGTCGGTCACTCCCGACGTCACGTCTCACGCTGTGATCAGCAGCAGCTGGATGCAATAATCGCATGCCAATGTGCATTGGCTCGTTTAGTTTACACTCGAAGTAGATTGGTCTCTCTAAGCGAGATCCCAATTCGTCGGTCATCCGACGTGACATATCCGTTCCCTCCTTCAGGGAACGAGGGTTACCATACGTAACCGAGACGTTCTTCTGATTAAAAGATCAAATGGCTCATTTAAACTTCCAGGCTCAACATTTGGTATGAATTCCTATTTTAGAGACATACTTATTAGACAAACATTGTGCTTCAGCACACCTGGGTCAATGACGTGACACTCATTTTCTGTCCAAACTATTATTTAATTCATTCATTCTTAGGTACATAAAATCATTCATGCAATGAAATGTGACTTGAATACACATCTTCTATGATGGACATATTTACATTTCTGAATTAGAGAGAGGAAAATACGCACAATACGAGTTTGGCATAAATTATATTTTGACCAGGGAAAAGAAAAACAAAGTGGTAAAAATATGTGTCAAGGTCAGGAAGTTAAAATAAAGTAAAACAAAAACAAAAAACAAAAACATATTTTGACAAAAAAAAAAAGCATAATATTTGTAAAAACATATTGGTAACACTGTACGCTAAGTTTTAATTTAACACATTGTCTACAATAATTAATATTTTTAAAATCAATAAGTGTATCTTGTCAATACTAACATGTGAATTAACATGAACAAACAATGACCAATTATATTTTAACTAACATTAACAAAGATTAAAAAATGCTTTAAAATATATTGTTCATTGTTAGTCCATGTTAGCTAATGCATTTACTATTAAGAAAAGTGACTGTTGTAAAGTGTCATTTTACAGAAAAAGAACAGAAAAAAAATATATTATATATAAAAAAATATATTTTTTTATATGTACAATATAGAATATTTTAATTGCATTCATGAACAAAAGACTAAAAGAGACTAAAAACCACACACAATCAAACAAAACAAAACAGAACAAAAAACTTATTTATATGTGTAGAATGTTTTCATTGCATTCATAGACAAAAAACTAAAAGGGGGGAAAAAAACATGATTTATTTTTAAAAATCATTATTATAATTTTTTTTAATTAATGATAAAGCTAAACATGTATTCAAGGAATATATTAAAAACCAGCATGAATAAAAATGTTACTTTTCATCTCTAACTTGGCACATAACTCTAACTACATTTTATTGGTTACTTAAGAGATATTTAGAGATATACAGTGTATATTTACATTTATAGATTGATACTACATTTCATGTTATGGTTTTTACAATATTCCCAAACTATGTCATTAGAGTTCCTTGCTGTGTATGGGAATAATAATCTTGCAAAGCTGGGGGAAGGTCAGTGTGTTTGTAACACTGTCAGAAGATTGGAGGATGTATCAGGCCAGTGGCAGTGCAAGGTCAGCGTCCCCTGGTATCACATGTGCACATGCACCAGTTTCCCCATGCAGGGGCCAGAACTGGGGGCCTCCAGAGGCAGGCCTGAGCACAGATGCTGTAGCTGATGTCATGAGTGGATGCAAGGTTAGGAGGTGGTGCTTTGCCTTTCCCGTTGCTGGGAGAGAAAGATGTGGAAGGGACAAAGCTGCTGACAGCGGAGGAGCGGTCCAGGAGACAGACTGATGCTCACCAGAAAAAAAAGCCCTTCCCTAATCATTTTTGGATGTATGTGTCATTTCAGAAAGTTTGTGAAATAATAAAGATTGAAAAAAAAAAAAAATCCCACAGTACTATTGGCTTAAACAGTACTTCCAATTGTTTTGTCCTTACAGTATTGTTTTGTTTGGGAAAATGGAAAATTGTCTTTTTTTTTTGTTGGTATTTATTAGTACCTCTTGAAAGTGTACACTCTCAGAAAAAGGTACAAAAGCTGTCACTGGGGTGGAAACTTTTCAAAAGGTACAAACAAATATGTACCTTTTAAGTATTTAGGGGTAAATAAGGTACAAAGCTGAACCTTTTGAAAGCGTTTGAATTGTACTTCATTCAGTCAAACTGTAAAACTTCATTCAGACGGTAAAAAAAGAGTCACATGCAACTAAAAATTAAAACAAAAGAAGTCTTTATAAAGAATGTGAAATACATGTATCTGAAATCAGCAGCATTAATGTGGAATATAAGTTTTGAAAAGGAGCCTTTCTTTTAGGAAATGGTGTTATGCTTCAGAATGAATTTAAATAAAAAACCTGACAATTTAAACTTTAATATAGAATTTGCAGTCGCTGCTTTTTACAGCAGCTGGTGGCACATCCAACAACAACTTACATAAAAAAAACCCAATGTGGGTGAGGTGATAAGACTAACCAAATATAACTTTGATAAAACTAAGTATTCAAAGCGCCTTGCAGTGAAGATCTGTGCTGAGACTCCCTTTGCTTGAACATGTTAATATGATTATTCTTTATTTTCTCTTCTTTTAATTTTTAAGCTCTGCCAGGAGACAATCTGGAAACAAAGTTGTACTGCACTTGGCCAACAGAGGGTGATCTAATAGCATGATTGTAACCAAAGATGTTGTTCTGTCATTTAGAACAATCATGTCAAAAATATAAAGCAGATTGAGAGTGAGAGCAGTCACTGAGCTTCATTCATTTTACACCAGGCATACACTAAAGCCACAAACAAAGAAACAAGCAAACCCAAGACAAAAGAGACTAAGAAAAGACATAAAAAGAGACCAAAAACCATAAGCAAGCAAACAAAACAAATATGTAACAATTAAAAAAAAAACTTTATAGCTTTATATGTTATCCTGGACCATAAAACCAGTCATAAGGATCCATTTTTCTGAAATTGAGATTTATACATCATCTGAAAGCTGAATAAATAAGCTTTCCATTGATGTATATGGTTTGTTAGGATAGGACAATATTTGAAAATCTGTAATCTGAGGGTGCAAAAAAATCTAAATATTGAGAAAATCGACTTTAAAGTTGTCCAAATGAAGTTCTTAGCAATGCATATTACCAAACAAAAATGAAGTTTTGCTATATTTACGCTAGGAATTTTACTAAATATCTACTTGGAACATGATCTTTACTTAATATCCTAATGATATTTTGCATAAAAGAAAAATTGATCATTTTGACCCATACAATGTATTATTGGCTATTACTACAAATATACCCCAGCGACTTAAGACTGCTTTTGTGCTCCAGGGTTACACATGTATAGAATATTTTCATTGCATCCATAGACAAAAGACAAAAAATAGACTAAAAACCATAAAAAAATTAATAAAAAAAAAAAAAACAGAACAAAAAAATCAAAGTAATTTTAAAATATTTTCATTGCATTTATAGACAAAATACTAAAAGAGAAATAAAAAAGCACAAGCAAATCACACACACACACACACACACACACACACACACACACAAGAAACAAACTTTTTTTTTATACTTGTATTCATAGACAAAATCTTAGGGGATTTGTAATTAGATTCTTAATGTCAGCTATTTTAAAGTTTCTCCCTTTGTGTAGGAAAACTGGGTGTTGAAATTCAATGGTAATTACTATCGGGCCACACTTTCTGTTGAATGGTCTGCATGTGAAATTAATAGTCTTGGGTAAGAAAGAATAAGAATGATATACATTCCCCCCCAATGAAATAGCCTTGAGCTCACACCATATCTATTCATTACTGCATCAAAGAGAGCTCTCCTCCACCAGCAAAGGTAAATAGTTGACTGGCTCGCTCCTTTGAAAAGAAGAATTGAATAATTTCTCCACTCATCTCTTTGATTTGATTTCATTTTTTGCCTGCTCCAGAACCTCTTACCCTGCTTTTCTCTCACAGTAATAGTGCCATTTTGCGTTTCTGAAATAGAATTCAGCAGGGGTCATATGTCTAGACTGGATTTTGATGAGGAAATTAATAAGACTTAGGGAATGCATTTGGTGGTCACCGACCGTTCTGATTTTGTCAAATAGCCTCTCATTTTCTTTATGGAGATATAATTTTAGATTACCACTTTGAGTGAGGATACATTAGCAGACCTGAATTATTTGAATCCACTGGGTAAAATATACACCCGGATACTTTTGTTACAGGAAATACATTGTCGTCTCTAAAATAACAACTTATTGTGTACATCCTGAATTCATGCTTTGAATAGATATCCATTCTCATGATTGCTTTCATCTTTAAGAATACGCTCACTTTCTTTTTTTCTCCAAAAAAAGAAAAAAGAAAAAAAGAGTTGAGCACAGAACACCTGTCAAAATAGCATAATTTTGTTGTTTGTTCAAAGCGATTTAATAATTTCCATTTCCAAAGACTGAAACTAGGATCACACTACTCAACGAAAAAACAACTGATTTGATAAATATGTACAAATGTTGGGCATGTGTGACTGTAATAAGCAATAATATTGCATGAACAGAAAGGTCAACCTGCATATGCAGCTTGAGGAAAGTAAAATCTTGTTGTTTGAGATCTGTAGTCTGTGAACTAGGTCATCATTGCTGTGCTGAGTGTATATAATGGAGCCTGCTGCCTGTCTGAGAGCAGACAGAGGGACAAGAGGACAACTGACTACAACCGCCTCACCCTCTAAGAGCACAGTGGACAAAATGAGCCAAACTCAGCTGATCACACACACACACACACACACACACACACACACACACACACACATAAAAAACCTTTTCAAAGAAAATTGATTTATGAGCTCAGGAGACTTAATGGAGATTTTAGTTTAACTACATTTTAGTATCAGGATATTTCACCTAAGTCCTAGAGAGAAATGTAATTGACATGATTGAGATAAATGGTAAGAATTTACAGTACTGTTCCAAAAATTGGGGACAATTATTATTTTTTTTTGTTCAGCATCAAAAGTAATATATTTTTTTGAAAAGTTACAAAATAGTTATATTCTAAATAAATACTATTCCTTTGAACTTTCTGTTCATCAAAGAATACTATTTAGCATGTTTTCACAAAAATATTAAGCACAAATATTTTCAAATTTGATAAAAAATGAACTTCTTAGAATGATTTCTGAAGAAGGATCATGTGACACTGAATAATGGAGCAATGATGCTTCAAATTCAGCTTTGCCATCTCAGGAATAAATTACATTTTAAAATATATTACAATAGAGAACAGTTATTATATTTTATTTATTTAATCACACAATACACTTTAATAATTCATAAAATCAACTGTGCCAGATTTAGCCAGGGTGGCTAATTTGAAGGACAGTTTAATGTTTAAAATAAACAAATAAACAAATAAACAAACAAACAAACAAACAAACAAATAAATAAATAAATAAATAAATAAAAATAAATAAATAAATAAATAAATAAAATCCCTATAAATGTTCACAAATCACTGTGGTCTTTAACAAAAGTCTCCACTTGCTTGCCATTGATTCTCATATTGAGAAAATTGAGATATTAAAGAGATTTAGTCAAGAAAGAGAGATTCAGTGTATTTGCTATGCTGGCTGGGATACTGTTTGTAATATCTTAATCAAGAAAAAAGAAAAAGAAAAAGAAGAAAAACTAAGAAATAAATGATACGTTTGACCTGTAAATTGTAAGAAAATGTGAGTTTTGTATCTTAAATAAATCCCTTTTAAAGAAGAAAATGTGGTAACACTTTAGTTTAGGGACCAATTCTCACTATTTGCTAATTAGCATGCATATTATAACATATTTGCTGTTTATTAGTACTTATAAAGCACATATTAATGCCTTATTCTGTATATTTTTGATCCCTCAATCCTACCCCATACCTAAACTTAACAACTACCTTACTAACTATCAATAAGCAGCCAATTGGAAGTTTATTGAGGCAAAAGTCATAGTTAATAGTTAGTTAAGAGTGAGAATTGGTCCCCAAACTAAAGTGTTACAGAAAAATGTCTGTTCATAACGTTAATCTCTGTCTGTGTAATAAAAGAGAAGGAACCACAGCAAGTTTTATTATCAGTGTAGTGAATGAGCTTTGTCCTTTATCACATTTTGTGATTCCCACAAACAGCAGTGTGACATTCATAGGGGATTTCCAGCTCAGATTTCTCATATTTAAAGTGCAAAGGGACTTGTAGCCTGAACTCTCTGGAGGGGAATAGCAGTGACTTGTCTTGTACAATCTTAAGAAAGGTAAGCCTGCGTGACTTTCATTACTGGCCCCCCGATTATAGCTCTGCTCACATCGGATAGAAGATTAGTCCTCAATCTGGATCCTGTGTGATGTCAAAAAATAGACGAACATGAACGTCAGGATTACGCTGAATCAGGGGCGAGAGAAAAGGACAGAAGAGAAAAGGAACATTTTACATATTTTAACAGTCTTGTCGCATTCGGGTCAGTTTTGACCCAGAATAAACATTTCTTAAAGCAAAAACAAAGATAACGCCATTGGCAAGGTGTTGTAATCAAGTAAGAATGACCATGTTCCAGTAAATTACCCCAACACTGTTGTGTGTATTTCTCTCACAACAGTGCTCTTCACCTTCTGTATTGTTTCATGCAGCTGAAAGAGGGACATCTCTATGCCAAGCACGATTATAACACCACACAGCTGCCTGTGTTCACAACAAATTTAATGGCCTCCTTCCCTGACTAATGAGCATAGCTGTCTTATGAGCATAGACAATAAGATGAAGTAATTTTGGAGATAATTAGTTTGTCAGTTTTATGTCCTGTACCTCTGTGGCATCTGAACATGGCCTTCTTTGTTGTTAAGCACAATTATTTAATTAACAAAATCCATTCTTTTAGTTTGACCAGTACTCATTACTTTCCATGACTGTGACTGATGCTTTGGCAAAGTCTTTACAAGTTTAATTTGATTTGCAGAAGGAATAAAGGTTATTCATGTTCCAAGTTAGACATTATCATACAGTTAATGTTTATTAAAGAGTACATACTCAATATAAAAAAAAAAGAGAGAGAACAAACAAATGCCCTGAAAACAAAGCAGGAAACTTAAAAATACTGGGAATTCCTCGTCTTGTTTTTCCTGCATCCAGTAAGAGCTCACAGTGCATGCCAGTCCTAACATAAGAGACACATGGATAGTCACTGGGACTGCATAATCTAACCCAACACGTCTCATGCTGTGTCCCCACTGCTGGCAGCTGTCACAGTGGCAGTCTGTAAGTTTGTAGTTTCCTTTTCAAAACGATACTGTTCAATTACAGCAACTGCACTGACAGCACACTATGCATGTGTGCCTCTTTGCAGTACTTTAACGTTAAACTCAGTGTCTTATTCAAAACCATCCACAGTCTAGCTTAACTAGGCAGCTGTCTCTCTTCTCTTGACGTATTTCTTAGAGAAAGTTTGCATGTGACACATTGAAGAGCTAGTAAAACTTTATTTTGAGGTCCAATTCTCACTGTAACTAGTAACACTGTAACTATGGCATGCATATTACCAGCATATTGGCTGTATATTAGTACTTATAGAGCCCATATTAATGCCTTATTCTGCATGACCACATTTTAGATCCCTTAATCCTACCCCACACCTAAACCTAACAACTACCTTACGAAATATTAATAAGCAGCAAATTAGGAGTTTATTAAGGGAAAACTCTTAATTAAAAAACTGTCTAGTACTCCTCTAGTTTGGGAGCTTTGGGGACAAAAATGCCAACAAAATTTATAAATATTGCCGTGAAAATTCAATATATGGCTGAAAAAAAAAATCCCCCTTTATGAGTTCTTATTATTCCTAACATATGGTACAGTTTGCAATATCACACAAGCAAAAAAGGTATTTTTTCCGAATATCGGCACAATTGTAAATGTCATACTGATTTTATAAAACAGCTTGAAAAACAGGAAGCTAATATTAAGTGACTTATTTCATACACAGTATTTTCCCCCCCGCTCTATTTCATCAACAAAAATTGTTCTAAAAGAAGCCACAACAGAACTGTTGTGCATCCCCGAGCAACAGAGAAGTTGTTCCTGCACGAATCTGTGTTTTGAACAAATTTCGCACATGAAGGATTCAATGAACCATTCATTAAGTCAGTGATTTCCTTTGTTGTTTTCTTCACGAATCAGCTGAATGAATGTTTCAATGACTCAAAGATGGATTTTGTTGATACTGATTTAATTTGATTGGTAACAGCCTACAGTGTATTATTCCAATTAAATGTATTGATTGAATTTCCCATAAAAAGACACATCTAAAAGTTAGAAAAATTGCCCTTATTAATGTAAAAAAATTAAAATAAATAAATAAATAAAATACCCCTGGAAATCAAATTAATTGGGCAAATATCACCCCTTATTGGAAAAGTGAATTTCTGTCACTGCAGTGTAGACATGTTTGCATCATTTCCTGATGTGCATAATTTCTCTAGTGAACTGGGTGCTAAAACCACAGAGACAAGCATACAAGTGAATGACAACACTATCAGCAAGCGCAATTCATTCTTACTGAATTCCCACTTGAGTTTGCTCTCTGTGAGTAAAAGAGAAGGCTCTGTGAGAAAAACAAAATTAATTCAGTCAATCTATTATTTCTCTATGCCAGTGTAGCCTCTGAATTTCTTAAACACTGTTTGCTGGAACTAATCCATTAACATGTTAAAGCTGCTATCATTCATTATGTTACAAAAGAAAACAAAGCTAATTGAATTACACTTGATATGCACAGAAAAGAAAGACTACAGAACTTAAAGTCTCAGTAGATCATTGTTTCACTCATTTCAAACAGACAAATCCTGAATATAGTCCAAGCAGCGATGCATGGCTCGTCTCTTCTGTTTGATTAAATTGCATGCAGGCCGACGGCCCTTGTGAAAAAGAAGTACACTTTTAAAAAGAGTACTTTATGGAAATGATATAGTTACAATTTTGTACATTTAAAAATATATTTATTATGTTATCAAACACACTACAGTTAAAATGATGTGGTTTAGTATGTTAGTCAACACATCAAAATAAGTGTACTTCTTTGAAGCATGACAATTATTAAAACATCATGATTTGGAATGTACTTTAAAACTTTTAATTATAATAAAGTGTACTTTAAAAAAGTGTACTTAAGTGAGTTAAAAACATTGTGTTTTAGCACACTTTAAGTGGCCCTTTATTTCATTTATATCTGCAAGTACAGTTTAAAAAAAAAAAAAAGTTTAGTTACACTTTATTTTAAGGTGTCCTTGTTACAGTGTAATTATACATTTAAGTACTGAGTAATATTAATTAACTACATGTACTTTCTATATGGTTAGGTTTAGGATTAGGATTACTTGCATGTAATTATGCATAATTAATTGTTATTATAATAGCAAGTACATGTAACGTGTGTAACAAGGACACCTTAAAATAAAGTGTTACCTACAATTTTAAGATCTGAAGTACAAGTGCACATTAAATACATTTAATCACACTTTTTCTTTTCCACAAAGGGGCTCCAGAGTGTGATCCTAGACTTGTGTTTTGACTGCAAAGTACTTATCATTTGCAGTAGAAGTGTTAAAGGACAAATGTGTTTGTTGAGGAGCAGTGCATTAGCACATGTTTCATATCTATCATTGCTAACTTTCTCTCCAAGAGGATGGCTCACTTTTGTAACTGGAAAAACAGCTGTAAAAAAAAGCTGAAATGTCTTTAAAATTTGCAAAAATAGTTTTCTTGGTCATTTTTAACCTATATTTTTTGTATCACATCCGTGGTGTACTGCATATAAATAATTTTAATTCATAGTTTATGTGAACCTTTAGGAAACAAGTATAGTAAATGTATGTTTTATAACATAAAACTATTTTTTCCAAAGGTAGATTTTTTCCCTTTACATTTCTAAAGAAACTGCTAGGGCTGTGAATCTTTGGGTAGACAGCGATTCGATTCACGATTCATAGGTTTTCGATTCGATTCAAGAATTATTTTTGCTAATTCAGAATAATTCAATTCGATTCGATTCACAATTAAATTCGATTCGATTC
Organism: Sinocyclocheilus anshuiensis; assembly: GCF_001515605.1. NCBI lineage: Eukaryota > Metazoa > Chordata > Actinopteri > Cypriniformes > Cyprinidae > Sinocyclocheilus > Sinocyclocheilus anshuiensis. Next base: position 449,865 of record NW_015557083.1, on the reverse strand, counting down.
GATTAACGATTCGATTCTGCATTCTTTAAGTGCATTCACAGGATTATTTAAATGCTTCCCCTAAATTCTTTAAAGGGGTCATATGATGCTTTTTTAAAGATCATTATTTTGTGTATTTGGTGTAACAGAATATGTTGACATGCTTTAATGTTCAAAAAACACATTATTTTTTTAGTCATTAGTCAGGGGGCAAATTACACAGCAGCCTTTATGGTTAGAGAACCATAGGTTAGAGAAAGAAAAAAAAAACACAATTTTGTCCATTGTTGAATGCTAGTTCAATGATGCTATGGCATGACATGGCATATGTAGAAATGTATGTAAGCCAAGATTTTAAAAAAGAGCTTTAAAAGTATTATATTGGCTAACATTTTGTCACACCAGGGGCGTAGTTATCATTTCAGAAGTGACAGAAATGTCAAATACAATAATTTCATGTATGTATGTATTATTATTATTATTTTTTTTTCTTCTTTTTTTTTTTTTTTTTTTTACAAGGAATTATTTTCTTATCTCTTACTTTGAATTTGCTATAAGAAATCAAATTCACTGCTGGACAATAATCAATCATTTGTAATCTATATTTTTTTCTTAATGGCAATTTTTATGATTGTTTTATATACTGTACCTACTACAAACAATTATTTCAATTTTCTGCACAGAATAGCCTAAGGTAGAAAATATACTTTATAGTTTATGTACTGTAATAAATGATATTTCAGTTAGCACTGCATCATTCATAAATGTTATTTATTTATTGTGTTTATTGTCTTAACGTTTCGGTTCATTCTGCTTTTTATTCAGATTAGCTGCAGACATAGCCTGGCACGTCTTAAGTTCTATGAGCACGAGATCACTTCTCTTTCAGAGCGAAAACTTCTTTATCTCATTTTCATAAAATAAAATGCTATAGTGTTTAACTTTTCCTCTCCATCGGCAAATGATGATTCTGAAAGAAAACGTGCAACGAACGCTACTTTCACGCATCTGATTATCAGATAAACCTTGCGCTCTTATTTCAAGGTTGTTGTTAATGTGGTTATTTTAACAGTTTCATTCGTACATTCAGTTCAACAACATTGTTAAAACACATTTATCATTCAATGGAACTGTGCCTATGCTTTAGACACTAACATTTTTGCTCCGTCCATGCAATAAATGCGCAGCCTTCGACTGCTCAGGTAATGTCGTCTATATTACTGAGAACCATTGAAAAACTACAGAAAAGTAGTCGCAAGTTGCAGGCGGTAAATAGTGCAGCGCGTGAAGGAGAGACGCGAGGGCACGAACACTGTTCAAGGTCTCCATTAATTCGTGCTTGTAGTAATTTAATGTGTATATATTTTGAAAGCATTGAATCGCTATAGAAATCGCGATTCATTCGATTCTTAGCGTTTTAAATCGATTACTGTCTGAAATCGCCGATTCACGATTCAAAAATCCATGTTTCAAGATCGATGCATTGCATCGTCTGGGTTTGTAATCGATGCATCGAGAAAATGAGTGAATCGTTACGCCCCTAGTAACTGCTTCTATCAAATGTTGACATATCACTATGAAACAAAATTACACCATTTGAAATAGTTACAGTAAATAATGCTTATTGATGTAAAAAGAACTTTCATCACACTGAACTGGTCCTGAAACTGGTCCCAAGGGGTTTCTTTGTCTCAAATCCACCAAGGTCTCACTGACCTGTTTTGAGCCAAGGAAACAGCAATGACTAAGGTGCTCACCTTTCCACAGACCCTCTGTCCTTTAGAACATATGGCAAACCTTGGAGTTCAAGGACACCACGGCTTCACAGATAATGGCGGATTCATTACCAGCACTGACATCAATCTTTCAACACCCCACCAGCAGCAGAGGGGACCTCCTCTCCTTGCGTTTTACTATCTGTGTGAAAAGTGTTTCAGTATGCTGCATGATGGCGCTCCAATTATTCCTACAAATGTAGTCAGTGTTTTTCTGGCACGGAGATTTAAACATACAGATGTGTGTTTGATCTGTGCCTATCTAAGATATTATGTATAAGAGTCTTTTTTTGTAAGGGTGTCTGGGATATGGTAACATGTTTTGCTTTGATGGAGACCAGTCCTCCCTCACAATTTTTCTTTTTTTTAACTGTCCTGCTTCTAGACCACCCCACTAGACCAAGGGAGACAAAGATGCAGTTGGTAAATGCAACCGATACGTGTGACATCCATTTATTCAGCAACTGCAGGGAGATCAGATAGTGTTTTATTTCAACATCTGTAACTGTGAAATAATGTCACACATTAATCTGCTATGAATTCTTTCTTTCAAACTTTTCAAAAGCTTTTTCGACTACCTACACCTAAAATGTGTATCAGAGAGATTGAGGTAGAAAAAATGTGTATGTTTGTATGTGTTTGCATGTTTCCAGACAGGCTATGAATTCAGCGGTTAGGATTTTTCAATGACTTGTTCTGCAGTTCCCTTTCGAGGGAACTTTGACGCTTGGTCATGATGCTGATGCAGAGTCTTGTTTCCATCTCAGGGAACCAGGTTATATACATAACCCTAAGACAGTTGCATCATTATGGTGGTGACTGATCTCTATCTTTTATAAGTCATTGAATGATTCACTCAACCCATTTGTTAAAATACACTGATTTACTTTAGAATATAACACCACTAATAAGTGGAGATGCACATTCTGCTTTGCTTTTGAGATGTCAATTATTTTTTAACAGTTTTGTCAGAGCAATTACAAAAATACAATAGTTATTTTACAGATTTTTATTATCCTTTTTTTATTTTACAATTTCACAGAGTTTTACAACATCTATGATGAATATGCTTGATATTCATCCCTTTAGCGAATTTTTTTCTACATGTAATTGTTTAAACTGGTGGTGTTACAGTAGAACTCACTCTGTTATACTTTCCCCTACATACCTCTGGAGTAAGACAAAAAAAAAAACGCATAAGTGATGGTTGCTTTGGGATTTGGGTCATTGCATTATGAACTGCTACTGAGATGACTTCATGATTTGAGAGTTCTTTTCAGCCATTATGATATTTTATACTCATGCTTTCCCAAAAACAACTTCCTCCCTTGAGGAATATAATTAACATATTTGTCTATTTGTTTGCCTCGAGACATAACAGATGTGCAGTGAGGGACACACAAGACGGTGGTGATTTGGGGAAGGGGTGGATCTACACCATAATACCAAACTCCGAAGGAATTTGCTTATTTTGAAAACAGTCTGTTCACTCCAGGCAGCTGACACAAGCTTATGAAGACTGGCCACCCGATGGAGGTCATCAAACAATCAGCTGAGAGCCTTTCTTTTCTTGTCCCACGCACTGTGAGGTGAATGAACCATTTAACCTCATCAAATTTCATGCTATTTATGTAATATCACTCTATAATGCAATGACTGTGATGGTTATGGGATGTTGTTAAATAGTTCTGTAGGTTTTTACTTTATCTTGGTTAAACAAATCAAAGCACTGGGACGTAGAAGCCTTTTTTGGTTTCCGTTATTTGTCAAAGGACACTGTGTCCCCAGTCTAGGATGTTTGTAGAAGAAGACACACTCACCCTATCAGCATACCATTTACATGAAGGATCATGTGAACTGGCGGACTATCTGTTTAGTAGAATAATACATTCAAAGTAACATCAACAATGGGCCTGTGAGTGATGAGCTGTACATGGATGGCTGAAAGGTGAATAGGATGTCAAATTCTTATTTTTTTCTCTCTCTCTCTCTCTCTCTCTCGCTCTCGTCTCTGTCTTTGTCTTCTTCACACTCTGTCTGAGGCCATCTGGACGCTTGCAGTGTCTGCTCACTCAAGGTGAAAGTAAACTAGGGCCTTCTCTGTCAGGACACTTTTACCACTGCCTCAAACAATGCAGTATTGGGCATGCTATAAAACAACAGATAATAAATAAATAAAAATAAGTGGAATAAAAGAAGTATGTGTTTTATGACAAACAAAAGAGAAATAATCATTTGTATAATTTCTAAATTATATTATAGCAATATTTAGTTCATTTTTAAAGCATTCGGACTGTTAAGTCATACTTAAAAATGTATGAATTTCATTTCATTAGAATATTAAAGCAAGTGACATCTGCAAGCAAATTAAGTTGGACATTTAGAACAAAAAACATAAACACACACACACACACACACACACACACACACACACACACACACACACACACACACACATACACA
>NW_015557083.1:419310-444720 GCF_001515605.1 Sinocyclocheilus anshuiensis | reverse complement strand
GTTGCACTACTGTGAGGAGTGCGGAGCAAGGAACGAAGAAGACGAGGAGTACATCAATCGAGAGATTTTAATGATTTCAAGGGAACACGGAAAACACACGTAGCACTCGGATGAACAATACCGGACAAGGAACTCAAAACAGGAAACACTTTAAATACACAACTTAATCAGGGGAAGACGAGACACACCTGGAATCAAATGAGAAACAATCAGGGAGCAGGAACAGGAAGAAAACCAAATAAGGGCAAGGAAGGCACATGGGGAGCAAAACACACAAAACAAGGAACAAAGTCTGACATAACTCCCCCCTCCCAGAAGGCACGTCCCGCACTGTACAACATCCAGTGGGGAGGGGGGGGTGGGCGCTCTGGAGGCCTCTAGGAGCCTAGGAAGCGGAAGCCTCTAGGAAGCGCTTACGAGGAGCTGGCACTGGAGGGTGCTCAGGAGGAGCAGGCACAGCAAGGCGCTTTCGAGGAGCTGGCACTGGAGCGAGCTCTGGGACTGGAGCCGACACTGGAGCGAACACTCGGGCGTGCTCTCGGTCGAGGAAGAGGGCCACGAGCCAGTCATTTCTCCTCTTCCTCCTCTTCTGATTACGGGTAAACTGGGCGGCCGGCGGGCTTGTCGTTGCGGTGGCTTGGGTCAACAGCGGCCGGTGGGCCTGACTCGGGAACGGCCGGCAGACTTGACTCGGGAACGGCCGGCGGGCTTGTCTTCGAAGCGGCCGGCGGGCTTGAGTGAGCCGCGGCCGACAGGCTTGACAACGGCGCGGCGAAGCGTGTGGTGGTTTCCATGCCGTGGGGAAAAACAGGAAAACAAAACACTTTCAAAACCAAAAAAAAAATAAAAAAACAAGGGGAGAAGGGGCGCTGCTTACTGTCTCTGGTCCAGTATTCAGTCACTATCGCACTACTGTGAGGAGTGCGGAGCGAGGAATGAAGGAGAAGAGGAGTACATCAATCGAGAGATTTTAATTAATTCTAGGGAACACGGAAAACACACGTAGCACTCGGATGAACAATACCGGACAAGGAACTCAAAACAGGAAACACTTTAAATACACAACTTAATCAGGGGAAGACGAGACACACCTGGAATCAAATGAGAAACAATCAGGGAGCAGGAACAGGAAGAAAACCAAATAAAGGCAAGGATGGCACATGGGGAGCAAAACACACAAAACAAGGAACAAAGTCTGACAGTTAGCAACTTGCTTAAACATTTTAGCAATGAGCTCGAAAAACATTTTCTTGACTTTGAGTAAAATCTTTAAGCAAAAGTTATTTGAAACTATAAAACAAGCCAGCATCAAAGTTAGTTTATGAACTTTACTCATCTACAGTAGTTAAAGATGTAATATACTGTAGAAGAAAGTGTTTTTTCAGACTTTTAATTGCATGTACATTGTTTTTAATGAAAATGTATTAGATTTTTTTTTTCTTAAATGCAATTAGCTGAACTTACACTTTTACACTTTACACTTTACAGTTACACTTTATTTGAAGGTGTCCTTGTTGCAGTGTAACTATACATTTAAGTACTGAGTAATATTAATTAACTACATGTACTTACTGTAGGGTTAGGATTACTTAGAGTTAGGATTAGGGTTTGGATTGGGGTTACTTGCATGTAATTATGCATAATTAATTGTTATTATAATAGTAAGTATATGTAACGTGTAACAAGGACACCTTAAAATAAAGTGTTACCATAATTTCATAAATACTTTTATTGTCTTTGAGATGTGGTTAAAGAGTACTGTCAAATGTACTGGCAAGCAACTAAAATAAACTTCAATGTAATTTCTATGGAAGCTTGTATGTCATGTATTTAAATGTATTTTATTGTATAATTTTTAATGATAAAGTTGCAATTCAATCATTCAAATATATTAACTAATATATTATATCAACTAATATATTAGCTAATATATTAACTATATCAAATATATTAACTAATAATTAAAATAATATTGAATAGCATACTCCAGTTAAAATTACAATCAAGTTCTTTACATGTGTTTAGTATGTTAGTCAACACATCAAAATAAGTTCTATAAAGCAGGACAAAATATTATTAAAACATGATGTAAAATGTACTTTAGAGTAACTTTTTTAACTTGATAGTATAAAGTGCACTGTACGTAAGTGTGTGTTAAGTGTGCTGCCTTTAAGAACGCTTAAGTGGCCTTTTATTTCATTAACATTATATCTACAAGTACTCTTAAGATTTGAAATACAATAAAAGTATGAAGTACACTTCTTTTTCGCGAGGGACGGTACACAGAATACTGTACCCCACAGTGCAGTGTGCTTTATCTGATCTTCTATTTATAATGTGTTAAATTAACTAAAATTAATACCAGTATTTGAACTTTTTCTTGACTCTACTAATGGATGGATTATTAGACTGCCAAGATTTAACACACATAGCCTATACTTACTGCACAGTGTGTAGTACAGATCAGGGCTAAACATTTCAATGCCATTTTGCCAGACACAGTATGTGACTAATAGAACTTTAAACACATAATACACATTTTTACAATCACGGCATGTGAGTGTTCACAACAGATTGGAGAACTTTGAAAACATTTGTATAGTCTCTTTAAAAACACCTATCATGTTGCCTGATGTTGTTCTGAATGTTGTTCATGTGTCTACAATGACTGGAGAGGGATAATAAACTTCTATATATGGTTGACAGTAATGGATTGTAAGACTGATTGTTCCTCTCAGGGAACATCTGTCAGACACCTCAAATATCTGCTCCATGTTTTCTCTGCATAGAGAGCTTGTTGACGTGGGTTTACTTAGTGAAGGAGCCATATGAGTTCAGTGTAATTATTTATGAGATACATAGTCATTTTAAAGGGGAGAAACTGGTAACTGGTTAATTGTGCAGTATGACTGAAAGACTGAACGTATGAATTATTATCATTTCTTGCAATCCCAGCTGCCAGTTTTTACCATAAATTTTGCAAGATTTGCAATGTATTGTACAATCCAGACTTCTGTTCATAATCCCACAGAACTTCCATGAGAAAAGGGCAAAGAGCAAAACAGTAATCAGTTTCAAATATGAGTCTAACTTCAATGCATACGGATCAGGTGTTTGTTTAGATGGGTCTTAAAGAGACTTACATGTCTTTGAATTCAAACAAACTTTTACTTGCAACATGTTTGAGCTTGTGTTGTCTTCTCAGTATTCACATAATTCACAGTATTCACATAAGAACGGAAATAAACACACTTTGTGTATAGATTATTATGAAAAGAAAAAAACAGATGGAGCCCCCGAGACAAAATAAGGCATTTTCTCATCATCCATCTGAGAAACAACACCTACAGCCTATTTACACCTCTGCAGGATGCCTGTCTTTCTCTGTGTGTGTGCATGTGAGTGTGTTTTGGAGAAGATAGGAGATTCTTTGTGTTTTTCTCTGGTTCAGTGGTCACATTGCTGCCAAATCCAGAAGGAACGACAACATAAATTACACATTTATAACACATAAATAAAATAAAAATGTATCTGGACACTGTGGTCACTCTGCTAGCTAGGACACCTCTGTGAATTTGAGGGAATTTACAAATAAATTACACACAAAAAAATTACAAATTATTCTTCCATAAACCCATACGGCTAAATGAATGAAATGTTTTTAAAATTGGATGTATATTTAGCTTCAACCTTCATATACCAAAATATATTTCAAAATGTATTTCGGGGGCAAGAAAATATATCTCCAATCTTATGGTAGTCTACATCTAAGCTTTATTCATTTTCCAATTTGGTCACACTTTATTTTAAGGTCCAGTTCTCACTATTAACTACAACTTTTGCCTCAATAAACTCCCAATTTGCTGTTTATTAATAGTAAGGTAGTTTTTAAGTTAAGGTAGAATTAGGGGATCTAAAATATAGTCATGCAGAACAAGCCATTAATATGTGCTTCATAAGTACTAATAAACAGCGAATATACTATAGTAATATGCATGCTAATGCATGTTAATAGTATGAATTGGTCCTTAAAATAAAGTGTTACCTTTATTTTTATTTAAATATGTTATATGTTCACATTTGTTATATACAACGAATAAGGGTTTTCTTCAAATGTGACATAATAAATGTATTTTCTTATATGTATATGGAGGGCAAAATCTGTTTTTAAATACCTGTATGTATGCATATATATATATATATATATATATATGCATACATACAGGTATTTAAAAACAGATTTTGCCCTCCATATACATATAAGAAAATACATTTATTATGTCACATTTGAAGAAAACCCTTATTCGTTGTATATAACAAATGTGAACATATAACATATTTAAATAAAAATAAAGGTAACACTTTATTTTAAGGACCAATTCATACTATTAACATGCATTAGCATGCATATTACTATAGTATATTCGCTGTTTATTAGTACTTATGAAGCACATATTAATGGCTTGTTCTGCATGACTATATTTTAGATCCCCTAATTCTACCTTAACTTAAAAACTACCTTACTATTAATAAACAGCAAATTGGGAGTTTATTGAGGCAAAAGTTGTAGTTAATAGTGAGAACTGGACCTTAAAATAAAGTGTGACCAAATTGGAAAATGAATAAAGCTTAGATGTAGACTACCATAAGATTGGAGATATATTTTCTTGCCCCCGAAATACATTTTGAAATATATTTTGGTATATGAAGGTTGAAGCTAAATATACATCCAATTTTAAAAACATTTCATTCATTTAGCCGTATGGGTTTATGGAAGAATAATTTGTAATTTTTTTGTGTGTAATTTATTTGTAAATTCCCTCAAATTCACAGAGGTGTCCTAGCTAGCAGAGTGACCACAGTGTCCAGATACATTTTTATTTTATTTATGTGTTATAAATGTGTAATTTATGTTGTCGTTCCTTCTGGATTTGGCAGCAATGTGACCACTGAACCAGAGAAAAACACAAAGAATCTCCTATCTTCTCCAAAACACACTCACATGCACACACACAGAGAAAGACAGGCATCCTGCAGAGGTGTAAATAGGCTGTAGGTGTTGTTTCTCAGATGGATGATGAGAAAATGCCTTATTTTGTCTCGGGGGCTCCATCTGTTTTTTTCTTTTCATAATAATCTATACACAAAGTGTGTTTATTTCCGTTCTTATGTGAATACTGTGAATTATGTGAATACTGAGAAGACAACACAAGCTCAAACATGTTGCAAGTAAAAGTTTGTTTGAATTCAAAGACATGTAAGTCTCTTTAAGACCCATCTAAACAAACACCTGATCCGTATGCATTGAAGTTAGACTCATATTTGAAACTGATTACTGTTTTGCTCTTTGCCCTTTTCTCATGGAAGTTCTGTGGGATTATGAACAGAAGTCTGGATTGTACAATACATTGCAAATCTTGCAAAATTTATGGTAAAAACTGGCAGCTGGGATTGCAAGAAATGATAATAATTCATACGTTCAGTCTTTCAGTCATACTGCACAATTAACCAGTTACCAGTTTCTCCCCTTTAAAATGACTATGTATCTCATAAATAATTACACTGAACTCATATGGCTCCTTCACTAAGTAAACCCACGTCAACAAGCTCTCTATGCAGAGAAAACATGGAGCAGATATTTGAGGTGTCTGACAGATGTTCCCTGAGAGGAACAATCAGTCTTACAATCCATTACTGTCAACCATATATAGAAGTTTATTATCCCTCTCCAGTCATTGTAGACACATGAACAACATTCAGAACAACATCAGGCAACATGATAGGTGTTTTTAAAGAGACTATACAAATGTTTTCAAAGTTCTCCAATCTGTTGTGAACACTCACATGCCGTGATTGTAAAAATGTGTATTATGTGTTTAAAGTTCTATTAGTCACATACTGTGTCTGGCAAAATGGCATTGAAATGTTTAGCCCTGATCTGTACTACACACTGTGCAGTAAGTATAGGCTATGTGTGTTAAATCTTGGCAGTCTAATAATCCATCCATTAGTAGAGTCAAGAAAAAGTTCAAATACTGGTATTAATTTTAGTTAATTTAACACATTATAAATAGAAGATCAGATAAAGCACACTGCACTGTGGGGTACAGTATTCTGTGTACCGTCCCTCGCGAAAAAGAAGTGTACTTCATACTTTTATTGTATTTCAAATCTTAAGAGTACTTGTAGATATAATGTTAATGAAATAAAAGGCCACTTAAGCGTTCTTAAAGGCAGCACACTTAACACACACTTACGTACAGTGCACTTTATACTATCAAGTTAAAAAAGTTACTCTAAAGTACATTTTACATCATGTTTTAATAATATTTTGTCCTGCTTTATAGAACTTATTTTGATGTGTTGACTAACATACTAAACACATGTAAAGAACTTGATTGTAATTTTAACTGGAGTATGCTATTCAATATTATTTTAATTATTAGTTAATATATTTGATATAGTTAATATATTAGCTAATATATTAGTTGATATAATATATTAGTTAATATATTTGAATGATTGAATTGCAACTTTATCATTAAAAATTATACAATAAAATACATTTAAATACATGACATACAAGCTTCCATAGAAATTACATTGAAGTTTATTTTAGTTGCTTGCCAGTACATTTGACAGTACTCTTTAACCACATCTCAAAGACAATAAAAGTATTTATGAAATTATGGTAACACTTTATTTTAAGGTGTCCTTGTTACACGTTACATATACTTACTATTATAATAACAATTAATTATGCATAATTACATGCAAGTAACCCCAATCCAAACCCTAATCCTAACGCTAAGTAATCCTAACCCTACAGTAAGTACATGTAGTTAATTAATATTACTCAGTACTTAAATGTATAGTTACACTGCAACAAGGACACCTTCAAATAAAGTGTAACTGTAAAGTGTAAAGTGTAAAAGTGTAAGTTCAGCTAATTGCATTTAAGAAAAAAAAAATCTAATACATTTTCATTAAAAACAATGTACATGCAATTAAAAGTCTGAAAAAACACTTTCTTCTACAGTATATTACATCTTTAACTACTGTAGATGAGTAAAGTTCATAAACTAACTTTGATGCTGGCTTGTTTTATAGTTTCAAATAACTTTTGCTTAAAGATTTTACTCAAAGTCAAGAAAATGTTTTTCGAGCTCATTGCTAAAATGTTTAAGCAAGTTGCTAACTGTCAGACTTTGTTCCTTGTTTTGTGTGTTTTGCTCCCCATGTGCCATCCTTGCCTTTATTTGGTTTTCTTCCTGTTCCTGCTCCCTGATTGTTTCTCATTTGATTCCAGGTGTGTCTCGTCTTCCCCTGATTAAGTTGTGTATTTAAAGTGTTTCCTATTTTGAGTTCCTTGTCCGGTATTGTTCATCCGAGTGCTACGTGTGTTTTCCGTGTTCCCTAGAATTAATTAAAATCTCTCGATTGATGTACTCCTCTTCTCCTTCATTCCTCGCTCCGCACTCCTCACAGTAGTGCGATAGTGACTGAATACTGGACCAGAGACAGTAAGCAGCGCCCCTTCTCCCCTTGTTTTTTTATTTTTTTTTTGGTTTTGAAAGTGTTTTGTTTTCCTGTTTTTCCCCACGGCATGGAAACCACCACACGCTTCGCCGCGCCGTTGTCAAGCCTGTCGGCCGCGGCTCACTCAAGCCCGCCGGCCGCTTCGAAGACAAGCCCGCCGGCCGTTCCCGAGTCAAGTCTGCCGGCCGTTCCCGAGTCAGGCCCACCGGCCGCTGTTGACCCAAGCCACCGCAACGACAAGCCCGCCGGCCGCCCAGTTTACCCGTAATCAGAAGAGGAGGAAGAGGAGAAATGACTGGCTCGTGGCCCTCTTCCTCGACCGAGAGCACGCCCGAGTGTTCGCTCCAGTGTCGGCTCCAGTCCCAGAGCTCGCTCCAGTGCCAGCTCCTCGAAAGCGCCTTGCTGTGCCTGCTCCTCCTGAGCACCCTCCAGTGCCAGCTCCTCGTAAGCGCTTCCTAGAGGCTTCCGCTTCCTAGGCTCCTAGAGGCCTCCAGAGCGCCCACCCCCCCCTCCCCACTGGATGTTGTACAGTGCGGGACGTGCCTTCTGGGAGGGGGGAGTTATGTCAGACTTTGTTCCTTGTTTTGTGTGTTTTGCTCCCCATGTGCCTTCCTTGCCCTTATTTGGTTTTCTTCCTGTTCCTGCTCCCTGATTGTTTCTCATTTGATTCCAGGTGTGTCTCGTCTTCCCCTGATTAAGTTGTGTATTTAAAGTGTTTCCTGTTTTGAGTTCTTTGTCCGGTATTGTTCGTCCGAGTGCTACGCGTGTTTTCCGTGTTCCCTAGAATTCATTAAAATCTCTCGATTGATGTACTCCTTGCCTCCTTCATTCCTCGCTCCGCACTCCTCACAGTAGTGCAACAGTGACACTAACATGATTTAACATGTTTTAGCACATTGCTAACATGATTTAGTATGTTGCTAGCATGAAGTAGCATGTTGTCCATGTTGACAAAGATAGTCATTAAGCTTTGCTAGTGATAGACAGCTTGAATATTCTGTTAGAGCTATTGTACCAAAGTTTTGATGCCCTCAATGAAAATCTATGGGACTTTTCGTTGTTTTGATCATCTGTTTTACGAAATTTGTACATCTGATTAGTTAGAAAAGATATAACAACATGGGTCAGACCAGTCTGAAGGTCTGGGTCGAGTTTGGTGGTTGTTGCATAAAAACTCTAGGAGGAGATACTGTTTAAAATGTAGTCTCAGAAAAAGAAGAATAATCTTAAATAGTAGATCTAAATATAAGTACTTAAAAAAAAAGTGGTGCTCCAGTTTTCAGCATTTAGCATACATACTACATACTGCAGTAATAGTATGGATAGCATGGTAGTATGCTCTTCTAAACATTTCAACGCAGCCCATGCTGCTAACGAGCAAACAGGTCCAGGCAGGACACATTAGCGATCAATGATGTTCAGACAGGGCCGTAGCTCTGTCCTTGTGCCCTACCGAGGAGTATAACCCTACTCAGTAGCCTTTCACATGCAATTAAGCTGTTTGTTTTACATGCATTTATGGGTCCTGGAGGTCTGACAGACACAGGGCAGACCCTGCTCCCTATTGAGAACCATCTGCCGTTCAGCCAATTAATATTCAGTATGCCTTCTGGTAGAGCTTATAGTCACATAACCAACAGAGAGTGCAGCTGATGAAGAGGAGACGCCTCAGAGTATCATAGGTTTGTTGTGTGAACAGGCTGTGACAATGTCAATGCTATTCATCTTCCTATAAGATGTGTTAAACTGGAAAGAAAGAGTTGTTGTGTGTGGATAGTGGAACAGGTTTTCTCACGCAGGTTCATGAGGTTTCTCTTTTAGCCTGATCGAGTGTCTTTGATTTACTCAGCAGTGCATATGAGTTAAGTAATAGTGTAATCACAACACAGTAGTGTAAAACCATGGGGTGAAGGTTTGGACAGTTAGTAAACCTTGGAAAATGCCAGAACTATATCATTTGGGTTCAAAAACCATTCCTATTTCCCTATCGGTGGCCCTTCAAAAACTGAAAGCAACATACTGTATTTACTACAGTTCAAAATGTTGGGGTCATTAAGATTTTTATTGTATTTGTATTTACATAACCATTGAACCATACAACCATACAAAACTGGCATTGAAATATATGGGAATGCTAACATATATCTTTCTTCAAGTATTATATAGCCCTCCTTGAGGAAAATAGGCTTTTGAATACCTTCAACAGCATTATCTGTTATATTTCATATTAAATAGAAATAAATTCCAGGAATTATACACAGCCAGTGATTCATTAAAAATCTATTATGTAGAAATGAATTTATGATATGCCCCCTCTGTTTTTATCAATCCCACTTTATATCTGTAATACCTAACATTAAACACTTGGTATTAAACAAATCAAAGTATAACACATTTAATCAATCATTTTAACTCTGCAATATATTTTAATAATGTATGCCTCTTCAAGTAGAGATACTGTAATGAAAATAGGAGCCATATTCTTTGTGCGTTGAAAAGAGTGAGTTAAAATACAAAAAAGAAAGGCATAACACAGGCCCCTCTAAGCTCCTTCTCGCTTGACCGACCTTGAATGAAGCCTCTGATGAGAAGAAAAGCTATTTTCACTTACCTCACCATGCAGACGTGCCAGTCCTGGAGCCCAGTGGATCTGCAACCATAAAACACTGTTCAATTAATATTGTCCCTTCACATTCACACCCAGGCTTGTGTTGTATTACAGCAGGCATGGTGGTACTTAACAAGGAAAGGTGTGAAAACAGGTGTAAGAATTTTGTTTTTAGTGTAGCAATAGATCTTATTTGAGTTTGATTTCAATTTTTTATTCATAATGCAATTACATTCAGGTGCGCTGACAGTGAAATAGTGATTTGGCAATTATGTTAGCAGAGGATAGTGTACAGAAAGCTGGCCATTATTGCAGAATACACACTTACTGTGAAAGGAGAGGTTTGATTTATTTTGTGATAATGACCGGCTGACTACACAATTATTTGGTTTATTACAAGGCAAGGAAATATTGACTTACGTGAGAAGAGTCCATGGAGTGATACAAGGAACATGAAACTAACACAGCCACAGTATGTAAAAATGTAACATAAGCTCACTGGAAAAAAATGTGCTTCTACATACTTTACTATAATCCAGGTGTGATGAACACTAGTGGCAATAAAACATCAACAACTTATTTCTCAGGGACAGATTATCGAAAGACTTATTTTCACACTGTACCTGCATCAGAAATACATTGATTGTATGGTGTATTCAAGTGAAACACATTCTGGTTTTATATTGTAATAAACATTTGGGTTATTGAACTTACCTTGTTAAAGTTGTCACATGACCCACATCTACCACAGTAAGAGCTCAAACAGTGGCATGTAGATGAAGAGAGTCAAGCATAGAAAGAAACATAGAAGGCCAGTATCAGAAATACATTGATTTTATAGCGAATACAAATGAAAAACATCCTTCTATTCAGCATAGAAGTCTAGTATCAGAAATAAAGTGATTTTATGGTGTATTCCACTGAAACACGATCTAATTTTATATTGTAATAAACATTTGGGTTACTGAACTTACCTTGATAATTTAATGTTGTCACCTGAACCACATTTACCATGGTAAGAGCTCCAAGAGTCGCATGTAGATGAAGAGTCAAGCATGAAAAGAAAATACTCAAAATACCTTTAGACCTCAAAATACTTTTACCATAGTGCATGATTCGTAATAATACATTTGACGTTTGCATTATGTAACCAGCTCCGCTTTTTTAGACTTGCTCGGTAGCTCACCTGGTATAGCATCACAGGTGAGTCACGTAAAACAAGTCACGATAACAGAGATGAGAGACTTTTAGAAGCAGGGGCGCAGGAGACATTTTCAAAGTTTCCACCATCATTAAACTTGCCTGATCATTCATTTGGATTAAATCTTATTTAACACAGTCAAATTCAGTCTGGTTTCATATACCAAAGGCTATATTTAAAAGAGTTGGTGGGTTAGAATTTTTTGTTGAAATGCGATTTTGAGATTTCTATAAATTGCCTGTTAAGCTTTCAAATTTCCACAAACAGATATTGCAGTACTGGAAAATGATACTTTCCACCACATGGAGCCACCTTGTGGAATTATGTAATTATTAAAATAAATAGGAAGACGCTATTTAAACAAGAATGGTTTGAGAAAAAGGTTATGTTGTCGATTTGATAGATGAAGATGGTCAGTTAATTCAATATAATGCATTCATGGAGAAATTTGCCATAAAATGTTCCTTTAGAGAATATAATACTGTGTGTAGAGCCATCCCTCTTGCACTAGTAAAAACTATTTAGATTATTCTATTCTTGAACTATTTAGATCAGGGTCAGATGCACTATTCCCTAAATGATTAAAATGTAGAGACCAAATATACCACCATAACAAATATTTGTCATAACATCATTATATTCTATGAGTTTAATGAATTTGCAGATAGTTATCTGTAACTGTCATATAACTGTATTTTCACTGTCTTAGAGGAGAGTGCCATCGAATGTTTAGCTAATATGAAGTGGGTTTTCTTGTAAAAAAAAAAAAAAAAATCAAACTAAAATCAGAACTGAAAACAAACTCTGGATAAAAAAAAAAAATCTCAATAAATGTCCAAACAGTGATTCTATCACAGCATCTATTGTGTTATAGCTTGTGCATCATTTACATTTAGCATTTGATCTCGATTTGATAGGAAACATTATAAATGTTACTTATTATTGGCATCATTGTACAGATTGAGAATTCATTGCACTGATTTTAAATTCAGTTGAGGTATCTGACATAATATGACATAACATTGATCTTTTATATGCAGTGTGTCTTAAGAGCCATATAGGCTATAATATGGTGTTTTTAGATAAATCGCTCAGAGGGGTTTGACCAACCAGTTAGACAGACTAGGTTATTTATTTGTATAAATCATCCAAGCACCCCAATCCCAACCATTTCTAATATACATATGATTAATATGACTAAATATTACTAAATTATAACGAAATGAAAGATCCATTTTTGATTGTCAAAAGAATTCCAGGTGCAATTCCCTGCAACCAATTAGATTTCATGTAGCATTTTCATCGGTCAGTCGTGGAAGTCTGATTGGTTGATAACTTTTGACAACATTTAGTCCAGGTAAGAAAATAATTCATTTCTATCGCAAGAGCACGGAAAGATTTGCGAGTGCACAGGACACAGTTTGAGCGTGCACAAACGCACACTTTTTAAATGAGAGGACTAAATCACAGAAATCCATTTTTAGTTGAAAACGATGTTGTGTGAACACCCGCTTTTTTCTGCTTTCAAACATAAGAATGAGTATAAGATAGAGGCTTTTTTTATTGATGAGAAAAAGGTGAAGCATTAATGTCTTCGAGATCCTTGACTTGTCTCTTGCAAAATACTTTTAAAATGTACATGCACAGCTATAAAATGGACTGTGAAGAGAGAAAGTTGTAAAACAGTGCGATGGGTCATGTTTCAGAGAGGATGTTGACGTTCAAAGTATACCTCCCAGTGTCCCAGTCCTTAGTCTGCCGGCTATTTACAACCTTGCGGCCAGATCTATCACATCATTTGTGCAGCATCTCGGAGGCCCTCATCCCTGCAGGCCCAAACTTTGAACCTCTGAGTCCCAACCTCCCTTTTCCGACCGCCCCAATTGTTGCCGTCTTGGAAAACCATCAGCTGACAGATTTACTGGTCTGAGCATTAGCTGAACTCAGGAGAGGGTACAGCCTCATAGAGTTACACTCCAAAACTGTTCACCTCCTCTTTGGAAGCTCAATAATTTACTGTACGGGCACCTCTGTGAACGCCGCAGTAAATGTACTGTTACTGTTAAAGGAGATATGAATTGGACAGCTGCTCTGAGCAGATTCATTGCAGCACAGTCACCCTAATGACTCTGCTTGATGATTTATGGCCGCAGTAAATGTACTGTTACTGTTAAAGGAGATATGAATCGGACAGCTGCTCTGAGCAGATTCATTGCAGCACAGTCACCCTAATGACTCTGTTTGATGATATATGACAAAGACAGATTGAACTCCTGTTTTTAAGACATCCTGAGAACTTGATTTTCTCTCCTGCTCCAATCATAGTGGGTCTGTGAAAACCATCTTGTTCTGCATCTCTGCGTTAGTTTTTCTTTGCTGAGGAATGTTGGGATTACATGTATCTAATATTTCTGGAGTATATATATTCTCATAATACACTTTTACAGTATCATTTGAGTTTCATGCTAATGGTATGAGCATATGACAGTAAAGACATGTAATGTCACAAAAGATTTCTATTCCAAATACATGCTCCTTTTTTGAACTTTCTATCCATCAATGTATCCAGAAAAAAAAAGTGTTATGTTTCGACAAAAATATTAAGCAGCACAACTAGGGCTGCACAATTAATCGATTTTTTAATCACGATTACAATTACGGATGCCACAATTACGTAATGTTCAAAGCAGCAATTAATCGTTCAAAGTCCACTTATGTTATTCTGCGTGCTTAAGATGTTTTTTTTTCTTTCTTGAGCTTATCTTAAGTGTTTTTCCATTGTTTTAATTTTAGTTTTAGTATAACATTATAATACCATGCATATTTTTACGTTATTTATTTAAAGAAGAAACCAATCCAATGTATGGTTGACATTTGAGTCTTAATACTATAGAAAGCAATACAAGTCTTTCAGTTAGAGTGTTTTCAGCTTGTTCATTTTCATATAAAAATATGGCATGCAGTTGCTTCAAACTGGTATAAACATTCAATGTAAATTGTGATAATCATAATTAAGAATCACAATTACAATTTAAAGGGGACAGTTATGATTTTTGCTATAATCGTGCAGCCCTAAGCACAACTGTTTTCATCTGTGATAATAAAAAAATGTTTCTTCAGTACTAATCATTAGAATGATTTCTGAAGGATCATGTGACACTGAAGACTGGAGTAATGATGCTGAGAATTCAGCTTTGCATCACAGGAATAAATTACATTTTGCAATACATAAAAAAAAAAAAAAAACAGTTCTTTTAATTTTTTTCTAAACTGTTTCTAACCTGGAATTTCGATTTTTTTTTTTAACTTAAGTCTCTAATATTAATATATATATATATATATATATATATAATATATATTATTTAACATCCATATTATCAGTCAGTTTTATGTTAATGTTAATGTTGTTTTATGAGGAAATCATCTCATTTATCCAACCTCCTCATCTTCAGCTAAGACATAAATAAAATGCATTACGCCAAGGCCTGGATTACAGTATTGAGAGCTTTGGTTAAAATTCATAGGAGTTTTGATTTGCCAATTCAGTCTTTGAGGGAATAATGGGAAATTAATGTTTAATCCTATTAAGATAAGGATGTGTTCTTGGATGCGCCTCTATCTGCATCTCCACAGCGACAATCCACCATAAATTGAATTCCTTCTATGACTGCAGAAGTCTCTGGCTTCCCTCAAGTCATTACCAAACCCATGACCAGCTCAAAACATACAATATTGTTATGATAGGGTGCTTATCTGATTTCCAAATGGAAATCACGTGTGAACTAAATCACTCTGAATAACAGCTCAGATAGTATTAAAAGGATTTTGCCTCACAGCGATAAGTAAAAGAAGGTACATTTTTAGATGACAAATCTGTCCTCGGTGATATCATCCACATTACATTAAAACAGCTTCTATGATGCTGAAAAGGGAATTTATCACAGATCAAGGCAGGACATGTTTGCATGTAAGTTTGTAAGTCCCATGTGGCTGAACTGAGAGAAGTTATTTTATCAGACCTCGGCTTCAGAAGGTGAAAAACGGTCAACAACAATGAACTAAACTCTATAAAGAGTCGTAAACAGGTTACATTTCTTTCAGATGACCTAAAATACATGTAGATCATTGGTTAGCTGTGTTGATCTCGTTTATGGAAGTGTAGTGTCACATTTTTGACCTCAGTTATTTGATCATAAAAGTATAGCTTCATTATGGGGTTTACTATCGCCCGGTTTTCCTGTGGCTCCTGAGTCATTGGTCACATGGAATTTACAACTCAGGAGATTGGCTCAAAAAACAAATGTGCACAGAACTGAGTAAAGATGGCAAAATTTACATTACATACCTCCAGCTGAGAAACTTCCATTCAGATGAATGGGAATGCTAACAAATAGCTTTCTCCAGGTATCTCGACCTCCTCAAAAATAACATACCTGTGAAGAGAAGCCATAAACATTTCACTCCACTGCCAATGGCACATTTCTGCATGCGTGTCGTGACTGCTATGTGCAATGACAGCAATCAATGAACAGCAAACCATCATCATTCCATAGAGGCTTTTATCTCTTCTCACACCACTTCCCGCTCTCATTGTTCAACCTTCAGTCTAATCCATCAAGCTTGTGGCTTGGATCCCCTCTCTCTATCTGGAAACTTCTATTGCAATACGGTCCATAAAACTCAACAACAGTTATTACCATCTCACAAAAGCATGGCTGAAGATCCCACCCTGTAATTAAATAGTGAACTGGGAAATTTATTAGCCCCTTTAGCACAGTAGCTTACATACATAATGAAGCATATCCCAAAACCTAAGTGAAGGACTCTCTGGTATGCCGAGAATGAAATAATGAAGGATAACAATGAGCTGCAACTGTAGAATAATAGTGTGATTAATTGAAGTAGATATAATGTGTTTTCATAGATGAATCTGGTTAAGTACCTGAAAGTTATCTTGTTTATATCGAAATTATTGCACATATGCATGTAATGTGTTTATAAATGAATAAAGAAGAATGGTGGTAAGTCTTGAATAGGGAATGGACAAGTACCTTTAAAACAGACAGCACACATTGTCTGTGTTGTTTTCTGTCTTCTGTAGTGTAAATGAAGTCCCCTTATTTACATATTACACAACTCGTGTTAGACAACTGCAGTGGATGAATACAAAGCCTGAATAATGAACCCTTTTAGCAGCCTGTCTAAAAACATCCAAAGATCTAAAAAAAAACTGAGTTTCAGAAATGGCTTGTTCTAAGTTCTTTGAATTTGTGAGCCATCATTGAGTGTCTGTCAGATGAGAATGCTGAATTGCCATCATGCAGTCGGTGAGAGAGATCACTCTGATTGGCTGTTCACTATAGCGAGCCAGTGCACGAGAAGAAAAACGATCATGCTGAAAGCAAATGAAGAAGTAAAAAAGGCAGCCAACAAAAATATGTTCTAAAAATGTTTTGCTAATGTTTTCATTATGAAAACGTTATTTCTGAATGTTCTCAGAATGTTCAAAATCTCAGAATGTTCAAAACTAAAAAAAAAAAACAACAACATTTTTTTTTGTGCTAACATTTTGATAACATGGCCATCTGGGATGAAGAAAGTGAAGACCAACTGATCATCGTGATTCACATTCAAAATGGTAAGCAAGTGCTGTATTCCACAGTCTTAGTTTTTGTTTCACTTTTTGAATGACGAACATTGACTACTACCACTGGCTGGTATAGACAGTTATTTCCTCTCATGCAGGTGCAGAAAGTCCAGCTGTAGTCTTTGTGGTGTGTTCAAGTCAGGGCCATCCTTAGGGGGGTGCAACTGGTGCAGGGCCGCACCGTGCCCTGCGCTTGAGGGGGCCCCGCAGGGAACAGACCGAGGGGGACCCCTTACCCCCCACCCCCCCTCGAAAGGACTAAGGGGGCCACGCTCCATACCTCGCATCGGGCCCCGCATCAGCTAAGGACGGCACTGGTTAAAGTGCAACTGTTTTGCCTAGACCAGTGGTTCTCAAAGTGTGGGGCGTGCCCGCCAGGGGGGTCGCATGAGTATTACAGGGGGTGTGCGGGCCAACAGCAGAAAAAGAGAAGAAATAAAACAGTAAACAGCAAAAGGACGTAACTTAGAATGGGAGATGGATCGGCTTGTGAAAGGGAAGAGAAAAGCCATAGATGAATTCGCACAGACCCAGGCAGGTGCTGGTCAATCAAAAGCTAAATGCAGAAAATATGACGAGGCATATCTTGCTCTCGGCTTCACTCACCACTCACTGTGTCTATACCGGACACTACAGTTGTCGCGTCGCGCCGCAACAGCTCTATACTGGACGCGTCAAAGCGACCGTTGCAAATCATTTTAACTTTGTGTCAGTATGTCATAAATAGAACAACGCATCAGTATACTGTCAGGGATTTGGCGTGTCGTGTTGCGCCATGCCGCATCCAGTGTACACAGCGTCACTGATTATAATGGGTTCTACTGTATTTTGCCGCTCGCGTCCGGTGTAGACACGGTGTTTAATGTCATTGGTGAGGAGGAAAGCCTGTAACTCTGCATATTGCCTGAAGCATCGCAACTTTACAAATCTGTTGCTAAAGTTTATTTATTTTTATTTTTACAATGTGCCTTGATCATTTCCGTCTGGCCCTGACATTTGGGCGAAATGTGGGACATTTTGCATTTTTTAAATGCAATAAGTGCAAAGTCTTATCCAATCTTTTAACTTGCGTCATGCGTTTAAACTTATCAACTTTTACATGGACTGTAAATTAACAGGAATTGCGTCAGTAATGCTAAACCACAAGTCCATCCACTTAGAGAAGTAGTCCCACGATAAAATGTGATTTAAACAACAATTTCAAATAATAATCATCTTACCACTTTATTTTAGTGCTTGAAACCCTTTGGAATGTTGACCTTGTGGTAAGTGCCTTACTGTACTTACAATGAGTCAAAATATTTTCTGTGGTATTTGATAGCATGTCACAGATACTGTCAAAAGAGCTTATCTTGTACTGAACCAGGAACATTCCTTGATCGTTTTCACACACTGCACTAGCTCTCCTCTTATTTCCACACTTCCTATGGCTCACAGTGAAGGTCAGACGTCTTGAACTATTTCACCTCTTACACTTTGTCACCAGCTGAATTTGAGCGTAGCAAGGGAAGGAACTAACCTCACTCTATGGAATACATTTACAACTAGAACAACTCCGCTAAATGCCACTGGGGCCAAAATCCACCGTTGCTTGGCGTGACTTATTGAAACGTAGTCCAGCATGAAATACCACCCACCATGCATTTCCCCTCTGTGCGGTCCATGTTCACAGCTTCTGTATTTTCTGGCCTCCAATGGCTCTCTGAAGTCATTTAGACCAAAACAAAATGGAGAAGAATGGGCACTTAAATAGGTGCCAGGATGTGTTTCATATGTATGCTTGATTAGCTTATTGTTTAGACTTCTCACCTCTGAGCTTTTCCAAATGAATTTACACACCCATTGCAGAATGTGTATGGTGCTTGACAATTTTTAAAAGTAAGAATGCTCATAAAAATTCCCTTCTGAAAAAGAAGTGCACTTAATTGTATTGAATGTGCACTTGTATTGTACTTAAAATCTTAAAAGTATATTTCTAAAAAAAAGGACAGAAAACTGTACTTGCATACAACGTAATATTAATGAAATAAAAGGCCATGTAAGTACAATTAAAGAAAAAAACATTCATAACTGTTTCTTAACACACATAAGTACACATTTTTACTTATTACAAAGTACACAAGTGCACTTTGTCAAATTAAAAGTTTTACTTTAAAGTGCATTTTTAAATCATTGTTTTAATAATCTTTTATAGTGCTTTAAAGAAGTACTCTTATTTTGATGTGTTGATGTGTACTTGATAATAACTGTAAAAAAAGTGTTATTCAAAATTTAATGTTAATATATTTTAAAAGTTAATATATTTTAAATACTACATTGCAACTTCATTTACATTTTCAATTACAAATTTACTTTCACTGCATTTTCAACTACAAATTACCAATTAATTTAAATACAGAACAAAGTTTCAATAGAAATGACATTAATGTATATTTTAGTTTACCATAAATGCTTGTCAGTACATTTGTCAGTACACTTTAACCATATTTCAAACTCAATAGAATTATGAAATTACATATAAGGATACTTAAGTCCTACTCAAGTGGGTCTAAAATGCACTTTAAACTTCAGCTAAGTTGAATTTAATATAAATTTGAACTACAATACATATTAGTTTACATGCAATCAAGTTAATGCAATTAGGTAATAAGTTTTAAAATATGCTAAAGATTTCTTTTTCCAAGGTTTGCAGTTAGATTTTTTATTTCATACTGCTCTGAGTAAACACAAATCATCCTGTTTAAAAGTTTACCGACCATACCCATAGTATCGGCATCAGTGACTGTTAAAAAAAAAAGAAAGAAAAAAACACTTTTTATGATCTTATTTTTCAAATGTTAAACATGTTACAGATTCTGAGAGGGAAATGCATGTATGCTGATGTATGGTGAGTTGCAGAAGGATCCGTGTGTCAAGATGAATAGGTTGAAGAATCACGAGCACATGCAGCTCCAGCTTTTCAGACCTTGCTGTGTGGCGGAAAGTGGCAGAACCCAGTTGACCTCCCCAGTGGTAGTCCCCTCTTTTGTTTACCCACAACATCCCACCTTCCACATACCCACAAGCCCACAGTGCTGAGCTGAGCCTCTACCACCACTTGACCAATGAAACCAATTTGTGTCAGGGAACCGTGATGATCTGTCAACATCCAGAATCAAAGTGTTGTGTGAGAACACCAGCCAGAAGAAAGTGCCCTGGAGCATGTGAATGCCTTGGGATCATGCTGATGAATGTCTGAGAGTTCGTACTAACTAAAGTGGATACAGTGGCTTCAGGGCAACAGTCCTGCACAACACTGTCAGAATCGTGTGACTGATTTTGGAGTCATTTCACAGAACAGATTTCTGATTTGCTATGAAATAATAGCAAACTCTTTTTTAATTGACTCAAACAATTCCAGAAGAATGTCTGCTTTTCATTATTTCTTCTTCTTTCTTTTCAGAATGCATTTAATGAGTTAGTGTTTAGGGAGCGGATGCATCAGAGCCAAAAAACACAATAACAGGATTAATCCTGTCATCTTCTTTGGGACGTTCCCTATTTGTTGTCATCACTTGCGTAAAATCTCTGCATTCTACCTTAAGCATTCACATATCAATCCCATCAGTCCCACTGTGAACTATTGGCTTGATCCGTGAGGCCAATTTCGGCGGCCTTTATTGTGCAGCCAGTTGTTTGCAGAAAACATCCATAAAAAGTGATGCATAATCCCTAGTTCTTTTTATCTTAAGGGAAACAATCGTTTACAGGAGTACAGCAATGCTTTGTCTTTGTGATGAATCACTCAGGCGCTGTGTAAATGCTGGGCTTTAAAATGGCCCCTGCTGACTAATGAGAGAGCCCACAACTGTATTTTAAAAGGCTGGGACTGATCCAAGGCCGCTAATGGAGGGAATACTTAGTCATCTCAGCGGAAGAGAAGAGCAAACGGAATTGGGTAGAAGTGTGGAGGTGTTGCTCAGGTTGGTGCGGTGTGAGAGGGTATCAGTGCTGCCAGGTGATAAAGAGAGTGTAGCAAAGTCATTTTTCACTGAGAGCTGTGGCTTAAAATGAAGAAACACGCTAGATTACAGTAAAAAATGAATGGGCTGCGCTCAATCTTTATCTAAAGAGTGGAATTCAACCTTGACCTCAATCCTTCAGATGATTCCAAATTGAAAATAAGTCTAAATGTTTTTGGATCGTGTTCTTTGAAATTAATGGTTTCCAAATATCTGGAATATTTTCCAAGTGGAGTTCAAGAGTTGTAACTTTACATTTCTTTTACAGATGCTGTTAAATATTGTTTTTATATAAAAAAGGTAGTTCTGTCTATAAATACTGTTTGGATGAGCCAAGTTAGAAACCTTAAAATACTGATAAACGCACACCTGTGACCGTACAGTCTGCATTAATGAGGTTAGATGCATTGGACTATATGACTTATTCAATATAAGCTTTATATAAGAGTACACTTTCATGACTAGGTTTCTTAGTGCACTTTCTAATAATGTCAAATCAAACGTTTTACTTTAAAGTGCATTTTAAATCATTGTTTTAATAATCTTTTGTCATGCTTTAAAGAAGTACACTTATTTTGATGTGTTGACTAACATACTAAAGCATATTGAATGTATTTTATTATAATTTTAACTCTAGTTTGTTGTTCAATATTACATTTAAAATGAATATATTTAATAATAACACTTAAATACAAGGCATGACAGTTTTAATTGAAATGACAATATATTTCAGTGTATTATAAATGTTTGTCAGTACATTCAGCAGTACACTTTAACCATATTTCTCACTTATCCTAAATGTGTCAACAGAAATTACAATAAAGTATATTTTAGTTTACCATAAATGTTTGTCTTGGCAGTACGCTTTAACCATATTTCAAAGAAAATAGAAATAATTATGAAATTACATATAAAGATGTACTTAAGTCCTACTTAAGTGGGTCAAAAAGCACTTTAAAGTTCCGCTAACTGCATTTAATATAAATTTAAATAAATTTTAATTTAATTGCTATTAAAATGCAATTAAGTGTCCGAAACATTATTCAGTTCATAATTAAGTATATTCTTTTAACGTATATTAATTCCATAATAAGTACTCCTTATAAAGCTATACTAAAGTGTATTTCTTTTATCATAATTTTCTATGGCCCTTACCAAAGCAGAGATACATTTATACAGTATAACGTCTCAGGTTACGTATGTAACCATAGTTCCTCGAAGGAACAAGACGCTGCGTCTCAGAGCCATACTTTCGGCATCTCTGCCAGCGCTTGCTTCATTCCTGGAAGCTGACGCTGGTCTCACCGCACGTGCTTTTATAGCCTCCTGGTCATTACGTCACCCGACCGACAGACAACACTAAATAAGACTCACAAACAGATATCAGACTGACACACACACAGAGCGCTTGCTGAATGACAAAAAGCTGACGCTGGTCTCGCCGCATGTGCTTTTATAGCCTCCTGGTCATTACGTCACCCGCCTGTGACGTCTCGCCCATCTATTGGTCTGATTACACACGAGGTTCAGAGCTGGTCACGCTGAAGGGCATTCCCCTAGCGTTTTCCGACGCAGCTCGAGTTCCTGAAGAGGAACCGTTGTATGTTTCTAGATTTGTAGATGAATGACTGGAAACTCGCCAAAAAATAATCCATTACAGTTTTCTTCTAGTTATATATTTGTTTTCCATTCATAAAGGGCTCCTCTAGATGTTTCTGAAATATAATCCTATCCTAAAAACTTTGACTTGAAACCTAATTGAATCCTAATAGCAAAATTTCCCATCTTCAGAGCATTTTTTTTTACATTTATAAGCGAAAACACAACTCAGTTGAGACACTAATGCCCTCATTAATACTACAAATATGATCCCATCATATCTTCAAAAGAACACAATGAAATAAAACACTAAATATATAATGTTTAAGGCACACAGGCAGAAAGCTCTATTCAGAAGAAGGATGCAGTGAGCTGCTGTTGGCGACAGTCCAGCGATGCTGTTCTTGTTTAACTGGCTGAATTACACTGTATTGCTCTGCCTTATTGCTGCTCAACTAAATCCACTGATGTTGTTAGCTAAATGATGGTGGCTAATGCTGGTTGTCTTATGAGGAACAGATTGCAGTGCAGCAGTATGGCACTCTAATGTAAACCATGGATACTCTTTTGATGTCAGTCCTCTCTTTGATTGTGCACAGGATTTGTCTGTTCATGAGAGTGTTCATCCACAAACAAAGCCAATCCACCTCAGTGTATCAGAAGCACTTGTTCCATTTGATGCTGGTGAATGAAAGCTCTCTGCTCTCATGAGTTCAGGGGCAGCTCTGACTGACGTGAAGGTCAACCCAACACAAGTAGCAGCTGGATAAGAGTTCACGTGCTGTTTTTATGGGAGGAAGTATGATATCAAAGTCATGTTGCATGCATCAGGGTGGATTAGAGAGTGTTGAAATACATTTTGTCTGTAACTGTTTTTGCAATATGTGTATGAAATAGCCAACAGAAACTTCTCCTCATCACCTTTTACCACTCCAAATCGCAAATAAAACTGAAAACAAATATCGAAAGGCATAAAATATATGATTACCACTCTAAAAACATAAACGACAATATTACGCAGACGTCAACTTGTACTGTCCCATCTGGAGGGTCGTGGTCATATAACCCTTGTGAAAAAGAAAGTACTCTTTAGCATCCTATATGGAAATGTAATTTCATATATTGATATATCAAAAGTGATATTGCCATATATGTTACCTGTAAGGTGGTATATAATTTTCATATACGTATATTCTTTTGGGTTGATGAAGATATATACGTTTACAGCATATATGCATAAAATTTGGATCCAATATGTACATATGATTATAATATCTATATGATGATTTTTTTATATGGTATTATATGTAGCAACCATATATGTCAACAATATATTTTATTTATATACGCAACTATTTTCTTGTATAGTATCAACATGTATTGATGGGTTTCATGTCAAAAAATGTATTGAATATACATAAACATACATATTTGTATTGGCAAGATATACAGTATGTTAATATATGAAATTGCTCCAATTTCTAATAGATTTCATGTAAGTTTTTACTTCATATGACAATATATTTAATGTTTGGAAAATGATTATATATACATATATTACATTTGCGAATGGGATGCCTTTAGTAGCCCACTTATGGAAATAATATTCTTTAATAAAAGAATATACTTTAAAAGAAGTGCAAACTGAATGCAATATTTTTGGACATTTAAATGCATGCTAGTTGCAATTAAATGAAAATATATTATAGTTTAAACTTATATTAAATGCAATTAACTGAACTTTAGAGCCTATGCCGAATATTGATAAGCATTTATGGTAAACAAAAATATACAAGCAATTTTGGTAAACTGAAATATTCTTTAATGTCATTTATAATAAAAATTGTATGTCATGCATTGAAATTGATTTGTAATTATACCTTTTTTAACCCTTGTGCGGACTTTGGTCACTCCTGACCGGAGAATTTTACATTTTGAATTTTTTTAAATCGTAACTTCACCAGAATGGTACGAAACTTGGTTACTTTTATGGCACTTGGTATGTGAACACAAAACAAATTGAGGGCATGATTCAAAAAAGCTAAGTGGTCGTAAAAAAATAGTCACACTCATGGTCTTCGGTCAAAAATGTCCGACCATAGGAAATGAATGGGAAATGGGGAAAAAAAATAGAAAATACAGAATATGTTTGTGTGACACAAATCCCTCACAATGCAGAAAAAAATGGCCAAGCAATGAAGGGGTGAAACTCTAAAACATCTAGAGTGAAAAGTCAACACACCAACTCACACACACGCAGACAGACACACACTTGTACACAGACTTGTACACACACACACACACACACACACACACACACACACACACACACACACACACACACACACACACACACACACACACACACACACACACACACACACACACACACACACACACACACACACACACACACACACACACACACACACACACACACACACACACACACACACACACACACACACACACACACACACACACACACACCTATGAACTGATGTGACTGTAACACTGCAACTATGTAAAATTAAATCAATAATTCAACTACAATGCAGTAAAAAAGTGGACAGCAAGGAAGGAGTTACACTCTAAAACATCAAGAGTGTAAAACAGACACATCCACTCACACACACTTACTTACACACACTCACAGATACACACATACAGAATTATACATACTCAAATGAATTGGTATGGCTATAACCATATAGCCAAAATGAGTCAGAAGACTGAAATAAGAGGTTAAAATCAGATCAGACCCAGAAGGATTAAGCTCTGATAAAGCATTCCTGTTAATTTTTGCTACATTTTT
>NW_015557083.1:411733-418362 GCF_001515605.1 Sinocyclocheilus anshuiensis | reverse complement strand
ATTTTGGTTACATTTTTATAGAATTTTAATGTTTTGTGTAACAAAATGCTTTCTGTGTTCAGGTTTGACTGTAGTAATAATAATGCAAAAACTTACACTTCAAATCAACATTTGAAACAACAAAAAACCTTGACAAAAAGTAGTCTTTGAGAATGCCTTAATATACATTTAAATCCACAACCTAATAAAAATAAACAATTATGTATAAAAACAGCTAGGGATTTCACAAGCCTCTCTATAGAGTCCTATACAGGAATCTAGTGGTTACACCATGAAATTGCAGTTTTTTTAATTTATTTTTTGCTCTCACCAGGAGGTGCTATTCTGCCTTCAAAAGTTGGATTTTAAAGGCCTAGTCTCTATTTTAATCTGAAATACTGCATTAATTGAAAAATAATAAAAAAAAAATAGAAAAAAAATGTTTGAACTATTTTCAATGGGAAAAATTGATCATACTTATTGCATAAATATTCTTATTGCTTAAAATACTTATTGCTCAAAATACAAAAGAAAAAGAAAAATATTATTGAACAAAAATATATTAGATTGATTTTACTGAAGAAAAAAAACCCAGACATTTCAGGTGTCCGGTCACTTTTGACCACCAAGACCATGAGTGTGAATCCCAAATGAGGAGCGCACAAGGGTTAATGATGTAGTTTCAACATGCTACATTTAAAAGCGTGGCCTAGAGAGTCGGACTTGTAACCTGAAGGTTGCGGGTTCGAGTCTCAGGTCTGGCAGGAATTGTCGGTGAGGGGAATAACCAGCGCTCTCTTCCACCCTCAATAACACGACTGAGGTGAGACCCTTGAGCAAGGCACCGAACCCCCGACTGCTCCCCGGGCGCCGCAGCAATATGGCTGCCCACTGCTCCGGGTGTGTGTTCATGATGTGCATGTGTGTTCACTACTGTGTGTGTGCACTTGGATGTGTTAAATGCAAAAAAAATAAAGATGCTTGGACATCAGATGAATGACCAAACACACAAATCTTAGTGCTAAATTCGGAGTGATAAACATTATAATCTGCAACCCATTTGTTGTGAGGCCTGTAACCTTGTAGGAGCAGAATGTTTCTTTTCGCTTTCAGCGAGGCAATCATGCTGCACACATATGTTGCCCTTTGCTCGTGGCATTACGGTTACAGTCCGCTGCAATCCCCCAAGATTCAGTTCTCTATTTATCCCACTAATTTATCTCTGATGGCGAGCCATACCCACCCACATGACAGATATTGTTTGCACAAGCCTTTCTCCTTCATTTCTGCAATCCTTCCAGAGTCCTGTAGAATTGGGCTAATTATTGTCATTACGGCTTACATGTGATTTTAATTCCAGAGCACATTTGCCCCCCAAAACAGCATAGATTTATCATTTCTTTTAAATTGATTGCAATGTCACTGACATTTAACCTCCATGGAGTAAGTTAGCTGTTAAATGTTAAGTTTGATGAATTCTCATTTTGTATATTAATGCTCTAAATTTAAGTGTAAGTATTAGTTTGGTAGACGATCTCGAGGGTCGTCTGTTTTCAAACTCGGTCGGGAAACATAATTTAGGCAGAGAGTTGGAACGGGTCTGTTACCTTATAGGTGTGACCAAAGAAAACAGACCTCATCCTAATTTGCAGAAAATATTTCCCCAGGTTACAAATAAGCCTCATGCATTATTTCAATGTCTTTGATAAATGATATGCAAGTACACGTCCAGAAGCCTTCTATGAGCCATTTAGAAACAAATGCACCAATGAAAGCCTTCATTGACTTGACCAGAGTTTCCTTTTCCAAGCAAAGTGACTTACCACACTGCAATCAGTCTTTCAGCTGAAAGTAAACTTCAAGTTCCTAAGGTAAAATAGTGGCTACATCAAAGTAAGCTCAGTCTAAATTGAAAAGGCATCTGCAGGCTGATGGCTTAAAAATGCTAGGAAAACATCTGCATGGGGAACCGAACCAAACTTGCATTTTCATTTTTAAATGAACTGGCGATCCAACAATGTAGCTTTAAGCCCAGATCCAAAAGTGATTAGAGAATATAATGACGGTGATTTTTAAAAACGGATTATTTGAAAGTATGCTGTGAGCCACATTATGACTCTTTAAGCGCAGTAATTCTTTGACGAATCCCACTGTTGATTTGGCCAGGAGCATGTCAGCAGCACACATATCTTTTCTCATCTCTCATCCTACACTCTGAAATAAATTAGCGCTTCAGGCACGCAGGTGCATGAGATTGGCGTTTGCAGTGTGAGTGTGGTGACATCCCGGCCTTCTGTCGCAGGTGTGATCCACACCGCCTCTTACTGTAATCTACATCTGTGGGAGTAAACATCACGGAGCTCCAGTTACTGTGACTACACGTAAGACTGCAAAGCCCCATGCTGACACTAAATCACGGTGGTTTTCTTTTGGGATGCTGGGTCTCCATCTTGAAGTTGGCACAGGGTGTGAAATCACCATACCAGCACTGTAAAAAATAAATAATAATAAAACTAAAAAAATGATAATAAAAAAAATATATATATATAAAAAAAAATAAATAAAAAAAAATTACATTTATATTGACAAAACAAGTAGTTTTATCATTGCAACTCAGTGCCAATTGAAGGGAGTAAATTTAGCCATGTGTGTTATTGGTTAAGTGTCTTGTAATTTCCTAAATTAATAATTATACCATACATGCTAAATGAGGCTCCATAGATACCCTTGTGAAAAAGAAGTGCACTTAATTGTATTGAATGCACACTTATAATGTACTTAAAATCTTAAAAGTACATTAAAAAACAACTTGTACCTGCATTTAATATAATATTAAATGAAAGGACACTTAAATGTAAATACAGCACACTTTCATGACTATGTTTCTAAAAAGACTTTAAAAAAATTCCAGTTTGTAGTAATGTAAATTTAAAGTACATTTTAAATCATTATGTTTTGATGTGTTAACAAACAAGCTAAAACGCATGCAAAGTACTTGATTATAATTGTAAATAGTATGTTATTCTATGTTACATTTAAATTATTTTAAGTGTGCTAAATTGCAACTTCATCATGACATTTGTAATTACAAATATATTGAAATAATTCAAGTTTCAATAGAAATGACATTAAAATACATTTTAGTTTGCTTGTTAGTACATTCGGCAATACACTTTGTCTATATAAAAGCAATAGTACTTCTACAAACAAAAGAACTCCTACTTATGTGGGTCAAAAAGCATTTCATGCAAATTAGATTTTTTTCATTTAATTTAATTTTCATAAAATTTGTTTAAAGTGTATCTTCTTATTTCTATAAGAATTACTCGTCTTAAAAGCATGGTACTTCTTTTTCAAAAGATCTTAATAAGTAGTCTTTATAAGACTATTTCAAACATATTGGAAACATATCTAAGCATCCCATATTAAGCTGTCAGACGTAAGCAGCATGCTTTTCAAAGTACTGTAAACAAAAGGATTCCATATGCAGAGTATTTACAGCCAGTTTTATGATTGGTTGCACTCTAAATGGAATTGGCAAACCGAGGGTATGATTACAGTGTCAGTACCTGCTGTGCAGACCATTTGACTTGTTTACATCTTGCATGAGCGAGGCCTCAAAAACGTTGGCTGTGCTTCAGGAGCAGATTTCAATAAGGACTCAGTATTATCAGTGAGCTCAGTTGATTCGAACCTAATTCAAAGGGCCCACACATTAGATTCAGAATGTTTTGCAAATGAAAGCCACTTCCAGATGAGTTTGGATAATAACAAGCCAGATTGCTTTTTTCCCCAAATACAATGAGGGACATGTTTGACCTTCGATTGCTAGGAGAATTAGGTAAGATTAGACTTCATACCTTGAGTACAAATACTCAGACATCTTAATATGTTCAAGCTCGAGAGATTTGCAGATCGTGACAATGCTGTTTGAAGGCCTTTTTTTAATATCTGCATTTTTGGCCCAGTGGACTTTGAAAATTTGATCTCTGTTAAAACACACTTTTCACTAGTCTCACTAGTTTTATTTAATTTGTCCACTAACAATGTCCAACAATGTATACAGATGTATCACAAGATAACTCTATCATTTTTCCCCCCTCAACCTTAATGAGCAAATGATAAATGCCAGCTGCACCACATATCAAATCACTCTTCTTTTTGTGATGGAAATTACAGTGGAGGAAATCAGATTTGAACCAGTTTTGGAATAAAATGTCTTGTTAATTGTGAATTTAATAGTCTTGTATTTCATATATCTCAAGCTCTTTACTGTTGTCTACCTAGTAAACAAATACACTAACTTAAAAAAAAAAAAGGAAATTTAAGAAATGTAATTGTGCTAGAAATGGTCACTTCTGCAAAAATTGCAATTAATTAGTTTTCAAAATTATATATATATATATATATATATATACTATTTATATATATAATATTTATTAATATCACACTTGTTTAAAAAAAATGTATCAACACTTTTATTATATATTTTCACATAGTTCAAGATCGAAAGTCTGGGACATGGTTAAAAATTAAATATATGCATTTGAACGCATAAAAACATTTGCAGTATTTATCTATATATTTCTTTATTTTTGCAATAACAAAACAAAAAAACTAAAAAAAAAATCAAAACACTCATTAACAAATATCTATATGAAAGTGTATATAAGAAAAGAGAGTAAATTGGTGTGGATCGTATTAAATTACAAATCTAATTAGTTGTTTTGGCTATGGGCTCAAGCAAGATTAAATCAAAAGTATGGTAAAAAAAAAATTCTAATGATATAATGGCATAACAGTTAATATAAAATAAGCAATTTCTTAAAAATCATGGTTAAATTTATTGTTATGACTGCAAAAATCTACTTGATGGCCATAATCATATTTTATTTCTCATAGTGATCTTGGGACTTGCATAATGAAACACATGCATGAAAATCTCACATAGTGTGGAGCATCTATTGTACACATTAAAGCAGCATAAAAGATCATTTCTCCAACTGAAAGACAAAAATGAAATACTTTAGCTGACCGCATAAGTTATGTCCTCAACGTTTCAAAAGATTTCCAAAAGTGTTAGTGGACCATCACATAATTAAAACGGTGAGAGTCATACCTCCATTCACAGGCTAGCATGGCCTGTTTGTTTGAAAGGGCCTGCCACAAGAAATCCTATTCTTCTGAAGCGGAGATCGAAGAGAGAGAGCTCGGACCCCAAAAACAAATCCTGTTTCCATTCACCGCTCTCGTCTTCCTCAACCTGTTACCTGTATTTACAAAGTCTTCATCACTGTAACATCTAGATTTTGGTAAACCAATTAATAATTAATAATCCATGTGTTAATCTGCTTATGACATTACTAGGAAATTGAGAAGGTTTGGAAAGGAGTCACACCGTGCTTGTAAAGGCCTCTATACTGTCCCCGTAAAGCCCTGCCTGATCTAAGCGCTCCTAACAGTGTTTGACAATCCAAAGCACTAGTGAAAGAGTCACGGCCGGAATCCAAATGGTCAGTAATTGTAAATGTCAGGCATAATTAAGAGGGGAATAAATAGCTGTACCTTTGTGCCGGGGATCAACAATACAGAATCCATGGAAAACACGCTCCCTCTTCCCAACGGGAGGCTTTTGTCTGGCAGCGCACTCCGACTGAACAAACCCTGTTGTGACAGCGCCTAATTGGAGAAACATGTTACACTTAACAATAGCATAATAAGTGGTTTGTGATTCATGAAAGAGTTTGTTATCGCCACAACATCTGTTTCGTCCAAGACGCAAACATGAAATAATATCTCAGTTTCCCATGAGATAAATAAAGCAACCGTGTCTCAATGCTTTTTTAAATCTAAAAAAAAAATCATGACAGAACCAACAAGAGAGTATGTTCTTGCAGTTTACAAAGTTAGGAATATTATGATTCCAAGAAATCGCACAGATGCAAAATAACGGATATAAAAAAGAAGCAGCTTATCATTTATAATGAACAATGTGAATACAATAGCACTCTCTTATGAATGCAGAATACCTCTGGTGTCCAATTTTTTTTTGTGACATAAGTTTGATAAACTATTATTATAAAATTAGCCAAGAGTGAAACATGTTAAACACATAAAATGTCTGTATCCGTCCTTAAACTGCGATTTTGGTCTGTTCCACAGGTCTACCTAGTTAACCCAACAAAACAATTAAAGTCCCCCTCTGGTGAAAATCAAGTTTTTTATGTTGTTTATTTGTCTATGTGGTGTTTTTAATATGCTTTTAGACAAACCACGTGCCAATCTATTAATCAACACCATTGCTGAGTATTTTCTCCTTAAAACTGTAGTTTCCCAAAGGCTGACCCAGAAATGCGGTTTGAAACAGCCCTCGGTTTGCTACGTCACAATCCAATAACCAATCACGTCAAGGGATCGATTCCTATCACTAGCATGCAAAATATATCAATACCAGCACAAAACCAAAAATAAATTAGAGCAAAAAACCCATGAAGCTGTGGTTTTAGAACCGCTAACTTGCATTATAACCCATGGCAACAGTGTAAAAGTAGTCCGGAGTCAGACGCACCTCTCCCGCAGCAGCGTCTGCACTTCACATGCGTATGCTCGCGGGCGCGAATTAACAATCACAAACGGCTGCATTCGAGTCT
>NW_015557083.1:403328-410315 GCF_001515605.1 Sinocyclocheilus anshuiensis | reverse complement strand
AAACGCTACTGTTAATCAAACTATCGTGGGAGGGGCCTGTCTGTGTGACGTCACACAGACAGGCATCTGAGATCGCCTTGATTTGAGAAAGGGGAAAACATTTAACCAGATTAAAAAAACCACTGGGTGGATTTTTATCATTATAGAGTGGTTGTGTACACACACTGCCAACACACATTTCAGTTCAAACAACTTGTAAAAGTGCATGTAGCATCCTATGACCCCTTTAAAAAAAATTACACATATAATTATATTATTATATACATATAATTATATAGTATTTTCAAAATATTTAACTTTTTTTTTCTTATTTTATTTATGTTTTTCCTTCTTTAACAGGTTATACAGGCTTTATAGTTTTTGATCATCATTTATTTTGTCTATTTAATTTGAATGATTTTATATGCTCATGAAAATTACAAAATCACAAAAATAATGGTTTTAAACTATATTATATAAACCAAGAAGAGGAATAAGAAGAATATTTTGTACTCTGTTTTGAGGGACACTGTCTTGACCAAATATGAAAAGCCTGATTTGAAATCAGTCCAGCAGTAAGATTAGGGTTTCAAAATTCCCGAGGAATTACTATGTTTAAGGCTGGACCGGATTTCATGGTGGAAGGCGGAAAGGATTGGTCATGTCTGAAGAGCATGGAAACATACTGCACATGCAGAGGGAGGCAAGCCAAGCTAATGAGAGGAATTAAATTAAAACAAAAACAACTGCATTCCTCAAGATTTGTGGATTTGGAAGCCTCAGAGCAGACAGTAGAGCAGCCTCTTCAGCGAATGGCAGCCTGTAGGGACCCGTGAACCTAAATGTCACAGCTCTGTGTTGTTTTACAAGTGAGTTTTGGTCTGCGTATAGCCGATTCCCTCTGCTCTTCTCAGGCTGGTTAATAGCTCTGCTTTCGTGGGCTCTCCTCCCAGCATGCAGCTTCCAGGCAGCTCTGTGGTGTCTTTGTCTGCTGTCCGCGGGGAGCCTCGTCCACCCCGTCCCCCTGGTGTCCAGATGTTGCCTGGTCAACTGGCCCTCAGTGCAGCAGCCTGACCTGCTCCAGCACAATTTACCTCACTGAAATCCAGCTCATCATACTGGAGCATTTTCTGAAACAAACATCTGTTCCAATTCAAATTACTTTAAATAACAGTGCATTTCAAGATCATGTCAAAACTGTCTAGGCTGATTAAAATTGAAGTGTGCATTTTCATTATACAATGTAATATAAAATACAATATGAAACAGCTATAAATTTTAGAACTCATTTAAACTGTGTGAGGAAAAATAATGTTAAAAATTACGAACAATAATTGATAACAAAAAATTAAATAAATACATTAAAATGATAAAATTGGTATTGTAATAAAGCCTAAAGCAATAATTAAATTATTATCTGGAACATATTATTGTTTATAATAAAATAATGATAAAAAATTTAATAATAATAGCATGTTTCACAATAATTATTGTTCAAAGTCATTCTTTTTTTCTCTGAAATTTTCCCAGACCCCAGTTTGAAAACCTTTAGTGTAATTACTACCGTTTTATTTTATTTTATTTATCATTTTTAATATATATTTTTATATTTTTAATTTTTAGTTTTTAAATTACTTTTATAAATGTTGTTTATAGAAATTTGATAATTATTACACTTATAGAAAATTGAAAAATTGTCTTAAAACTAAAATAAACATAAACAAACAGGTCAATACTTACAACATTTTGAACTGAGGTTGATGAAAAAACATTTTAGGAAAATAAAATACCTCCCTTTCACTGACCATTTACTGCAGGTGGAAAAAACAAACAAATAAAAATGCATTATTTCAGATTATTAATATTAGTATTTTTTTATATATATATTATTTGATATTTCTTGTTAGAAAAACCCTTGGTGTAAGCTAACAAAGTCAGGTTGATTTAATCATATTAAAAATACTTTTTCCATCCTCCAAATGTTTGACCTTTGTAGGGTTAACTTAAATCTTACCACATGAAACAACATTCAATTTTACAATTACAGTGTAACTGTTTAAGCATTTTGAACAGAGACTGCAGAAAGTATTTTAACACACCCTTAACAACAACAACAAAAAAAAGGTGCAGGACAAGAACGCTGCAACAAAGATCAATTACCAACCAAAATGTCTAAGCTTAAACTATATAAGTCAAGACAATTAATATCATGCTCATTAGACGGATAGATGGTAAAATGCGTCAAACAGTCAAGAGCTATGGATCACTGCAGTCGCACCTCCAAGTGTCACATTCAGGGTCAGCGGGGAAGATTTGAGAGACCAGTCAGCAAAAGGGCACTCCATCACCAGCCTCTAGTCCATACCATAAAAGTCAAAGGGGAAAGATGATGATTGTTAGAGGCCTGTAAATCTTCTCTAGGGTTCAGTTAACTGCTTTTGATCTGTGGCAGCACTGTATGAAATATATCTCCAATATGAGATCAGAGAGTGGGAGCTTTTTTTGGGGGGGATTTTTAAGGCTGAACTGCAGAAGCATCGATGGCGCCAACGAAATGTCATAATCAAGAGTATCTCGCCCGGAGACGAGTTCGAGCTGTGGTAGCCCGGCTCGGTTATTGTGTGATGAGCAGCCTCTTCAAATCACTCATCCTTTATCTGAAATCAATTATCATTGTGAAGATGGAGGCTGAGACCCAGCTGTTGCTTTCTGTACTTATTAGCCTCACTCTGAAGACAACCGTAGTATTAATCTGCAAACTCAGGACAAATGTAATTACGCCTTCATTCAATAGCTGTTACGCTTAAAAACTCTTGCCATGATGTATTGTTGTGGGATGTACAGATTAGGGTTCCATAATTAGTTCATGTCGACATGCATATCGTAAAGCAGCAGTGATGTAATGGACCCAAGCTAATTCTCCAAACCGGGGAAAAGGATGCCTGCTCTGGACCATGGAAATTAAGACGTCTGTTCTTCATCTCCGTGGCAAATGTTTGGAAATGAGTAAGTGTGCTTGAGTGGTTTTCAGTTGTCCCACTTCAGATGATTCAACACAATCAATCACAGAATCATCTGGTAAATCTTTAAGACATGAAAAGAACAATAACATCCGCCTAAACCAAGGAGGTCTGAATACAGCTATCTGGAACTATTATCACTTACCTTGTCCTGCAGCAGATACACTACATGTAAGATTTTTTTTATGCGAAAATACATTCTCTTAAAGGGTTAGTTCATCCAAAAATGAAAATTAGCTTGTGTCTTACTCACCCTCGAAGCATCCTAGGTGTATATGACTTTCTTCTTTCAGACGAATCCAGTCGGAGTTATATTAGAAATTGTCCTGGCTATTCCAAGGTCTATCATTGCTGTCAGTGGGTGTTGCAGTTGAACAGTCCACAAGTCGTCAAATAAAGCTTGCGCATTCATAATAAAACATGCCGCAGATGGCTCCGGGGGGTGAATAAAGGCCCCCTGTAGCGAATCCATCAGTTTTTAATAATAAAAATAATAAGCACTTTTTAGGGGAAGTCGTGGCCTAATGGTTATAGCCAGTGTCACACTGTGAGCACACTTTATTTGAAGCCTCCCCAGTAGCCTATGTATTGAATAATGCATTATAAAGGTACCGACACATTGTAATGCATTATAGATTAAGATGCGCTCCTGAAGAACAATGTGGATTTACTTTTGAATTGTAACATGCAGGATAATGATGCACCAGCCAATGTGTTATGATAACAGGGGCAGTCATGGTCTAATGGTTAAAGAGTCGGACTTGTAACCTGAAGGTTGCAGGTTTGAGTCACAGGTCCGGCAGGAATTGTAGGTGCGGGGTGCGGGGAGTGAATAGCCAGCACTCTCTTCCATCTTCAATACCACGACTGAGGTGCCCTTGAGCAAGGCACCGAATCCCCAACTGCTCTCCGGGTGCCGCAGCAAAAAATGGCTGCCCACTGCTTGTGTTCACGGTGTGTGTGTGTTCACTGCTGTGTGTGTGCACTTTGGATGGGATAAATGCAGAGCACTAATTCCGTTTATGGGTCACCATACTTGGCCACATGTCACTTCACTTCACTTTTCTCTCACTTCCGTTATCGGTCATACGCGGATCCGTTCCGGCGGAAGGCATATGACGTATACTCCTCTGAGATATG
This sequence comes from Sinocyclocheilus anshuiensis, assembly GCF_001515605.1. Lineage (NCBI taxonomy): Eukaryota > Metazoa > Chordata > Actinopteri > Cypriniformes > Cyprinidae > Sinocyclocheilus > Sinocyclocheilus anshuiensis. Next base: position 406,176 of record NW_015557083.1, on the reverse strand, counting down.
CTAGTCTCGCGAGTTTGTTTATAGGAGCAAAGGAAGCAAAGTTTCCTTACTTTAGCAAAGGAAAACCAGTCTCCTCTTGGTTTATATAGAAATCCTCCGACATTTTTCTTTGCAAATCTTTGGTTTGTACTTTTAATTCATGACCGGCGTTTTGTTTTGTTCTCTCTCCGCATTCGTCACTAATCATGCAACGCCGACGTACTACGTCATCTGCCGTAACTGCTTCAGCGTATGACAGTCAGTGGAAGTGAGAGAAAAGTGTTTATTACGTTTTAAATATGGATATTTTTTTTTATTATGAATGCGCGAGCTTTATTTGACGACTTGTGGACTGTTCAACTGCAACACCCGCTGACTGACTGATAGACCTTCGAATAGCCAGGACAATTTCTAATATAACTCCGACTGGATTCGTCAGAAAGAAGAAAGTCATATACACCTAGGATGCTTCGAGGGTAAGTAAAACACAAGCTAATTTTCATTTTTGGGTGAACTAACCCTTTAACACAGTTTAATGTTCACTGACTATACCACAAGTATGGTATTCATGGGTTTACTCAGAGGCGGACAGTAACTAAGTACATTTACTTGAGTATTGAACACTGCACAGACTGTTCTGTGTGTGACATCAAAGTACCGTGAGAGCGATTAGACAGCATTTTTAAAATGTTTGTTTTGATGTCAAATAAGTCTTGCTGTTTTGCCTTTTTGTTAAAGCAGTGTTGCTGTTGTAAAGTTATACATCTACAGTTGTGTTGCTGTTTTTTTTTTTCTTCCTTTTCACTCTGTATTTACAGGATTTCACTGTCCACTCTGTTCAAATGTGGATGAATTGCTACACATAGATGTGTGCACACACTGTCAGAGCTGTGTGAGATCACTACCATCCTGCTTTTGTGGGGGTGGGTAGGGGTGTTACATTTTCTCTGGGACCTACTCAAGTCAAATGTGTCTTGTTCTTGCTCAACCAATAGCAAGAGTTTGGGGCGTGCTGAGCGAGCTTGGGTTTTTTTTTTGCATTCCCGGGGTCTGTTTGTAGTGAACATTTTTCGAACTTAAACCATATTGTATCTGATCAATAACGTCTCATTATGGCGTGAATACACAAAAATGTATCTTTTTATTGTAACAGTGTTATTATCATGTTATTACTACATTTACCCATTTTGAAATTCTTTGAAATGTAAAATTTTACATGAACTAAAGAATGCAATAAAATATATCTTAAAGCTTTTCAATACTTTTTAAAATATATAACTAATCATTATATAACTAATATATAATATATTTTAATACATAACTAATAGTATATATATATATATATATACCTATATACCTATACTGAATTACCGCCTTTGAAATCAATGGATTGAAATAAATTCCTTTGAACTGAAATGTATGAAATTACATATTCATTTTCTATCAAAACAACACCAATATTATTATGTGGTGTTTTTAAAGAAAAAATATTCATTTTATTTGCACAAACTTTTACTTTCAGATTAATCAATTTTTCATGCTGCAAATGATCATCAATAGGCATATTTATGTTTATCAACAAAATTCAGTGTGAGGTGTGAGAAATAGGCTAAATATATTGTACACAGATATTTTTGAGACAAATCTCATAGAAGAACATCATACACACACACACACACACACACACACACACACGCACGCACGCACGCACGCACGCACGCGCGCGCGCACGCACACACACACACACACGTATGTATATACATTAAAGTTTTACACCTTATAAATAAATGAACAAATAATTAAATAAATAAAAACATATATAAATCATGTATTTTTCAATTTATATACAGCTAAATATATATTTATATGTTATATTTATTAAGTATTTAGTCAAAATACATGGCTACTTTTAAGCAGCCATCAATTGAGAGAGATACTTTTTTGCATCCCGAATGTTGTAGTTACTGCATCTACCAGCAGAGGCTAACTGGGCCATGAAAACCAGCCAAACAAGATACACAATTCTGAGTTTGACACAAGTGATCCTTTGATTTCATCTCGGATTCAAATTTTCGTGGTGCAAGAAAAAAAAAAAACAAGCCATCAGAGTGATTAATATGCTTCCCAAAGATGCAATATATTAATTGTGCTGAATATCACAGGGTAGTATTTAGTACCTTGAGATTTGTATGAAATAGAGATGGAAAGAAAAGATTCTTTCCTCGGTTTGTGATGATAATTTCCCCTGCGCATCCGACAGATCATTTGTTAAACAGACAAGAACAGAGAAGCGTGTTTAATCCCCCGAACTGTTTCCTAGTTGGAGTGACATTGACTTTTCCCTGGGTTCCAGTGAGATTGACGAGCCAGTCCAGTCTCAGTACTACAGAGACCCCCTCCTCAATGTATGTCTCAGCCATCATCCATTCTGGCACACACAGCGCACATCTCCTCCAGCTCATGCCGTGTGGGTGATAAAACACTGTTAGGCCAGCGCTCCGGCCCCGAGGCCCTGCTTCCAGTCAATCACGCCACCAACATTTCTTAATCAGTATTTTTGTCTTCTGTAGCAGTTAAAATATCCTTGTTTAAATATAAAATATACATTTATTTAAGAAACAATAGACATTCCAGCTAAGAAAAACATGTTCATTTTGCTTTTTAAAATGTTTTAAACCATTTTTTTTTCTTGGTTAATTGAATGTTAGAGAAAACATTGTATTAAATATAAATAATACAAAATATATTATATTGCTCATTAACTAATCTCAACACATTAGACCTTATTGTAAAGTGCTATCGATTATATTTTCTTGTTTAAACATAAATCTAACAAAAAATGTATGCTTAAAACCAGAATATATATATA
>NW_015557083.1:392157-403257 GCF_001515605.1 Sinocyclocheilus anshuiensis | reverse complement strand
GCCCTATATATATATATATATATATATATATATATATATATTCTCTGAATAAGTAAGAACAAGTTATATCCTTGTATTTTACTAAAAAAATAAAAAATAAATGCTTTTTTCCAGCACAACGCACAAGCATCTATTGAAACAGAAACAGAGTGTAACAAAGTTCGTAGGTCGGGAAGAAGGAGACGGGAACCGGCGAACATTCAAAACTTTAATAAAATAAACAAACACAAAATAGCACGACAACCCCTCGCGGATGACTGTCGCGCACAAACAGAACCAAAGCACAAAATAAAATTCAGGCCTAGGCTGGTGCATTTTCCCTCAATTTTACCTATTAATTATAGCCATTCAACATTACAGTATAATTGAAAGCCATTATTTTAAACATTTAATAGGCTCTGAAATTTATAACAACTTTTAATTTAAGTGATTTTAAAACAATCTTCACATAAACTATATTATATATTAATAAACTATACATATTAATCTGTATTCAAGAGTTTTCGTGCGTTGAAGCGCTACTAGTGAGCTGTCTGAAGCGGCTCAGCGTATGCGTACAGCCAAATGCGCAGCCTTTCAAGCTATACTTCACTGCACCGTTTCTGCGGCGTAACCCCAGGCATGTGTCGCCGCATTCTTGGGTTATGAAGAATAAAGAAGGGAAAAGTTAATCTTCCGCAGCACAATCTTCTCAGGTAAAAGTTATTAGAACCGTGTCTAGGGACAAGCTGGCCATCACACTGCTCTGACTTTATCAGTCCGTTTGTGTCCTATTATTTGATTAGCTCGTGTCGCTTATGACAGAACAGCTAATCACGATGATCTTGTCTTGGAAAATATTATTTTATTCGCTTATGTCAGAAACGAATCTCTTTAAAAACTTACTTTTCACTTCATTGCATTGTTATAATTCGTAAAAGTTGTACCCGCCAACTGGTGACTGACAGTGTTACATATACTCGCCAACACCGATTTTTACTTGCATTTGACGCTTGGCGAGTGTTAATTTTAGGCCCTATATATATATATATATATATATACAGTATATATACTGTATATATTTAAGGTTTAGGTAATGTGTTTGTTCTGCCTGACCGGTGAGTGGCGCAGGTGTCGCGCATTAGCATTTACCCCACCAGCCTCACTCCGTTCCCACGGCTCTCGGCCCCGCCCCTCTCGTTTCGAGGTTGTGGCATTGATCCACTTCTAAATTTTTCTTCTTGAATCCTTGTGTCTTTGAGGACAGAAAAAACAAGTAAATGATAAACACATGACATGCCAACTTTATCACTGACCCAAGACACTTTCCAGGAAGTGACCTATGTGGACGACGTTCACTCAGCCCCGAGACTGCCAAAAGAAAGGCTGCTTATGGCTTTGCAAGGTGCTGTTCTGCTTTGTGCTACAGCTGCAAACAGCTGGAGGCTTTTGAAAGAGCTGGAGTTTTTTCAAGAAAACTCAGCTGCCTTGTTTGTCATTCTGGTCATCTGATCCGTTGCACATGAGTGGAAGTTAAGAGGTTGTTTGACTTCAAAGTCTTGCCACCTACTTTGTCTCGGTGGAGCTCCCCTAATCCCCTACTTGTAGCCACACTGTTGAGGACAGTGGACTCTTTTGCAATTTGTTTTTGAAATTCATGACAAAGGCTACACAAAACCTTCTAATATTTCACCACTTTGAACTGTAACTTACCATAGCATGAGATTATTATGACCTACTCACACAACCATGCTGGAATGAAGCCAGCTATGAAATCAGACTGTAATCATTAGAGTTGAACTCTACGACATATACCGTGCAGTCCAAACTGCTCTGAGACCATACTGGAAATCCTGGAATGTTTTCCTCAAAAACCTTAATTTCTTTGTGACTGAAGACAGAAAGACAAGAACATCTTGGATCACATGGGGGTGGGTAAATTATCAGGACATTTTTATTCTGGAAGTGAACTAACCATTTAAACTCAATTAAAATTAGTTTTTTTCCCCCAAGTAACAAAAACATTTGTTGGTTTATGTTAACTATACTCTGCTTTACGCTGCACCACCCCCCCCAAATATCAAAAATACCAAATATATTTAATTCAGTTTAAAATAAGCTGAATTGAACAAGTGAACATCATCATCACAGAAGATTATTTTGCAATATTGCATCTTTAAAGGAATAAATTAATGCATAATCTGGACAAAAAGGAGCATCATGTCATTGACCCACATAATAAATGCAGTTAAATTCATAGAATTTTTTTATTTTAACTTTTCAGTCGTGGAAGAAAACAACAACAACAACAACAAAATAAAAAATGGCATTTCTACTAGAGATGCCCACTGGATCTCAAATCCCTGTACCAGGTGTTTGGCTAACAGTCCTCATAAGGAATCCCAGCTCTGTATCTGAGGAGCACATAAAAGCGCCCATCTCACATGACTAATGTAGTTCACCTACCCCGTCGGACCATATTATCACACACAGCACTCCTGTGGCCTTGTTATACTTATGTGGGAAAGATACAGTGAGCCAAAGGCATCGACTCTGTGCTTATACCTGCATGTCTGCTTTACATTTCATTTCATTATCCTCAACCCACATGAGTCCTTCTGGAGCAGAGCGGCAGTAGATCACCTGCTGAACAAATTGAGCAGCATCCCACATACTGAATTCATTGCCTCTGAACCAAGGAGCAATGGCCTGATCTCCCCCGTTCTTCCTGTGAACATCAGGCACATCTGCAGCAGCACATCTGCTCCTTCTCAAGCTCTCTAGGTAGAGTCGAGCCGGCATCATTCATCCTGCTGGGAACAGCCATGTTTGACTGCCTTGGAATTCTAAAGATAGGTCGCATTAAAATCGCACAATAAATTACGCATCTAACTATATCTGTAAGGGTATGAAATGTTTTATCGATAGAGGGCTGTAACTTGGCCTTCTCAGACGATCCATAATGTTCTGAGAACAGAAGCCTGCAAACTAGTGGAGCTGCTTACCATATGTGCAGTGCTAAAACTAAAACTTTCAGCGCGCGTCACCTTAGGAAGCCTTCGCTTTGCCAGAAAGCATTGTCACTTTTCCCAAACAGTCATCTTCATTGTTAGATTTACTGTGGGGGTATTTTATTCGTATTTTGGAGAAATATGATCCAAAAATGTCACTTTCAGATACCATAGCCTATCCCAAACAATGCCTGCTTTGTTCGAACAGGCCTCCGTTCCAACAAATAAGCCAATGAGTGGAAGACTGTGATGTTAATGGAAAAGGAACGAAAACGCTGAGCTTTTTTTTTTTTTAATTGCACACTGGAACTACAGAAGTTTTAGACTTACCGCTGACAGATGGCAAAAATGACATCCTCTAATTAAATCCTTTCTTTGTGGCTGTCAATGGGTACAGTGTGTGCCAAATATCTTGGTGATTTGCAAGTTATTTTAGTTTCTTTGGAATGGAACAGAAACCTTACAGAGAAGTTAAATCCCACTAATTAGATAGTGCCTACAACTGTTGATTGTTAATAATCATCTGATGACCAGAAAAAGATTCATTAAAGGAAAAAATAAAGTATGAAAGAAAATTAAAACTACTGTATGTAATGGATATGAGCCAATGACAAATAAGGATGTGTAAAAATGAGGAAAGTAGAAACCTTACAAAATCTATTTTAAAATGCATGTGGCAAGTTATTAATTCAACCTTATAAATATGTTCATGTTGGCTTCATATATAACCATTCAAAAGTTTAGGGTGTGTAAGATTTTTTTTTTCTTCATGTTTTTGAAAGTCTCTTATGCCGTGGCATTTATTTGATGAAAGGTTTTATTTAAATTACATTTTAAAATGTAATTTATTTCTGTGATGCAAAGCTGAATTTTTCAGCATCATAACTCCAGTCTTCAGTGTCACACGATCCATCAGAAATCAGTCTAATATTTATTATTATCATCAATGCTGCTTAATATTTTCTGTTTTTCAGGATTCTTTGATGAATAAAAAAATTCAAACAAACAACACTGATTTGAAATAGATAATTTTTTTGTGGTAAAATATAAACATTTTTACTGTATAGAAGCTTGTTTCCGCTGCAAGCAAGCAAGAAAGAAAGAAAGAAAGAAAGAAAGAAAGAAAGAAAGAAAGAAAGAAAAGTTAACTGCGACTTATCTCATAATTCAGATTTTTCCCTCACAATTCTGAGTTTATATCTCACAATTCAAACTCAGAATTCTGTTTATATCTCAGTTCTTAGTTTATATCTCAGATTTGCAAGATATAAATAGAATTGTGAGATATAAACACAGAATTGCAATACAATCTTTCTATTGTGAGAAAAAAGTCAGAATTGTGACCCTGGACCACAAAACCAGTCTTAAGTGTCAATTGAGATTTATACAAGCTGAATAAATAAGCTTTCCATTGATGTATGGTTTGTTAGGATAGGAGGACAATATTTGGCCGAGATACAACTATTTGAAAATCTGGAATCTGAGGGTGCAAAAAAATCGAAATATTGAGAAAATCACCTTTAAAGTTGTCCAAATGACGTTCTTAGCAATGCATATTACTAATCAAAAATTACGTTTTGATATATTTATGGTAGGAAATTTACAAAATATCTTAATGGAACATGATCTTTACTTAATATCCTAATGATTTTTGCCATAAAAGAAAAATCTATAATTTTGACCCATACAATGTATTTTTGGCTATTGCAACAAATATACTCCAGCGACTTAAGACTGGTTTTGTGCTCCAAGGTCACAATTGTGAGATAAACAGGCCTTTTTATTTTTTATTCCATAGCAGAAACAGGCTTCCATATTACTGTCACTCTCAAATGGTAGTGTATATATTTTATTTATGTTACACCATTTTATACTCATTAAACTTTGTTTTTTTTTGTATGCGTGCATCAGCAGGTGTTCATTTACGGTCCATGCACCACAGAGATGACCTTAATAAATCTATTAGCCACCCACTGTATAGTGCATGTGTCCAGAGCAGCTTCTAAAGAGCAGCCATGTGGGGCTCCCTGAGGCCTAAACATAATAGTGTCTTATCTGAGCCTAGCAGAATCTGTGACCCAGATCAGACTCCTTCACACCTGCCGAGAGCCCCAAAACAGTGCTGATATTCACACTTTTTTTAAGGTGTTGACGAAGAGCTTGCACAAATTAATGTATTTATTCTGATAACAATTACAAAAAGAAAAAAAAAAACTTTAGCATGCTTTTTTTGTATCTAGTAAGTCATTAAAATATTATTTAAAAATTACAATTTATACAGACAATGAATTGAAAACACCTTTTAGTGGTTTAAAAAAAATCATGATTAATTAAAAATAGTTTGGAAAGTTAATTTTATTTTGTAGAGATTAAAATAAAAAAGCCCAACTTAATTAAAAATAAACAAATCTACTAAATATCTCTATTTTTTTTTACACCCTGTACCTTTAAAAATGGTTTTAAAATTAATTATTCATTTACACCACTTGACATTTTACAATCATTTTTTTTCTTACAATTTGTTTTCCCTGTTCGTTCAATTAATTAAATAAATGAAGTATCTTAACATAGAAGTGATTAAGGAGATGTTTTCAGAATTTTCTGAACATTTTTCAATAGATTAATATACAATTTTTCTCACTTTATTAACTCTATAATGTAAGGGTTGTGTGCCTGTGTTTGTGTGTGTGCGCAAAAGAAACACCAAAGCGAGACACTTTCTTCTTAGCATTCATTCTTTAGAAAATATTTTGAGAATGTTTATTATAAAAATATAAATGTTTCCACTACAAATCATTTTACATTAGTAGACAAGGCCATCGACACACTCACACACATACACACCCATCAATCTAAAGAAGGGGAACAGGACGCAAAACAGTATTGCTCTTCAAAACATCATCTTCAACAAAGTAAAATATAAAAACACTGAGAGTGTCGAATTATACCCCCCCCCCCCCCCATTCATAATCTGAGGCATCCTTATTTATCATTGACCCTATAATAGTTGTTTGTCCAAGGTGGGTGGTGCATCAGCAGGTGTTCATTTACGGTCCATGCACCACAGAGATGACCTTAATAAATCTATTAGCCACCCACTGTATAGTGCATGTGTCCAGAGCAGCTTCTAAAGAGCAGCCATGTGGGGCTCCCTGAGGCCTAAACATAATAGTGTCTTATCTGAGCCTAGCAGAATCTGTGACCCAGATCAGACTCCTTCACACCTGCCGAGAGCCCCAAAACAGTGCTGATATTCACACTTTTTTTAAGGTGTTGACGAAGAGCTTGCACAAATTAATGTATTTATTCTGATAACAATTACAAAAAGAAAAAAAAAAACTTTAGCATGCTTTTTTTGTATCTAGTAAGTCATTAAAATATTATTTAAAAATTACAATTTATACAGACAATGAATTGAAAACACCTTTTAGTGGTTTAAAAAAAATCATGATTAATTAAAAATAGTTTGGAAAGTTAATTTTATTTTGTAGAGATTAAAATAAAAAAGCCCAACTTAATTAAAAATAAACAAATCTACTAAATATCTCTATTTTTTTTTACACCCTGTACCTTTAAAAATGGTTTTAAAATTAATTATTCATTTACACCACTTGACATTTTACAATCATTTTTTTTCTTACAATTTGTTTTCCCTGTTCGTTCAATTAATTAAATAAATGAAGTATCTTAACATAGAAGTGATTAAGGAGATGTTTTCAGAATTTTCTGAACATTTTTCAATAGATTAATATACAATTTTTCTCACTTTATTAACTCTATAATGTAAGGGTTGTGTGCCTGTGTTTGTGTGTGTGCGCAAAAGAAACACCAAAGCGAGACACTTTCTTCTTAGCATTCATTCTTTAGAAAATATTTTGAGAATGTTTATTATAAAAATATAAATGTTTCCACTACAAATCATTTTACATTAGTAGACAAGGCCATCGACACACTCACACACATACACACCCATCAATCTAAAGAAGGGGAACAGGACGCAAAACAGTATTGCTCTTCAAAACATCATCTTCAACAAAGTAAAATATAAAAACACTGAGAGTGTCGAATTATAACCATGTCATAACTTACTGAATGCTACGAAAAAAAAAAAAAAAATCTGCACTGTGGTGGTTTGTTGTTAAGAAATAAATAATAAGCCATTATAATTGTTTTTATGTAAAACAAATATAACACAAAATAACATAAAATATCATACAAATGAGTTCTGTAAAGGTTGCACAGATATTTTGTTAATTCTTTTATACATACGTACAGACATTTGTACAAAGGGATGGCCGGGTAAATGATAATACCTCTAGAGTCACCACTGCTATCACCACAGGTCCGGTTCACATATGTACATGCTAACAGCAGGGGTAAAGCAACATTTACAGGCTGCAGAATCAAAGGGATGTAGAGGAAAAATGGACTGTTCCTTCATAAGGTAGTGCAGTACATGGTCAAACCGTCATGCGCACCATTAGTGCTCTTTTTTGATTGCATGATCAGGATGAAAATATTCAGATATTGACTTAATAAAGCTCAGTATTCAGTCTCAAACTAATAAATGATGGAGAACCTTGTATTTTGAAGACTGAGGGCTGTGAATCCTGATGATTCTTGATGATGGTAACGTTCGGAATAGCACACTTCCATACTACTCGTACTATTCTTAAAGTATACTGTTTATATACTGCGCACTGTATGCAAATGTACTGTATGCTTGGAATATCTAGACGACCTACTACTGTCAAAATGTGCAGTTTTCAACAGAGCTGCACAGAATACTGTATCCCACAGTGCAACCTGCTTGATTTGATCTTCCATTTCCAGCATAATTAATTACCGGAAGTAAATGTGATATTTGTGATTTTTTTTTCTCTCACAAACCAGTTCAGCACAAACTTTGCCCTGCAGATTTCATTGGTCTCGTCAACAGCACTGATTGCTGATTGAACTTTTCTTGACAGATGATTGAGTTGACCAATGAAATTGGCCGTGGGGCGGGGTTTGTGCTTAAAGGGATAGTTCACCCAAAAATGAAAGTTCTTTCATCATTTACTCACCCTCATGTTTCTCCTGGATGACTTTCTTTCGCTTGTGGAAGACAAATAATGTTGGTTACCAAACAGCTTCGGTGCTCACTGAGTTCCACTGTATTAAGTGGGGGAAAAAACTATTAAAATAAAATATTCTTATTATAACTTCTTTTATGTTCCACATAAGAAAGAAAGCCATATAGGTTTGGAATGACATGAAGGTGAGTAAATGATGACCACATTTTTGGGTGAATTATTGCTTTAACTTGTTTTGAAAAAAATCACATGTGATATTTAATTACCTTTCTTGACTCATTATGTGATTGGTTGCCAAATGTTAAACCCCATGTAAAGTAACATTCACAACTTATTTTCCTTCCAAAATCAGATTTCCAGGATACTCAACAAGAAAAAAAGGAGGGTGGGACTTTAATCATTTGGGAACTGATTTTGATTGTGAAAAGTAGGTGTTGCCAGAATGTAATCAGGTGATTGGAATGGAGAGGATCTGTGGGGACAAACAAAAAGAGAAGCCAGTTCTGAGGTGGAGCGAGCCATACCTCAAGATTTCAACATGATTTCAGTTTGAATTTTACACATAATTGGATTAAAAATGCAATGGAACTGGATTTAATTTCAAGATGATAATTGGATGATGCTGAATGAACCAAGATGAGGTCATATGACAACAATTATTTGAATTGTTGCAAAAATGTTTGTTTCACATACTATACATCATATCTGAGACTTCTGAGATCAAAATCCTGCTGTTATAGAGTGCTGCAGGGATGACAGCTATTTGCAGGCCAAAACCCAGAAACAAGTTCGCATTTTAGCACTCCCAGTTCCATCGTCGATGTATTTTTTAAATGTCTGAAATAAGGCCTGTATAGAACACAAGTTCAATATATTTTCACATATTGTTGGGGACATTAAACATCATCATGCTGAGCAGGTAAACTCGTCTAGAGACTAGTCCACTTTTACAGCCTTGTGTTTATAATGGCGCGCCCGCAAATGATTTCTACTCAAACTTTCAGGGAAAATGTTTCTTAAAGAGTTGTTGTGACATTGAAGCAATGCGACTGTGGCTTTTTACTTCTGGTGATTGTAGAAGATCATCATGATGAACAAAATGTCTAAGATTTCTGCAATAATCAAAAAACCAATGGGAAAGGGTGATGCTAACTTCTGGGTTGGCCTACAAAAACACATCAGCGCTCTATTCTGTCTGGTTTTCTCATGTGATGTATTATGATTTACTGACTGTTACTGATTCTAGTAAACAGTTGTTTCCTTATAGTGTACTGTTTTTTTTTTTTATTTGATAATGAATTCATATATCATCCGAACACAGGGGTACAAACAAACATGTGTCTTGGGCTACATTAACAAATAAACCTTTGAAAAGCCAAGTTTACCCAAGGTCTCCTACTCCATCCCTGATTCTCGAGAATGGCTCTCTGCACTCGCAGATTAATGGTTTATTATCAAACATATAGCCAAACGTGTCAGATCCTAACAAGCATTACCAGATTGCTCTAACAGTAACCAGCTGCATTTCTCCTGCCGTTCTTCAGAAGAATTAAAGGGGGATTTTCTACAAGTGGCCCGAAACCACCAAAACTCTGGGGCGCAAGCTATTGCCTCTCTGAAGTGCTACCTTCCAAAAGGAAGACGGATGCTTTTGCAAAGTTTTTTCCTGAAGGATTTTTAATGCTCCCCTGCCACATGTGAAGAGCTCTTCGTTAAATCCATTCGGATCGGACCGGCCTCTGTCCTCTAGGAGAAGCCATGCAGCGTGACAGTAGACTCCTGAACATGAGACCCGTGCTCATCCGCCTCTCTCGCCGATAAGGCAACATGTCAATCGCTGGAAGACACGCTCATCGCCTTTGCACCTCGTGCCCGGGAAGACGTGATCTTTCTCCAGGAAGGTTGTTCTGCATCGCACATGTGTTCAAGAACTGTAGTTCCACTTCATATTTTCATTTAATATCTATTTCTTGTCTGTTAAAGCCAAAGCAGCATCAATCTCGTATAAGTGTCTTTCATTTCCGTCACTCGTTTTTAATTTTACACAGGAACTGGACCGTTCTTTGAGTGTGTTTCAAGTGTTGTTAGGCTGCTCACGATCTTCTTCTGAGGCCCAACGATCGTCACACCGACTTTCTTGAAGTCCCTGTGTGTCAGAGAGGAGAGAGAGACAGTGAGCATGGGTAATATAGCACTCACTCACGGTTTGACATACGGTGACATTAATGACAAGCCCGCAGCAGTGCTCTGCCTCAGACCGCTTGTGTCAGTCATGTAGGATGAAGTATTCCAGGAGGACACCATGCTGCCATATGCATACAATAAGTTGAGGAGCTGGACTCGTGACAGACTTTGTGTTATAACTTAAAAACTGGGATGATTTACAGCTTACTGTGATGAGAAATTGGAGTAGCTGCTTCATTTTCTGAGTTGGTTATTTCTACTGTAATTTGAAAGGAACAGCACTGTCAGGGTTACCCCGGAGGGAAAAAAGAACGACATTTTTCATTTAATGAGATACATGCAACAGCTGACAGAAACTTGCATTATTTACAATCGTGAATAGACTCTCCAGACTTACCATATGGATAAGTTCATCCCGTGTGCACATATCCGACTTGGTCTCATAGGAAAAACGTGACTCTACATGCGTTTTTGCACAGCGCAAAATGCGTCGCTGCAGGTACTGTCGCTGCTTATGGGGTTATGAGGGAGTAATGGGTAAAAATTTGTTCTGTTCAAATAGTTATTGCATGGCTTCAGAAGACTTAGAATATACATTATCGTTCACATTTGGTGTTGGTAAGATTAATGCTCATCAAGCCTGCATTTATTTGATCTAAAATACAGTAAAATCAGTAATATTGTGAAATATTATTACAATTTAAAATAACTGTTTTCTATTTGAATATATTGTAAAATGTAAATTATTCCTGTGATTTCAAAGCTGAATTTTCAGCATCATTACTCCAGTCTTCAGTGTCACATGACCCTTCAGAAATCATTCTAATATGCTGATTTGCTGCTCAAGAAAC
>NW_015557083.1:379461-387581 GCF_001515605.1 Sinocyclocheilus anshuiensis | reverse complement strand
TCGTACTTCAGAAGAATTAATAAAGGGGGCTTTTCTACAAGAAACCACCAAAACTCTGGGGTGCAAGCTATTGCCTCTCTGAAGTGCTACCTTCCAAAAGGAAGACGGATGCTTTTGCAAAGTTTTTTCCTGAAGGATTTTTAATGCTCCCCTGCCACATGTGAAGAGCTCTTCGTTAAATCCATTCGGATCGGACCGGCCTCTGTCCTCTAGGAGAAGCCATGCAGCGTGACAGTAGACTCCTGAACATGAGACCCGTGCTCATCCGCCTCTCTCGCCGATAAGGCAACATGTCAATCGCTGGAAGACACGCTCATCGCCTTTGCACCTCGTGCCCGGGAAGACGTGATCTTTCTCCAGGAAGGTTGTTCTGCATCGCACATGTGTTCAAGAACTGTAGTTCCACTTCATATTTTCATTTAATATCTATTTCTTGTCTGTTAAAGCCAAAGCAGCATCAATCTCGTATAAGTGTCTTTCATTTCCGTCACTCGTTTTTAATTTTACACAGGAACTGGACCGTTCTTTGAGTGTGTTTCAAGTGTTGTTAGGCTGCTCACGATCTTCTTCTGAGGCCCAACGATCGTCACACCGACTTTCTTGAAGTCCCTGTGTGTCAGAGAGGAGAGAGAGACAGTGAGCATGGGTAATATAGCACTCACTCACGGTTTGACATACGGTGACATTAATGACAAGCCCGCAGCAGTGCTCTGCCTCAGACCGCTTGTGTCAGTCATGTAGGATGAAGTATTCCAGGAGGACACCATGCTGCCATATGCATACAATAAGTTGAGGAGCTGGACTCGTGACAGACTTTGTGTTATAACTTAAAAACTGGGATGATTTACAGCTTACTGTGATGAGAAATTGGAGTAGCTGCTTCATTTTCTGAGTTGGTTATTTCTACTGTAATTTGAAAGGAACAGCACTGTCAGGGTTACCCCGGAGGGAAAAAAGAACGACATTTTTCATTTAATGAGATACATGCAACAGCTGACAGAAACTTGCATTATTTACAATCGTGAATAGACTCTCCAGACTTACCATATGGATAAGTTCATCCCGTGTGCACATATCCGACTTGGTCTCATAGGAAAAACGTGACTCTACATGCGTTTTTGCACAGCGCAAAATGCGTCGCTGCAGGTACTGTCGCTGCTTATGGGGTTATGAGGGAGTAATGGGTAAAAATTTGTTCTGTTCAAATAGTTATTGCATGGCTTCAGAAGACTTAGAATATACATTATCGTTCACATTTGGTGTTGGTAAGATTAATGCTCATCAAGCCTGCATTTATTTGATCTAAAATACAGTAAAATCAGTAATATTGTGAAATATTATTACAATTTAAAATAACTGTTTTCTATTTGAATATATTGTAAAATGTAAATTATTCCTGTGATTTCAAAGCTGAATTTTCAGCATCATTACTCCAGTCTTCAGTGTCACATGACCCTTCAGAAATCATTCTAATATGCTGATTTGCTGCTCAAGAAACTTTTATTATTATCATCAATGTTGGAAACCGTACATTTTTTCAGGATTCTTTGATGAATAGAAAGTTCAAAAGAACAGCATTTATTTGAAACTGAAACTTTTGTAATATTATAAATGCCTTTTATTGACACTTTCAATTGAATTTAAATAAAATAATAGATAATTATGTATTAATTTCTTCAACAAATCTAACTAACCTCACACTTTTGGATATGTTAAAATAATAAATAGTGTTGTTGCATATTTATCTACTTTAAATATGCCACATAACAACACATAAAAACAACAACAACAATAATAATAATAATAATCTATTTTACGCAATAACATATTTTGTCAAATTATCAGTTTATAGTATTTGTGCCCGGCTAGTGGAAATGTTAGCAGGACAGGCAAAAGTTAAAACAGATTTTTTTTATTTTGTACCAACTATCCAGAAACAAATGTATATCTATTTTAAGTCCTACTTAAGCTTGAGTTTATGGGTTTGACTCTCAGTAAATGGGCACAAATGTACAGAATGGCCTATATGCATAATTACTGGTTTAAATGCACTGGAAAATGTACTGTAGTTGCCTCTTCTCAGCTTGAATTTTAGGTCCACAATTATATTTAATTAGGCTAAAGAAAAAATGCATTCCTGTATGTGGTATTTAAGTCACTAGAATATTATTTGGTGACATGCTCGACTTGTTAACCTTATTAAAGCCTCATCTGTATAAAATATAATTCAACTCAATCGACATTTCACCTGGAAACTGCAGCAATTTGTACAGCGGATTTCAGGTTTTACAAAAACTTATATTAAGTCACCTTTTCTTCCCATTAGATCCGACTGTACATTGCAAAAATATGGCAAACCAATCACTTTAAAGTGCAACTCAAGTTCAGGAGCTTATGTAAAACAACAACAACAACAAAAACATTTTTCTTAGTACTGTCAGATCTAGGGATGCAAAAGCTGTGCAGTAAAAATTATTATAGCATATTAGTAGCAAGCAAATTTAAGTTACAATCTAGGTTAGGCTATGCACACCTCAGGCACGAGTTCTGTTAGCAACACTTCTAAGAAGGTACAGCAGTGATTTAATCCAGAAGTGGACATGAGCGCAATCAAGAGCTTGAAGGAGCAGCCAGCAATAGAAAAGCTATGATCAGAACCCACCATAAAATCTATACGCGTTAAAGTGTTGTAATTCCCATGGACGGCTCCCACTCAGGGCACGTGGCTGCTGGTCTGACTTCAGTCAGATAGATTCTATGGGCAGAATACAGCTTTAGATCAACTGACAGTCTATTTATCGTCAAAGCACTGCTAATGCACTGACATCAGCTGAACAAATGCTCAAATGTCAATCAAGACAGGCCTGCAACATTTCTGTGTGACATTTCAATACGCATTGGGCTAATTTGGTCCCAATTTTTAGTTTATAGTTTATACTTATAAATCTAACAGTAGTAGACAATGAGTATACAACTAGTTTACATCTAAGTTCTTCCTTTCTTTTGTAACTATTCTGAGATCTATATTACAAGTAAACCTATAGGTATACTGTTAGTTTACTACCTACTGTATACTGTATGTCTAGTTCACTTAAAAAGTACACTTTGAAGTATTCGCTCAGTAAACCAGTTTAACAGTTTTTATACTTAAAGTATACTTGTAAATTTTCTTTCAGTGGACTAAATAGCATACTTATAGTTTAATCACACTTTACAAAATGTATTGATAAAGTTATCCAAATGTCGATCTGTTTCTGTGTGGGTTAGGAACACTGTGTACACCCATGTGCTATTTCACTCTAAACTATTTCACCCCAAAGCTGACTACTTATTATAAACTTGAAGTTTATCAGAATGTACAACATATCCTGGAGTACCTAAAAGAAGCCAATATTTGTGAAAAAAAAAAAAAAAATCTTTTTTCCCCCACTCTATCAAAACACAACTACAAGCCAAGCATACTTAGAATACTAAATTATAAAGATTAGTCACAAGTATAGGCCAAATATACTTTGACTCTTATGTTTACTTCTCAGTATAAACCAATTATACTTAAGTTTACATTTGTTAAGTATATTTGATAAGTACATAAAAGTAGACACTCCTTTTTAGTTTCTTTTTTTCAAGTATTCTAGTAGAACACTTGAAAAAAATAAATAATTTTTTGTAAGGAATCCCTCAGTGGAGCTTTGTTTTAAATGGCAATTTACAACTTATTTACTATGTACTATGAAAAAATGCCACTTGAGTTCTATTAACTTAACATTTTCAAACAAAATATGTTGTTTTGCAGAAATAACTCAAAAAGACACAAGAAGGTATAACCACTGAACGCTGCCTGCTGTATCAATTCAGATTTGTCTAAATCTAATGCGACGTGTGCTAAATAAGCTAAAGCCTTCAATGATAGATTAAAGAGCCTAACGTTCTGCACAGTTTACCATGAAATTGCAATAAGAGGCCAAACATCTGGTAAACTTACTATAGCTTCATCAACAACAAAAAATAGAGGCACACAACCAAGGTAAAGTGATAAGTGACTGAATCATCAATAATGACCTCTCTCTTGCTATTCTTCATCTTCCTGGTAGACCCATTAAACTGCAATAGCTTACAGGGCTTATTTAAGTTTGAACAATTTTATGAAGCAATTTTCAGGGTGCAGACTTCGATCTTTATGACTACAGATTTGTCTAGGTCTCTCAAATTGGTGCAGTACTGCTGAAAAGACCAATACAAATTCCCATGCTGGTGTAATGCTGGTCTGTGTTGACTTTTTGTGGTTTTTATGCTTGTTAGTGTTGAATTGTCGCTGGTTAGTACTGATTAGTGGTGGTTAATGTTGGTGTGCTTTTACTTTGGTTCTGGTTTATGTTATTGAATGCTGGTTTGATGCTGATATACTTTATACTGTCTAGGACTGATTTGGTGGTGGTTTTAGCCTGGTTAGTAGTGGTTTATAGCGGTGTGGTTTCACTTTGGCTGGTTAGTAATGGGTTGATGTTGGCTTAGTTGATGGGTGCTGTTTACCATCAAAACTTATTGAAGCTGATTGATCTTGCATGCTCTCACTGGTGAATCTGGTTGGTGGTTTTGCTGGTTAAGCTAGTGAGGTAGCAGAAGGTTAGTACAGTTGTTAAGCATAAGCAGCATCCAGAACCCAACATACAGTATAATGAGATCTTGGTCTTTTCAGCAGTTAAAGCACAAACTCAACATATTTGTTCTTAAAATTCACAAATATTTTAATTTAATTCTGTGGTGGGTCAAAGAGTGGTGGTGTCCACTCACTACAGAAGGCCAAACACTGGGAGACAAACTGCATGTTAAATAACCCAATCTGGGTCATGGATGAGGGCCGCTATTTGCATGTGATTATGTGCTAAATAAGCTAAAGCCTTCAATGATAGATTAAAGAGCCTAACGTTCTGCACAGTTTACCATGAAATTGCAATAAGAGGCCAAACATCTGGTAAACTTACTATAGCTTCATCAACAACAAAAAATAGAGGCACACAACCAAGGTAAAGTGATAAGTGACTGAATCATCAATAATGACCTCTCTCTTGCTATTCTTCATCTTCCTGGTAGACCCATTAAACTGCAATAGCTTACAGGGCTTATTTAAGTTTGAACAATTTTATGAAGCAATTTTCAGGGTGCAGACTTCGATCTTTATGACTACAGATTTGTCTAGGTCTCTCAAATTGGTGCAGTACTGCTGAAAAGACCAATACAAATTCCCATGCTGGTGTAATGCTGGTCTGTGTTGACTTTTTGTGGTTTTTATGCTTGTTAGTGTTGAATTGTCGCTGGTTAGTACTGATTAGTGGTGGTTAATGTTGGTGTGCTTTTACTTTGGTTCTGGTTTATGTTATTGAATGCTGGTTTGATGCTGATATACTTTATACTGTCTAGGACTGATTTGGTGGTGGTTTTAGCCTGGTTAGTAGTGGTTTATAGCGGTGTGGTTTCACTTTGGCTGGTTAGTAATGGGTTGATGTTGGCTTAGTTGATGGGTGCTGTTTACCATCAAAACTTATTGAAGCTGATTGATCTTGCATGCTCTCACTGGTGAATCTGGTTGGTGGTTTTGCTGGTTAAGCTAGTGAGGTAGCAGAAGGTTAGTACAGTTGTTAAGCATAAGCAGCATCCAGAACCCAACATACAGTATAATGAGATCTTGGTCTTTTCAGCAGTTAAAGCACAAACTCAACATATTTGTTCTTAAAATTCACAAATATTTTAATTTAATTCTGTGGTGGGTCAAAGAGTGGTGGTGTCCACTCACTACCGAAGGCCAAACACTGGGAGACAAACTGCATGTTAAATAACCCAATCTGGGTCATGGATGAGGGCCGCTATTTGCATGTGATTATTTACGCTGACATCTGAACAAAATATAACCACAAGCAGCCTTAATTACAGACTGCTGAGTGTTTAGATGTTTAGTCCTGAGGGTAACCTGCTGCACAGAACTGCCACTGTTCCCAGATCGGCCCTTTGATCATTCAGAAGTTATGAATGTCAGATTATTTACATCGTCAAATACCTCGTAATTTGAATCAAAAAGTGGACTCAGGAGATGCTGACCAGGCAATGCAACGTTCCTAATCAACATCTACAAAGCATTTCCCATAAATTCAGATCCACACTGAGGAGCAGAACAGGATCTTTATTATTAGATATTTGATTGACTTTGGGGGAATGTGCCCAACTCAACCCCTTAGATTGCTTCCAAGACTGGGGATTATGGAAGGACAGCACTTTTATTTTTGGCAAGAGTTTTTTTTTCCCCTCTCTTCCATTTATTGGATTACAACAGAAGAAAACATTACTAAACCACTGTCACTGGAGATTAATAACAAATGTAATGGCCACCTTTAAAGGATTTCAAATCCATCAAATCTGGGCTTCATTTACTGGAAACTGATCTGTGAATAAATTTGTCATCGTCTTCTGCATCAGTTTTAAACTGTTTTATGCCAACAACCTTACATTATATTGCTTGTCTTTTGCCTTGGACTTAAAAGTACAGAATGCAACCCTTCAGCACAGGGATCAACACTTATAATAGAAGAATGAACAAAAAAGGGGCAACCCCTTAATTTTGCCTCTCAAACCAAATAAAGTGCTTTTTAAAAAGATCAAAACTGAAGGAAAAAAGAGAGAATTTTTATGTTTAACTGTTTTGCAAATCTGATGATATATACAGTATAAATAAAAGTATGTTTGTACTTATGAGTGTTCACACAAATAAACTACCATTCAAAAAGTTTTTTTTTTATGTTGTTGAAAGAATGCACACCAAGGCTGCACATATTTGATCAAAAATACAGCAAAACATTATATTGTATAATATAATATTGTGAAATATTATTACAACTTAAAATAATTGTTTTCTAATATATTTGAAGAATGTATTAAATTGATCAAATGTGGCAGTAAAGACATTTATATTACAAAAATATTATGTTTCAAATAAATGCTGTTCTTTTGAATTTTCCATTCATAAAGGAATCCTGAAAAAAATATATATAATGATTTTCACAAAAATATTAAGCAGCAAAAACTGTTTTCAACATTAATAATATTAAGAATCATTAATAATAGCTAAACACTAAATAATCATATTAGAATGATTTCTGAGACTAAAGACTGGAGTAATGACTGATGAAAATTCAACTTTGCATCACAGCAATAAATTGCATTTTAAAATATATTAATATAGAAAACAATTATGTTTTATTGTAATAATATATTCACAAAATTACTGTTTTAACTGTATTCTTAATCAAATAAAAATGCAGCATTAATTAATATTACTCAGTACTTAAATGTATAATTACACTGTAACAAGGACACCTTAAAATAAAGTGTAACCGAGACTTATTTCGGAAACATTAAAAGAAAAAAGTAATTCTTCCAAACTTTTGAACAGTAGTTTAGATTTTAGTTTTATAATACAAAAAAGTGAAAGGCTCTTACTCTGCTGAAGTTTTGGCCAGTGTATCACAGGAGCTGTAGCTGACCCCACTGAATGCATCTTTACAGGGCAATGTCCTGGCGCTTTCCAGCCAATCACCCATTGTGTGAAAGGAAGTGATGTCAGTGCTGGTTCTGTCCAGAAGCAGATTCACTGGTCTGGGAAGAGATGAAAAACACACGTAGCGCATTTAGATGTATTGTATTTTATGTATTTTAGATATATTTAACCTCAACATGGTTCCTGACACAACATACCCCTACACATGTCACTTTTCGACGTAACCTACGCTCTCTCTCACCCTCCCGGCTATCTGCTATGGTTTCATCTTTGCTTCCTTTCCCTGAACAGTTATCATCTCTTGATGTTAACAGTGCTACTGAATGCTTCTGCTCCACTCTAACGTCTTGTTTAGACACTGTCTGCCCCTTGTCTTCCAGGCCAGCTCATACCACCTCTTCTGTCCCTTGGCTATCTGATGTTCTCCGTGAGTATCATTCTAAGCTCAGAGCTGCAGAAAGAGTATGGGGCAAATCACAAAATCATACTGACCTTAATGTATATCAATCACTCCTCTCTTCATTCTCTGCTAATGCCTCCACTGCTAAAAGGACATACTATCACAACAAAATTA
>NW_015557083.1:377441-378814 GCF_001515605.1 Sinocyclocheilus anshuiensis | reverse complement strand
AAAAAAAAAAGTGAATATTAAAGTATTAGTTTGTGCAGCCCAACAGAAATGACAAACTTAACACTTATGAAGCACAAATAACTTTCATTTGCAGTATTCCCTTGTAGAACCAAACAGCTTTTCATGAGAACACACCCTGTGACTGTTCCTCTAGCTTGCTGACACTGAAAAAATACAACACTGAAGTTGTGGTCATCTGCAATTCCCATCACGTTTGACAAATGTCATTTATGGCGAAAACAAGCTTATAAAAGTGCAAGCAGAGGCTAAACACAAAGGCCTTCAAGCCTGATATGCAAGGTCTCCATATGGAAATACCTGCAGAGAAGTGGGACTGATTCTCTCCATCTGTGTTATGGCAAGCATTCCCCAGGAAGAAAGCAATACATTTAGGAATGTTTATTCGAATACACAGACATCTCTGTTTCTGATGACTTCCCATTGTTCACATTCCAATGCTAGTTTCCATTATTTAGTGGGTAAAAGGCTAACTCATTAACCAATGCCTTTATAAACCTACACAAAAATACAGCATATAAAAGTGAAGTGTAATTAGCTACTCAATTAAATGAACAAACTTTTAACATGTTTCTGGCAAATACAGTATGGAAACGTGTAATCCTTTTATTGGCAGTTGTGGATATTTTATTACATAATCACATTTGGAGGTCCTCTAAAAACAACATTATGAAAGCAATTCCAGATCGCATTGTGAAAAATTCAGGGCCAATAGCTGCTGATTAGAAACAGGGGAACATACGGAAATGAGATTACAATCCCTTTGGGGACTGCTATTTATATTAATGTAAATAAACAAATTAAGATAGCAGGAAGTCCACTCAGACCCACATGTTCCCAGTGTTCCATTACTGTGTGATGAAAATAAAATAATAATGTATGCTGAGTTGACTGGAAAAGAATGCTGAATGGATCCAAGTTACTTGGCAAAGAGGATCAGTAAGTGCTGACACAGCTCAATGAATAGAGCTGTCTGCAAGTACTGCACAGATGCACTCAGGATCTTTAGAAATCCTTTCCTAATGTAAGAATAGAGAGGTTGAAATTTATTTATAACAATGTCGCTGACCGTTTTAGTCCGAACTTCACAGTTTGAGCAGCACATTTATGTGCCAGTTGTTTTGGGAACCTTTCTAAATGTGATGCAGCTTTGGAAAAAGACTTATTTAAGGATGGGACAGGGAAGATAACACTGGACTTAACATCAAACATGCAGCTTGTAGCTATGTGCAGCAGTGCTTAAATGTAGTCTTAAATGAACAGCAGTCACCAAACCAAACTAAACCAACCAAACCAAAACCAAAACAAAAGAGAGAAGTTTAATTCAAAGCATCAGAGAAAACAAAATTCTGAAC
>NW_015557083.1:368334-377431 GCF_001515605.1 Sinocyclocheilus anshuiensis | reverse complement strand
CACACACATATATGAAAAAAAAAATCAGAATCTTCAGTGCTGACTGGAATTTATCACAGCCAATTATATCCACAAAATGTGGGAAAAGTTGTTTTGGTGTTTTTTTTTTATAGCATACATTTATGCTATAATCGTCACCCACACAAACCGCAGAACCTAATAATTATCTGTGGTTTTATTATTTAGTATTATTTCATTAAAAAGGAACTGACATGTTTATTGCCATGTTTAATGCTGAAAAAAATATGACTCATAACTAAATACATTAACCGACTGATATGACTACTTAAATAATGTCTGTGTAATGTACTAATATGATAAATAATTTGTATTTGTAATTATAATGGTCAACATGGGGAAGAAAAGCAGAGAGGAAAACCAAGAGATGTCCAGTCCTCTTTTGTTTGTTGTGATGTGTAGCTCAATTCTTACTAAAACTTACAAGGTGAAAAAGAAACAGTTGATATGGAGAAAAATCTTTGTTGTTGGGTATGGAAGTGATAGCTTAAACTCTGGTGTATACACGCTGCATTTGACTGCATCAGATGTTGGCGTCAGAGATCTGAGGCGTCAGTCGACAGGAGCACAACAGGCCAGAGGGAGAGGAAGAAGAGAGGTAAACACTCGGCCTCTCTGCTGGTTCCCTCTCTATTATTTTGCTTTCCTCTCTCCCCTCTGGTGTAGTGACCTCTAAATAACTGAGGCTGCTTAGTATCATGTTTTTAAAGTTCTCTAGGGATGTGAAAGGAGGGAGGATGTTCCTCATGGAGAAACATCTGCGTAGCTTCGTCACGGACAAGAATGCATCTCTTGCTGTGAGGAGGCTCTGGGATCGCACACCTACTCTTGTCCTGAGAGTGCCGACATTTTACTTCCGAGCATGTGCACGCCATCTCTCCGGGTCTGGCCTTTAGGCCTAGGGTCCATCCATGAGAATGGCTGGAGTGCCACGCCATTAGCATGCAGGGCATGTAGATAAATGAGGTGCAAGGGCTTGGACACAGCTGTGGCTGCAGATCAGCAGCAGCGGAACCTCAGAGTGTGTCACGCCCGGAGAGACATAAATCACCTGGGCCCAGTGCTGGTCCCCTGATCGGCCATGTTAAAAGCCAATCAGGAAAATTACATTCTAACTCCCTGGGACCCATTTTCACTTTCTTAAGAAACCATTAGTCACTGTTACATACTTCATAATATTAAAGCTACTGGTTATACCACTTACGTCCACACTGCACGGGGCAACCCTTTCCGGATGAACCCTCTAGTGAATTGAGTCCTATTGCAATGGAGGAAAATAGAGTAGGATAGAGATTTTTTTCCACACAAATTATTTTGAGATTAAATAGTAATTGCCAGACACTGTGAAGTACTGCCACATACTTCCTTGGGCTCGCAGACTCCCTGAAGAACACCCTGTTCTAAAATCTAAGTTGGAAAGATGAATGTGCAGTCTGGTAACATCAGGATGCATAAAAGCTTTATAATACAAATAAAAATAAGGTCAAAAGTGCATTCATCCCAAAGGTGTTCAATGGGGTTCAAGTCTGGACTTTGTGCAGGATAGTCCAGTTCTTCCACACCAGAAAGTGTCAAACCATTTCAAAATAGACCTCGCACAAGGGTGCTGTCATGCTGGAACAGGAAAAAGGACCTTTCCCAAACTGTTACCGCAAAGTACACAAATCTAGAATGTAATGCGTGAGATTTCACTGCAATCAAGGGGTCTTGCCAAACCCGTTAACCAGAAGGGGGTGTTAACTTTTGACCACGTTGTGTATAATACTTTGAATAACATTAGTACTACATACTGGATACTGAAGAAACAGGATGTCAGCAAATGTTTATCACAAACACCACCTGTCTGAGGACTGTTTCTGCAAACTGGCTCCAAAAATAAACTGATCTTGTCTAGAAAAATAATCTGCAGAAAATATTGTGGTCTCATGTACATCTCAGTCATAACTGTGTGTGACCAGCTGTAAGAGCTTGCGATGAATCTAGACCTGAGGTTAACATACAAATTAGAGTTCAGGAGGAAGAGAGAGTACTTCCTCTCATTAGGGTGCATGAGAAGATGATCTGAACGTGACATGAAGCAGACAAGAGCAGAAGGCAATTTGGGATCAGAACAAGTATCTAGGGATCGGTCCAGAGCCAGTGCTCCTGGGTGACGTACCTGGAAGCGGTGCTGGCCGTGATTTTGAGACTGCTGGGGTTGCGGATGAGCTTGTCCAGGATGCTGACAATCTGCTCAAATTTCGGCCGGTTGTTTCGATCCTTCTGCCAGCAGTCTAGCATCAGCTGGTAAAGTGTGGCAGGGCATTCCATGGGTGGGGGAAGACGATAGCCCTCATCCACCGCTTTTATCACCTGAGGCACACAAGAAAATATAGTCAAACTGAAGTTCTGCCATTCTGTCTGAAGGTGCGGACACATTAGCAAAGTTTTGCAGGCAAAAAAATATTAATTGTCCTTTGTCAAATGCTGTAATGATGTATGAAGCACAACTCACACAGAGGTCACTTTCAAACCAAGCAGTTTTCATCTAGAACCTGTTGCGAAACGTGGACATTTTTCTGTGTGTGGAAATGTTTCACCCTCACTCATCAATTCCTATTGAAATGGCCAGATTTCACCTGTGAAAACTGTCGAACAATGGTAAATGTGACCGCACCTTAACATCTCCTTTTGTGTTTCAGAAAAGAAATTATATACAGTAATAAAAGATCGGAACAACATATGGGTGAGCAAATTCTGTCAAAATTTCCATTTTTGGGTGAACTATTCCTTTAAAAGATGAAGCACTGCAAGAATTTTCTTCAATTTCCTGTCCTTTGAGCTCCTCAGGACATATTTCTTTCTCGCCTGCCAACTGTGACCATCCAGTAGGATAAAATAAAAATAAAGCACTTCCGTCCATGCAACAACACAAAATCAATTGCCTCATAAGTGCTCCAGAACTGTTACTCCCTTTTTCTTTTCATCACTCGATAATCAGCACTGCCATAAACCAGTTCAAATAAACTCTCAGGGCCTTATTTGCTCAGGGTGAAGTTACTGAACTGCAGCAACGAGGCCACTGCTCAGAGTCAGCGCTAAAGAACTAATAACAATATCAACACAATATTTCATAACAAACCACTACACATTTACCACAATTCCACACATGGCTCTTTTTCTTATCTTTATGTAAGACCTATAGAATAATAGTTTCTCTTGGCCTGTGAATTTTCACTGTTGGGTACTCATTGTGTTCAGTTAGCTGTCTTTGTGAAACTAGCTTTAGCTAGCAAAAATTTTTCATTAAGAGTATCATGAATGGTCTAACTATGCAAAACTAGCCTGGTAGCTGGTTGATCAAGAAACATTTTTCTAGTTGAATTATATTGTTTGCCCAGAAAGGACAATTTACTCACTTCCATGTTATTCCGTTCACACAGAATGTGTTTTTTGATTCCACAGTTCTACTTTTCCATTGTTTTTCTATGTAAACACGCGCGAGATGAACATGTTTGACTGTTGTAATTGTGTCGCGTGTCTTTTGCAGCGTCTCGCACATGACATAGCGTTCTGAAAACACTGCTTAATTTAAACAAATTTTTTAAAACAACTTTTAAAAAACAAGACCTTGCATTTTTTCCCCATTCCACTGCGCAGTCTCACATTTTTCAAAGCAAAAACGCCTTCTGTGTGAACAGCCCCTTAAGGGTCATTCACACAGAACATGTTTGTGTGTTCCACTGTTTTATATGTAAACATGCTAGACAAACGTTTTCTACCGCTAAGCTTGCATCTTGCAAGTTTTGCAGCGTCTACGCATGACATGAGGTTCTGAAAACTTTGGCACTCAAGAAAAAGAAGTTACAGAAGTTTCATGTCTCTAAACCGTGATTTTTTTTTCATTCTACTGATTTGCATCTTGCATTTTTAAATGCAAAAAATTTGTTCTGGGTCAATGGCCTCTTAGAGCCTTGAAAAATGTGAGAAGCGGGCAGTGGAATGGAAAAAAAAAACCGCAAGGTGTCAGCGTAATGAATCTTTGCAAATCGCCTTTCCTAATAATGTGCTAAATAGCAAGTTTCACAATGAATGCAGCTAAAGTAAAGTAAAGTAAAGTAAAAGTAAAGTAAAAGTGCTCTCTCTGAGAGCAGCTCGGAAGAGAGGGGCGGGGTCAGCAGAGCTCATTAACATTTAAAGGAAAATGCTACAAAAACGGCTTGCTCTGAAATTAGCTGT
This sequence comes from Sinocyclocheilus anshuiensis, assembly GCF_001515605.1. NCBI lineage: Eukaryota > Metazoa > Chordata > Actinopteri > Cypriniformes > Cyprinidae > Sinocyclocheilus > Sinocyclocheilus anshuiensis. Next base: position 373,195 of record NW_015557083.1, on the reverse strand, counting down.
TTTTGACAGGGTAAAAAAGGTGTTTTTTACACTACCATTGAGAAATTTTAACCAAACTATGTTACAGACTTTTCATTAAGACCCCAAAGAATCACATCAACTTGTGGAAAATGGGCGTCCTATGACCCCTTTAAAAGTTGAACTTTTTAAACTCTTTATAATGCTGCGTTTTTAGAACGCTGTGTCATGTACGAGACACTGCAAAAGATGTAAGACATTTTTAAAGTGCCTTCAAATCAAATCGAACATATGTAACACTGATTAATTTTGGCAGGGAAGATGCTGGATTGCTCTGACAGCCGCACTACTCACATCCTGATTGGACATCTCCCAATAAGGTCTTTCTCCGTAAGACATGACCTCCCATAACACAATACCATAGCTCCATACGTCACTGGCTGAGGTGAACTTGCGATAGGCGATGGCCTCTGGCGCGGTCCATCGGATCGGAATCTTGCCACCCTGTAAACACACAAAATCCATCTGTCAAGGAAACATTTTGCCATATGTGACAATTTCCAAACACATATTTCTACTATTAGTTGAATAACAAACATGTACTCTAATGTCCACATGCCAAATCATGTAATCTGTATGCATTGGCGCTTAAAACAGGCCATATGTAAGGTGTCAGAGCGGATGAAGGGGGATTTCTGAGAGCGCCATGCATCTAATGAATGAAATTCAAAGTTTGAAACAAGCTCTGAGGTGCCCTTAGAATTTGTTTGTGTTAGTGAAATTGACTATACAGCACCAGCGTTAATGTAATTTAGATACAGCCTCTAGCTGCACCACCAGCACAAGGGACCCCGGCCCTATGTGGCAACCCCCTCAAACAGCGTTATGAGCAAATTATAGTTAGATTTGCCAATCTAGTGCAGTCTTTACAATGAAGGTGAATATAAGCAGCATGTCAAGCAAGTACTGTACAGTTGAGTTTCTGTTTACAATATTTGATGAGCTCTATACTCTTAAAAATAAAGGTTCTTTATTGGTATTGATGGTTCCATGAAGAACATTTCTTTCCATTCCACGAAAGGTTCTTTGTAGTGGAGAGGTCTTTTAGATTTTTAAAATGTAGGGCTGCACGATTAATTGAATGTATCGCGATCTCGATTCCATTTCGATTTATCGTGCAGCCCTACTTCAAACGATGAAAAAAATGGTACTTTTAAAAACTGTCTTTGGGGAACCAAGAAGGAAATCACTTCTGGTGATTCTTCTAGTGTATGTGAATAAACTGAAAATCTGTTTATCATATAAAGTGATGTGTCTCTTGGTTTAAACTGCTCAATTCATACAGCATGGATTACTTTCATGATGTCTTTACAAACTTTTTGAAGCTTCAATATTCTGGTTGCATGGACTTTCAATGGAGGAACAGAAATTTCTTAGGTTTCATTAAAAATATCTTCATTTGTGTTTCAAAGATGAATGAATGTTTGGAACCACATGCAGCTGAGTAACATGGCAGAATGTTAATTTTTGGGTGAACTATCCCTTTAAGGCATTGGCTCTTTTAACTATAAAGTCAGGAATTCCTAAAACCACCACATTGAGTGTTACAATTTGTAATTTATTTTACTATGAGTTGTCCAGTTCCTCCTCTTATTCTATCTTTGCTCTTGGTTTGTGGTACACTACCACCTTCATCGATCCTGTCCTCATTCCTCTCTCTCTGAGGATCTGTGTTGTATTTACCCAGCTCGGCTGCTGGGGTAACTCTACACTCAACCTTCATGAAGGAGGCAAACTGAGAGAGAACAAGGTAGAGCCAAAGCCAACTAGCAACCTGGCCAAGTCACACAATTCCTACCCCACATTCTCCAAACGCAAGGCCTTTAAAAAATAAACCCACTTGTGCGCGGGCCTCCCCATTGAGCGCGTACAAACAGGCCCTGCAAGATCACTCCTAATGAATGTAAAATGTGACACAATGTATCCTTTAGGTTTAATAGAAGGACAGCTACCAACATTCTTGTGGGTTCGAGGTTCTCGTAGGGAACAATGATGCAGTGGGGGGTCTAGTTGTAATGGTGAAAACATACATTTTGGTTAGCTGTCAGAGACCAGGAAAACCCAACAAATTTGGGTTTATCTAACTAATAACATGTTGGACTTCCCCTCCCCAGCATATGCCACAAATCAGTGTAACACTTATGTTAGGTGACACTTGTATTGGTAATTTAAGATGCAATATCTCTTAAAGCCTCACATGCTATGGATTTATGCCTGGCTCTAAGTGTATTTATGCATTAGTTATCTCTTCTGATAATGGATGCTGCTCTTAAGAATGAGAGTGGAGAATATGGTTATTAATCCCAGGGAATGAAGATCAGACATGGCGGCTGAGAGGAGACAGTGAGCTGCATTGGTCAACCATGGTCTGGCCCATGTGGAATTTGTTCTGTAGGTTTCTGCAGAATTGGGAAGCTGATCATTCACAAGTTCTAAACATAGCATGTTCCTTCTGTGAAAAAGAGTCTAGTCCTCTCAGCTCTGTTTAACACATTTTACATTGTTTAAAATCATTCCACATAATCAGCACAGACTGCGTCTGTCTGTCTATCTATCCATCACTGTTCAAATGTTTGTGGTAAGCAGTGTTGGGTGTAATGTGTTACTATAATTAAATTACTTATCCACTGAAAAAAGTAAAGAAAGGGATTACTGTTAATTTTTAGGTAATCTAATTACAGTTACTAATAAAGTATTTGCGTTACATACTGTAAATAATTTCAGCAGTTCTAAAATCAATATTGAATTTGAAATCTAAATTTATCATCTATCTGAATGCAGCGTCTTTAACTCTCTGCGCGGCGACGCGTTCACCTGCAGTTTTTCCTGATAAGCGAGAAAATAACCTAAAATACTGAAAGACTAAAATCAATTGGATCTATAAAGGGTCTACTTTAATTTGTACACATTGACAATAAAAAAAAAAAACTGTGCTTTTGTAAAATAAACAAAAAAAAAACAGGGTGTGCTTTCTGCTCTCTGTGAACTTCTTTCTGAAACGCGTCACAAAAAACGAACCGAAACTCAGCAAATACTTGACACACAGACGTGAGAAATATGTCTATAGAAAACCTGAAGTGTCTACTTTTAAATGAACCAATTCAAATTGAATACTAATATTCTCTGATTATGTAATCCGTATGAAACTAAAGCGAGGTACAGTCTTTCCCGTCATTATCTGCAGCCATATTTGCATGCCCTCATCACCCAGATACAAAAAAAAAAAAAAAAAAAAAAAAAAAAAAAAAAAAAAAAATCAAGATTAATCTACTTTTCATTGTTTTTGGAAGAAGACTTGAGGAATAAGCCGGAATTTACCACAGAAGAACAGCGCGATATGACGTGGCTTTATTCAGCGGAGGATATATCATTTCTGTCATTTATTCTTACTTGCATTAGTTAACGAGTTATTTTTTACATAAACTTGTACGCATTTTACTAGTTGGGCTTTTCCTAAACTATCTTGCCAAACTGAAATGTGTGAAAGAGAGTAAAATATGCTGAAATATGATATGCATTCCATATATATAGGCAACTTATTACATATAGGCTAAATGTCATACAAAACGAAGCTGTAAATATTTTGCTAATATGAGATCGTGTCACGGTCGGTGGTAGTGTGAGGAGCGCGGAACGAGGAATGAGGAGACCAGGAGTACTAAACAAAGGGATTTATTCTTGTCACAGGGAATCACATGTAGCACGAGGAGAAGACATCAACATACAAAACCAGAAAAGGGAGAACTGAACGGGCTAGAACTAAATAGGGTAGATAACGAGGGGCAGACAGGTGATGGGGATAACTAACAACAAGGAACAGGTGATACTAATAATGTGAAAAGGAACTGGAAGGACCAAATAAGGAAAACAGGAACTCAACGGGAACATACACGTGACAGATCGCACCCCTCCCGGACGGCGCATCGGGGAGGGGGGGCGGGTGCCCCTCAGGAGCTTGCCATATTAATGTACAATGGGCTTGCCATATTATTGTCTGGCGGGCTTGCCACATTAACGTCTGAAGGGCTTGCCACATTAACATCCGGCGGGCTTGCCTGAGGAACGGCCAGCTTACTTGACTCGGGAACGGCCGGCAGATGGGTCCCGGATCGGGATCGGGATCGGAAGCTCTCCAGACACCGGATGACTCCCTCCTTCCAGCCGAGGTTGGTGGTGTCTGGGAGCTCCTCGGGACGATGGTAGGTTATCCTGATCCGGAACAGCGTCAGGAGGGTTTCTCCCTCAAGGGAGCTGGCGAGGGCGAGCGGCACGAACGCCCTCGTGTAGAGAATCGGGTCGGGGTTCGCCTGAGCCACGGCGATTAACATCGCTCGTTCCTCCATTTGGACGGGGAGAAACGAACGGGAAAACAAAACAAAAACACTTTTCAAAAAACGAAAAACAAACACGGGTAGAAGGGGTCCCACTTATTGTCACTTTTAGGTCTGGAATTCTGTCACGGTCGGTGGTAGTGTGAGGAGCGCGGAATTGCGCTGATTGGTTAGCTAGCCCAATGTGTTGTGATTGGCTAGACCGCCTCTAGTGCGCGTCTAATCGTCCCGCCCCTCACCTCAGCGGCATGTGCTCCAGTTGTATTGTAAACAGAGGATATTATTGAAGAGGATCGTGCAGAACCTCTGCAAGCATGGCTTTTAGTGGTAGGCCTATGTTTTTGTTTGTTGTTGTATCATACTTTTAGATATGCTGTTGTAAATGCTACTGCTTATGTTAGCTTTTAATATTGCTACTCCTGATTAAAGCTTTAATACAGTACAGAAACCGCATGCGCCATGTTTAATGCTTCTCATAGCTATGTGAAAATAAGTGTATAATTGGAACAGTT
>NW_015557083.1:366866-367126 GCF_001515605.1 Sinocyclocheilus anshuiensis | reverse complement strand
GGTTGTATTGTAAACAACTGCATCGTTAATATCGCTTATCAGTTTGAGCCCGATTGAGAAGCAGAGGATATTATTCAAGAGGATCGTGCAGAACCTGTGCAAGCACTTGGTAGGCCTGGTAGGCCTATGTTTTTGTTTGTTGTTGTATCATACTTTTAGATATGCTGTTGTAAATGCTGTTAGCTTTTTATGTTAGCTTTTAATATACGGTTTTATCCTGATTAAAACTTTAATACAGTACGGCAACTGCACGCACATCC
>NW_015557083.1:335063-366452 GCF_001515605.1 Sinocyclocheilus anshuiensis | reverse complement strand
CAGCGCTGCAACTTTGCAGATATTGTTTATGCTCCAACAGCAACATTACACACTAACTAACGCTAAAAAAGTGAAATCGCAATCAACCACCACTTTAAAATGTATTGAAGTAATAAAGCATTACAAAATTATCTAAACTGATAAATAACAGATTGGAGATTAAAATAATAGCAGATTTGTCTCATTTGAAATGAGTAATAAAAACTGAGATGAAAAATTGACTTAAGCCAGAAATATAATTTTACTATGGTAAAATAAATGTTTAGCGATATCTTCAAAAGACTTTTGAATTTTAGCGCACTTTTTTTCTCTATATAATGTTGATATGGTAAGTAGTAAATGCTGTAAATTTGGTTATGCTAGCATGTGTGGAAATATTTAAACCACGTGTGTTACAACTTACCCCGCGTTATTTTGTGCCTCGTGCTCCCCTACATTTTTTAAAATTAAAATGCTTAAGTATTACAGTTGTTTTAAAGCTAAAAGGTTAAACTATTACATGTTTAACTCAAACTGAAAGAATTAAGAGTTTTATTTCTATGCATCAATGTTTATAGGGATTTTATGAAGTAATCAATGATTCGAATAATTAAGTTACTTATTGAGTACATTTACATTTACATTAACATTTAGTCATTTAGCAGATGCTTTTATCTAAAGCGAGTTACAAATGAGGACAATGGAAGCAATCAAAATAGCAATGATATACAAGTGCTATAACAAGTAATTAAGTATTATTGAGTAATTAAGTTACTTTTCAGACCGAGTAATTATAAAAGTAATTTAAATACAATATTGATGTTGTAAATAGTAATTCGTAATTAATTACTTTTTTCTAAAGTAACTTACCCAACACTGGTGGTAAGTGTTTTTTTTGTTTTTTTAAGAAATAAATTTATAAATGCAACATCATTTATAAATAATTTGTTGATGACAGTAAAGACACTTACAATGTTACAAAATATTTCTGTCTAAAATAAATGCTGTTCTTTCATCAAATAATCCTGAAAAATTCCCAACAAAAATATGGTTCCACTTGATATAAGGAGTCTTTAACTACTATGCACTTATGTTAAGTAAATAAATAAAATAAATAATTTTAAAATAAAATACCTATTTGTCATGCTGGTTTTTGTTTCTTGTTTAGTTTTTCTTGTCCTTTATTTTGTATTTTCTTGCCTTGGTTCCTGCCTTGTCATGTGATCCTGCCATGTGGTCCTTTTGTTCATGTTACTTGTTCTCATTAGGTGTGTTCGACTTGCTAACCACTGTTGGTGAGTTTGTTTTTATGGTCACGGCCCCTTCATGTTTCTTGTCACGCCAAGGCTGTTTGGATTACCAATTACCAAAGTTTTGAATGGCAGTATATATGTATACATCCCTCTATCCTCTCAACTTCAAATCAACTTGGAATCACTGAGATAAATAAATTCATTAGACATATCCTTTGAAATAGTTGAGAAGGCAACTGAAACTTATTCAAACTTCGAAAAAATGTCAAGTTGAAGTATTATGGTATATGACATCAGATAAAGCATATAAACCCATGTTATGTCAGCGGGTAATAATTGTTATTGTTATTGCAATTTACTTTGACTGCTGAGCTGCTAAAAAAATATGTGAGTAGTTTACAAGTAATTTATGTTTTTAAATGAGGTATTATAATAATAATAAATGTCACTGATCTCAGTTGCTTGTGTCGGTGTTGACTTACTCTTGTGGTGTAGGCGGCTTCCGGGTCGTCCTCCAGCACTCTGGACAAGCCGAAGTCTGACACTTTGCACACCAGGTTGCTGTTGACCAGGATGTTCCGAGCGGCCAAATCTCTGTGCACGTAACCCATATCCGACAGATACTTCATACCAGATGCGATGCCACGTAGCATGCCCACCAGCTGAATCACTGTGAACTGGGCGTCGTGTTTCTGACAGAGACGGGAAGAAGGGAAAAGTCAAATACGGCATTTTATATCTACTGTATAAGCATAAGTCATGCTATGGGTTATAAAACAATGCAACATTGTTGACTCATATCTCAAAACACTGCCTGACATTTCCGAAGTCATCTGTCATGAGCTAACTCAAAACCACTCATGAAATGGTTTTGTTGAAAGAAGCAGATCTTTGACTTAATAAACAGGAGAGTTTGACTGTCTTTTCTAGTTCAATCCATGGTGTGCGGCAACTTGTTGAAGAATATAAATAGGATGTACACACACAAGCTGACTGCATATCTGAACTGAAGTCCGCTGGCAGGCTCGCAGTGTTTACACTGGTGCGTGTGAATAGGCCTATTATATGAAGAATGATATGCTTAGGAATTGGAGATAAACACCAGGGGATGAAGTGCTTCAGCAGGAGAGGGAGAGACTGGCCGGATGAGTGAGATAGCATTGATTTGTCAGGGAGCTCTGGAGAAATGGATTTCTATACCAAAAACAGTCAAACTGCAGTCTTATTGCAATAGTTCTCCCAAAAATGCTTTTACTCATCTTCATGTACAGTCGGTCCAAATTCGGTTTGACTTTATTTCTTCCGTAAAACATAAAAGGCAACATTCTGAAGACTGTACTGATCATTCTTTTCCAAGCAGATCAAATAAATGCCAACCATGTTTTATTTTATTATCACTGTTTTACTATTACAGATTTTTATATTTTGAATTAATATTTCGATTTTGTGAATATTTTGATTTTATTTTGTATAATTTTAGTAACTTTATTTAGTGTTTTTATTTTGTTATTTATTTATTTTTATAATATGTCTATATAGTTTTTATTATTATTATCATTATTATTGTTTTAATTTAGTTTAGTTTATTTCAAGTAATTATTTTTTCAGTGGTTTTAGTTTTAGTTAAAGTTCATAACCTTGATATAACATGGTGCTTTCAAGCATCTGAAAGGAAGTCAAAGCACCATAAAATATCATAAAAGTAGTCTATTGGGCTCTAGCATTATTTCAAAGCTTCTGAAGTCACTATAGACCATAAAACTATATACTGTAACTATAGATGAGAAACATAGATATATTAGAAAATGTAAGTTGTTATTAACTGCTTAAACTGACATCCAAGTTTGTGAAAGCGTGAGAATATGCAAGACATGGACAAATTGTTCAAATCAGACTTTCTTTTTTTAATTAATCATTTGAGCCATCAATCATTTGATTGATTTGTTTCATAAATGTGGTCTGAATGATTTATTCACATATTCTCTTCTCTCATGAACTTTCATGAACTCACCAAGAAAAGCTAAGGCAGACGTCAAGATGCTTCGGTGAATCACATCTTTCAGTCTATTTCTCATACTTATTATTTCAAAAGACTTCAAATATTCTGCATGGGTCATATGAACAACTTTCATGATACTTGGTTATCCTGAACTTGACTGCTCCATTTCTCATTCAATCCAATTGCATGGAAAAAGCACCAGCACATCCTCCAAAACTGTCTGCTTTTGTGTTCCATGGAACAAAGAAACTCAAACAGGTCTGGAACGACATAAGATGTAAACAATGTCAAAATCTTTATTATTGTTTGAACTGTTCCTCTAGTTGTCCAGTGTGAGTTTCGCTCTGTCTACCTCTCATTCTGTGTCTCTGTCCACACTATTTTCCCTTTCTTTGTATGCGAGTGTTTATGTACTGCATACAAATTAAGTTTGGATGAAAATAAACCCTGGACCACCTGGAAGAGAAAGGAGCTCAGAGAGGTTCAAAGGCTTGCTAATAACAGTGACATGAGCAGTGGTGAGGAAATGCGTTGGAGGGAGGATGACAGATCTCTTTGATAGCGTGCAGGCCAGGCTGCAGTGCGCAGGAAATTGCTGCAGAACACTGCGACTTTTCTCTCATTTCTGGGAGTGGGATCCTGTGCAGACACACGTATAGGTTCTGCTAACTCCACGCCCTGTTTGCTCAGGTTGTTTTAATCATCTGCCTTTGCATACTCATTTCAGTAGAGCTGTTAGTGTACACATTTTCGACGGCCTTGATTCTGGAAATTTTTTTTTTGTTGACATGTTCTGACAGGAATTACAACAATACAAACTTTGAATGGACATAAACGTATTTGAAAATCAGGAGAGGATGTGTACTTAAATTATTGTCAATAATAAGACTTTGTAAGTCAGTGATTAAAAATACACAATAATATGTATTTAAAGTTTATTATAAAATATTCTTAATATACACTACCAATGAAAATTTCGGGGTCAGTAAGATTTATTTAGTTTTTTTTTAGAAATTAATATTTTTTTTCAGCAATGATGCATTAAATTGACCAAAAATGACAGTAAAGACATGTATAATGTTCAAAGGATTTCTATTTCAAATAAATGTTGTTCTTTTGAACATTCTATTGATCAAATAATCCTGAAAAAAAAAAGAATCACAGTTTCCACAATATTATTAAGTATCACAATTGTTTTCAACACTGATAATATTCAGAAATGTTTGTGGAGCAGCAAATCACCATATTCAAATATACTAAAATAGAAAACAGTTATTTTAACTGTTATGAAACTGTTGTAATTTTACTTTTAATGTTTATACTGTATTTTTCAAATCAAATGCTGTAAATGCCCACTCAGTGAGCAGAAGAGAATTATGATAAAAAAAAAATATTTAAAAAAAATGTGTGTATACAAATACTGTATATAAGCTTCACGGAAATGGGCGGTCAGTGCTGAGTTTCCATGGTAACAGTGACTTCTCTGATTGGTAGATCTCTCTTCAGGATTATGGGTAATGTAGTTCTCCACTAGAAATTACACTATTCAACTATTTTTTATTTATTTTTTTAATTAAGTTGAAATCACATCACATTGTGGCTTCTATATCAGGCCAGAGCTTTTTGTAATTGTGTTTTAAAAGGTTTGCACATTCTGGCTAGAAATTAATTTCTCAATTGAAAAAAAAAAAATAAAAAATTAGATTTTTACTCCCATAACCCAAATGTTGCACACTACAATCACACTGTATATTTATCCGTCATTGTAGTACCCTGACAAGTCTAAACCACCAGACATTATGAACCTCTACATTGGACCCCTTTGTGCAACTCTCAATAAATTCACTACTGAACAAAACAAAACATATTTTTATGAGTGCGAATGTCCATCCAATGCATCAAAGTCTGGCGTGTTCATTTTGTTCTCCAAATAGCAGATTGTCTGGCAAGCGCTGCTGGTGGTAAACTGTTGAAAAATGACACAAGGCTGATAAATTCATATGTCAGGTGTATTAGAGCCAAGGCAGGACGGCCACAGCCAAAGGTTAAGCTGACCCATTTAATGAGCTCATTAGCGCATTCATCAGCACTCTTCAGATAGGCCATCCCACAGCCTGTTGTTTGCTTGTTTATTTTCACAGTGCAAGCGATGGGCAAAGAGGAAGTCATCTGAAGGACAGAGCATGCCCAGTCTGTTTAACTGGCACGGTCAGGCTGGCAGGCGGCACACCAGTCTCCCCAGTGCCACTTGGGTCTGTGCGCGAGCGAATCCGCTCGCTCTTCTGAACACAAGCCTGGTCTGTTCTGCGTGAGAGAATGAGGCCATTGTGGATATAAGCTCAAGTGAAATTCTGACACTACAAAGCGTTTGAAACACAGGTAGTGTCAGTGTCTATTTAAAGAGGCCTCGGCTGTGAATACGAATGTGATGAACTTGGGCGACGTTGCGAACACAAAGGCACCATCAAAAAAATCAGGATCTCTCCGCAGCAAATAGAGACATAGGTGAACCAGCAGAGAGCAATTTGTGTCTGTTTGTATAAATGAGAATGAAATGTTCGGAGAGCTTGGGAGAATTTCAGGCATGCTGTGATAAGCAGGTACTGTGAGAGGAAGCAGCAGAAGCTAAGACGCTGAAGGGGTTTTTAAATGTTTTTAAGATGAGTCCTCTGTGCCTTTCCTCTGATCATACATAATGGAGTCTCATTAAATGCGCTCAGTGTGTCACACTCACTCGCAGGAAGCCGTCCAAAGAGCCGTTCTCCATGTACTCGGTCACTATCATCACAGGTTTACCTGAGGAGAGAGAAAATTCAGACATGTCTCAGTCTAATCGAGAAAAGATGTGCCACTGTGCTTTGCTGCACTGCTGTCATTTCTGCTCGAAGGTTGAATTACCCAATTAGCAAACTAATGAGCTTATGTTGGACAAAAGAAAACATCTTCAAGAGAAAAATATAATACATTCAAAGGCATGGATAAGTTCGACCCTTGAGTTTAGATATATATGCTCATCATGATGACTTCCAAAGTTATTTCAATGACAACATCAAATACGTCAAGAGGAGATTCATGAGTGAACAGGTCATGAAACCCGTCAAGAACATTTTTTGCATTATTTTCATGACAATTAAGCACGTTTAAAAGTTTGGGGTGAGTAAGGGTTTTAAATGTTTTTGAAAGACGTCTCTTATGCTCATGAAGACTGCATAAAAAGCACAATATTGAGAAATATTATTATATATTATTTATATTATTAATTTAAAATAACTATTATAATATATTTTAAAATGTAATTTATTCTGATTCAGTGTCACATGATCCTTTAGAATCATTTATTTGAAACAGAAATCTTTTAAAACATGATTAATGACTTTACTGTCACTTTTTGATCAATTTAATTACCATTTTGCTGGAAAGTAAAATAAAATAGTAAAACACAATTTGTTTCTGGGCTGAAATGTGATCTGAGTTCCTGACGGGTTTCATGAGATTCACTCTCATAGTGCTCGGCGCTGCCACACGTGGGTGTTATAAGGCTCCGGGTTAAGCAGCTGAATTTTTTTATAGAGTTTGAGAGGGTGAAGAGATCAGGTTGATGGCTACACACCAGGTTTTCAACACATCACAGACATTATCTGAAGCCCATAACAAGAGCAGAAGTGCAGCTCTTCACATGACACCCCTGACACAGCGGGTCAGCAATCATAACCGTGACTTACTGTGACTTCACCTAAATAAGAGTTTCCTGCAGGATGAAAAGAGTCTCGGCCTGAACTTGGATGGACCACAAGGTCAACTGTCACTGTCTGACAGCTTTATTTTCTCCGTCCTGCCACTCATAAATCACTGCCACTCGGTTTTATCATCTGCACTTTATCTGCGCCTTATTTCAAAGCCTGTTTGTAAAACGACTTTATATCAATAATAACCTGATGACCAGTTCGTGTTGTCACAATATGTATGTGCAGTAGTCATAATTTAGTATTTTTTTCCCCCTCCCAGCATCCCAACAGCAGACAGCACAGCACTGTGATGAATGAGATTTATGAAACATGCAATTAAAATGAGTGGAGAAGAGCAACACTGCACAACACATGAATATGCTGTAACAACAGTCTTGCTCACATCAAGCCGTTTATTCCAAAGAGTGGTATTAACACTGCAAAAAAAATAAATAAATATATATATATATATATATATATATTTTTTTTTTATCAGTATTTGCATCTTAAAATGCTATAAATTTACTTGGGAAGCAAAACTGCATAAATCAATTAGACTAAACTATAAAAAATATTAGAGTGTTTAGAGAGCATATCTAGAGATTTTCAAATCAGAAATTAAGCATTAGCGTTCTGGCAGGTCACATGAGTCAAGCTTGCATCAGCTGATTCTCAGCTGATCACATCTACCTATAGGAATACGACACCTATCGTGGCATTCCTATATAAGCTCTATTCAGTATTATTCAGCAGCTTTTCAGCTTCCTCCATCCCCAGCTCCTCCTTTTGCCACAATCAGGACTTGGCTTTCTGATATTCCTTGCTAATCAGACTCCTTTATCTTGAATAAAGTGTTACACTTAAATATCAAGTACATTAATGATATCTGCCTTGTTCTGTTCTGTTAACCCTAGGGGGGTTATTATTGCTGCTCTCCCTGCTCATTCATGACAGGCTGCATGGATGGGCAGGGAGTTTTTTGCCCAGAACAGAACCATACCGCCAAACCAAACGTTATGCTAAGTATCTATCATTTTGATGATAGTGGTCCTGACAGAACTAAGTTTTTTCTTACCCCAATGGAAAATATAACATTTAACATTTTTTAATTTAACATTTTTTAATACAATTTTTTAAACCATAAATCCTACAAAGTACGTTGGATTTATGCTTAAAATCTATTTGCCAAAAAAAAACTAAATAGAGTATAAATAAATGTATCTTGTTTTAATGATATCCAAATATTTACTGGAAAATATTTTTCATTTTGTGGTAGTGCAGTGTGCACTTATAATGTTTCTCTGCGCACAGTTAAATCAATACCCAAACTGTAATGGACTGGTCTTTAGATTTCAGTTGAGTTGTTTTATGGTTTTTCATAGCAAAAAAAAAATCCCTCCTCCTTAAACCGCACATCTCTCCTCTAAACTTTTGATCCTGAAATCCCGCTCATAATCAGAATCCTGGCCCCTTCGTCTCTGCGAAGCAGCAATCGCAGCTCCACAAATATTTTGCCTAACGCAGGGCCAAAAGCAGCAGGTTAAATGGGGTGTGAAAGTCTCTGGATTATTAAGAATTAACAGGGCAGAGTTAATAAATCACGTCACGTCAGAGGCTACAGGAGACACATGCCAACCTCCCCTGGCCCCACGGCCCAAACTCTGCACCACAGACTTACTTTCAATCACACGCAAAGTGCACCACCTCTCTAAACACACACACACACACACTACACAGGGTCGTTCTTCCCCAGCAACAGCCACAAATGACATTCATTTACAATTAAGTCTTACCATTATTTACAATCAAGAACTCTGAAGCGTGAGCACAGTAAAATGTACTCAGCCAACATAATCCTCATTTTATGAGGAATTATGGACATGAAAGGAAACTGTTACATTCCTTTACGAATTCTACTTAAAGCAGAATGAAGCAAAACTTGGCCAGGAACAGTACTAAGTAAAAATGTGAGGATTTATTAAAGCCTCAATGAATCACAAAATTCAAGTAAAAAGACTAAATTAAAACATTTGTTTTTTATATTTAAAGGGGTCATATGATGCTGCTAAAAGAACATTTACAGATCTTCTTTATGCACCAACAGCTTTTAACACTCCAAAGAGAAAGGAAAAATTGAAATCGCATCATATGACCCCTTTAAAATGTTACAAATATAAAGTTATTTTTTGAATAAAAATATGCTATTATGGGTTATTGTTTCGTTTTCCTCAACATTTGCTTTTGAACAATACACTACCGGTCAAAGGTTTGGAATAATTACGATTTTTAAATGTTTTTGAAACATTAAGTGTCTTATGCTCACCAAGGCTGCATTTATTTGATCAGTATTCAGCATATTAGAATGATTTCTGAATATTCATGACAGATGACTGGAGTGCATCACAGTAATAAATTACATTTTAAAATGAAAGCAGTCCTTTAAAATTGTAATGCTATTACAATTTTAATTAATTTATTTTGTTTTATTTGTTTATTTTGATCAAAACAAATTCAAAAACATCTTTTAAAAACCTTTACAAAAAGATCATAATTATTCCAAACCTTTGACCGATACTATATGTATTGCAAAGTGCATTTGCCCACAATTTATATTTAGCCATTTAATTACTTGAACATGCAAACAAAAATCCTGAAAAGCCTGATTTTTGTGCGTACGTGCAAGTGATTGAACATTTAAATATCAAATACATTGGGTCCACTTGGTAATGCGCATACGCCATACACATCCATCTGTGCTCGCTATCAATGGAGTGTACTAAATTTTGAAGGCTGTGCGCGAGACGGAGCAAAACGTGCAAAATTAAATATACCCCGGCCTTAATACTAGCAGTCTGTTTGAAGTCAGATAAGGTAAAGTGTGAACATTTTTTTCTATTTTCGCCTATATCATTAGGAAAAACAGCCCTACGGAGCCCTTGAGGAGGACTGTGGAATGGATTAGAGAATTTCGCTTTGATCAGGCTACATAATAGAGACTGATCTAGGGAGATTTACAAGCATACGTGATTTACAGCCCTGTGTGAATTGTCTCTCATGCTGGACACTGGCCCAATGTTACAAGAAAGAGGTCAATAAAACAGTGGCTTTCTGTGCAGAGGATTTGCCAACTTCATGACATCCACTAATATTCCATAACTGGAAACAGCTAATGTTTTATATGAGATACTCCCAAAAGGACGAGCGTTGAACTAACAAATCTAAACATGATAAATTAATCTTCTGAACGGATTCAACTCACCATAGGGCACATGAGAATTATCATATAAATCACTTATCTTTCTCCTTTTAACGTGGGATAATAAAAATGGTATCAGAAGTAAATTTTAAACAGGTGTGAAGTGTAACTTACTGCGCGTGACGACACCCTCCAACCTGATGATGTTGGGGTGGTTGAACTGTCCCATGATGCTCGCTTCACTGAGGAAGTCCCGCCTTTGCTTCTCTGTGTATCCGGCTTTGAGCGTCTTGATGGCCACACAGATCTCCTTCTTAGACGGAAGCTTCAGTCGGCCGCTGCACACCTCTCCAAACTCCCCTGGTGAGAGACGGTTGTTTTAGAGAAAATGAAGGCTAACATGAGAAGCACTGATTTCTGTTCTAATTAAACTGCATCCCATGTTAATTACCTCTCCTCACTGGAGTTGTCAGATTTAAGAATTACATCTAAGCTTTGTCTGTCTAAGAAACAAGACATAGTCATCTGTGGGAAGATGGGACAAAACATCCAATAGGAATGAACTGGAGATTTCCCAGAACATTTTTGGTAAAATGTGCTTGTAAATTGGCAAAATGTATTAGATATAATTCATGTGGTTTGAAATGTAATTTAACATTGCATTGCATGCAAAACTGTTTTCAACAATGATCATTTTTTGAGCTCAAATCAGCATATTATTATTAAATCTGAAGTATCATGTGACACTGAAGACTGGAGTAATGATGCTTTGTGTCAGAGGAATATATAACATTTATTACAAATTACATAAATTACATTTATTATTAACAGTTATTTTAAGCTATAATAAAGGCCAATCGCATAGAATCGCAATCGCATGAATAGATCCCACTTAAATTGATTTCTAGTTCACGTACGCAGGTGTAAGCTGGAGATCAGATCTCCACTATGGATGATGCTGACAGAGACTTGGATGGACATTTGGGTAAAGATGATGTCACCACCTTGACATCCAAGCCAGGGCCGTGTCCTATTTGCGTAATTCGACATGCAATTACTTTATTTCCCATGCAAGTTTAGAGAGATGGGTGAAATCCAGGCTTGATGTCTGGAAAAAGTTAGCCGGAATAATTGCAAGCTGTCTAAACAGCCGCCATGCTGGACTTGGCCAGCGTTCAGATGATGTTGACCATCTGAAATATCAACCTGGCTTAATCCTCAGCAGTGATCACTCTGATAAGCTATGCAGACAAATGAAGGTCTACCGAATCCACGCTAATAGATAATTTTCCAAGCTATATAAAAAAAAAAAAACAACCCCTATCTGCACTTTTGCATCGCTTGCCAAGGTGTACGAAAGCCGTAAAATGCAGATTTACAATAGAAGTGACATCTGAAGCAGGGAATGTGCTTATTTGTAGTGCATGAATCCTGATGTTTGTATGCCGACTTTACGGTGGTACATCAAAAGTGAGCGGTTTCTTTATTTGCTGGGCACTGCTGCATTGTCTACAGAGCCATGAATCACAAGGCATTATCTTGATATGTGCTTGGCTGTTTAAGACATCAGGGATGTGGAGAGAGAGAGAGCTGTGGGGGGTGAAATATAATATATCCCAGTCGGAGGCGTGCTCTGCTTACCCATGCTCCTCTGCTTCGGCAGCAGGCAGTCTATTAAAGGCATTGAGGCTCCCCTGGTGAGAGACGGTTGTTTTAGAGAAAATGAAGGCTAACATGAGAAGCACTGATTTCTGTTCTAATTAAACTGCATCCCATGTTAATTACCTCTCCTCACTGGAGTTGTCAGATTTAAGAATTACATCTAAGCTTTGTCTGTCTAAGAAACAAGACATAGTCATCTGTGGGAAGATGGGACAAAACATCCAATAGGAATGAACTGGAGATTTCCCAGAACATTTTTGGTAAAATGTGCTTGTAAATTGGCAAAATGTATTAGATATAATTCATGTGGTTTGAAATGTAATTTAACATTGCATTGCATGCAAAACTGTTTTCAACAATGATCATTTTTTGAGCTCAAATCAGCATATTATTATTAAATCTGAAGTATCATGTGACACTGAAGACTGGAGTAATGATGCTTTGTGTCAGAGGAATATATAACATTTATTACAAATTACATAAATTACATTTATTATTAACAGTTATTTTAAGCTATAATAAAGGCCAATCGCATAGAATCGCAATCGCATGAATAGATCCCACTTAAATTGATTTCTAGTTCACGTACGCAGGTGTAAGCTGGAGATCAGATCTCCACTATGGATGATGCTGACAGAGACTTGGATGGACATTTGGGTAAAGATGATGTCACCACCTTGACATCCAAGCCAGGGCCGTGTCCTATTTGCGTAATTCGACATGCAATTACTTTATTTCCCATGCAAGTTTAGAGAGATGGGTGAAATCCAGGCTTGATGTCTGGAAAAAGTTAGCCGGAATAATTGCAAGCTGTCTAAACAGCCGCCATGCTGGACTTGGCCAGCGTTCAGATGATGTTGACCATCTGAAATATCAACCTGGCTTAATCCTCAGCAGTGATCACTCTGATAAGCTATGCAGACAAATGAAGGTCTACCGAATCCACGCTAATAGATAATTTTCCAAGCTATATAAAAAAAAAAAAACAACCCCTATCTGCACTTTTGCATCGCTTGCCAAGGTGTACGAAAGCCGTAAAATGCAGATTTACAATAGAAGTGACATCTGAAGCAGGGAATGTGCTTATTTGTAGTGCATGAATCCTGATGTTTGTATGCCGACTTTACGGTGGTACATCAAAAGTGAGCGGTTTCTTTATTTGCTGGGCACTGCTGCATTGTCTACAGAGCCATGAATCACAAGGCATTATCTTGATATGTGCTTGGCTGTTTAAGACATCAGGGATGTGGAGAGAGAGAGAGCTGTGGGGGGTGAAATATAATATATCCCAGTCGGAGGCGTGCTCTGCTTACCCATGCTCCTCTGCTTCGGCAGCAGGCAGTCTATTAAAGGCATTGAGGCAGTGAGGATGAGCACTGGGAGGGACCCTTTCCCCATCTCAAAGCCACACCCCTCCAGCTGCGGTGCTAAATGATTCTCATTTACACCACCTGCCATGTTTGTTACAAGTGTATTTTGGTCCTGGACAGGTAACTTTCTTTCATTGCACCAAAGAGTGAGGGATGACGCCCCATACCTGCCCCAACCACTTTGTCGATGGCAATACAGGACGCGTCCAGTTCCTTGGCGAATTCGTGCACGGCTTGACTCGGGTCTTCGTAAGTGTGTGGGTCCACGTAAGTCTTGATGCCAGGCAGTCTCACTGAAAATCAAACAAAATATACACGATTGAACAAAATACCAATGCTTTTTTGTGGGTTTATTGCAAAATATGCATCTATATATACTCAAATATTTAAGAGTTTTGAGAGTATGGGGAAACCGACTCGATTACGTCATTTCTGGTGCTTCATGGGAGTGGGTGGAGTTCAGAGCTCAGAACTCATTTGGTGCGATCTGCTCACTGTGACTCTGATTGGTGGATTTTTTTTTAATAGCATCATATGTAATGTGTTTTACAGCAGCATCCCTGGTGAAAAACTACAATTGATATAATGTAAACTGATTGCTTCAATAAAAGCGTATACCATCGACTAACAACCTCTGTGCTCACAGTAGATCTGTCTTTAAAGGTTTATCATTAGGTTATTGTTAAAAATTAAGGTTATCGTTAAAAATCAAGTTCCCTATGGAGAATATGAAAGGCATTTTTATTTCTGGAACCCGACTGTTTCACTCTTTATATGGTTTCACTGTTTACATGGTTGAATAGGTGCAAGAAAGAAAAGACCAATCACAGTTGGGCATGAAAATAGATTTAGAAAAGAAGGCCAATCAGAATTCATTGTTCTAAATGGTGAACATTCTGTCAATGTAACACAAGATTTTCAAACATTTTTAGTAAATTTCCTTAAAAGTATAAAGGTCAGAAAAATAATAAAAAATGTTCGCCAATCCAACCCTGAATAACTTTTTTACGTACCATTTTACAATATTGAACTATAGTGTGTAGAAAACTGGCATGAGTGCCTCATCCATTTTGGATCTTAAGTTGTGCTTGGTTGCTAAGTTACAAACCTCCGCCCACACAGCTGCAAATTTGAGTCAGAGTTCACAAAACTTCAACCCAATGAGAAATGTGCATAAGGAAATTTCTTTGCCACTGGATGTCACTCAGGCACAATTCGTGCCAATTCCCAGTGAAATTACTGGATTTGGCTTGTTAAATTTTACAGAACAACACTAAAATGTGAGCGCACCTTAAAATCAACATGAAATAGTGACATAAATATTGTGACATATTTTGGTATAACTGCTTGAATGAGTAAATGTAGGGTGGGATTTGATTTAGTCGGGAATTGATTGGATCGTTGGATGCTAATTGCTGCAATCTCATGTGAGTGACAGCTTGCTGGAAGGGAGGGATTAAATCATCTGAAAAAATATGTTTTTCTTTAAAGTCTGTGACATGAATTTTAAAACATTCAAAATATTTATTTACATATTTATTACAACATTTATAATAAACACCGCAATGAAAAAGAATAAATGTCAATTCTGAATTTATGGTGACTTTAAGCCTGAAATTATTTATAAAACTTCAAATGTGTTTGTATGTTTATTGATTTAATTGCAGAAGTATAACATTTTGGGTTGGCAAGTTAGAAAAAACTCTAATTAGAATGTGTGAGGAATAAAGGGGTCATATGATGTTGCTAAAAAGAACATTATTTTGTGTATTTGGTGTAATAAAATGTGTTTATGCAGTTTAAGGTAAAAAAAACACATTATTTTCCACATACTGTACATTATTGTTTCTCCTCTATGCCCCGACTTTCTGAAACGCGCCAGTTTTTACAAAGCTCATCAATCTGAAAAGCGAGGTGTGCTCTGATTGGCCAGCTATCCAGTGCATTGTGATTGGCCGAATACCTCAAGCGTGTGATGGAAATGTTACGCCCCTTACCATATTGTGATGATGCCCTGTCCGGCCGGAGCGACGAGACAAAAACATTAAAACCCATTATAAATGAGGCATTTGTTGCATCCAGTGGGGACATAATTACGGATTATAATGACTTATACTGTCTTTTTGCGCGTTATGTGGGGGCGTGTTAGAACGAGCCGTTTTAGGTAGGCGTGGTTGACTCTTAACTTTTATAAAGAATATCTCTTTGGATTTGAGACTTTAGTCTTTGCAACTTTACAGATCTTCTTTATGCACCAAGAGCTTGTAACACTCCAAAGAGAAAGGAAAAATTTTAATCGCATCATATGACCCCTTTAATACAGTGCTGTCTTGCAAAAATTGTCTTTTGATGCTTATGAGCAGCATTTGCTGTGCTTGGGAGGTACCATATTTCGTCGCAGAGGTTGTTGATTTGAATCTTAACGATAGGAAGGTAAGGTTGTCAAGAAATGCAGTTTGCTGGGTTTGAAGATGGATAGGTCTATTATGGATGACCTAATCAGTTAGCTAAGCTATAGTCCTACAGGGCACCTCATGCAGGTTAATTTAAGAGAAATTGTGTGGGCCTCCATTAAATTTCCTTCCTGATACCTCTGCCAGTGTGAAAAATGGTAGCATATGGACAACTGGTTTGCTGTAACTCAGGAGCAAAGGGATATTATAAAAACCTCCACCATTACTGGGTTCTTGTGGGCTGTCTGACATTTAAAAATAAATACTAGAGCAAAACTCTGTTTTGATTTGAACTATTTGTAAGGAATGAGTATTAAACACTTGGAAAGAACCTGAATACTTGCAAGACTGAAGAATTATTGAGGTATACATATACTCACAGTGGCCGTTGCCAAAGGGCAGCCTCTTCTCATCTGGATGTTTGGACTTGCTATACCTACAAAACCTGTCAATTAAAGTGATGAAAAGCGTTAATTATTCTTAATGGCTTTAACTGGAACATTTTGCTTCTCTAAACGATGTACAAAGTGACTAAAACCTGAACAGACAAAAGTCAGAGCCAGGAACAACTTGACTGTTTTGCTTTGCTATGAGGCATGACAGTATTCTGGGGTCTTATAATAAGCCATAGATTCATGAACTCTTTCAATGGTGCCGTTTGCCAAAATCAGCCCCTCTGCATGACATGACACTCGACTCTCACGGTGCCCGTTACATTCGGCAGGAAAAATAACACGGCTTCTGCCAAGTGAATCGTCTACAACTATATATAGGCAGCAGACATGGAGGGGCACACATTTTCATACTTCATATCTGAAGGGTGGGAGATCAAGGGTCCTGGGGAGAGACTTGAGACAGCAAAGTGACAGCTTCAAGATGGGCACACTTAAAGCCCTGCGTGACTGCGCTTTGACTGACAGACAGACCTGCTAATCACAATGTAGAGCACTACAGTGAGGAGGATGATGGCCACGGCGGAGGAGACAGCGATCAGCACTACCTGACTGTTCTCACTGGAGATGGAAAAGGCTGTGGGAAAAGACACACAGAGAGAGAAAGAGACATTTTAAATTCACATTGGACAGAGTATGCAGCTTTTCAAGGGCTTTCCATGCTGTTCAAGCATGTAACATTTCTTTTTTTATTATCAAAATAATGACATTATCTGTCACTAAACCTATAGTACATCCCTCCATTCTTAGTTCATAACTCAATACTTCATACAGATTCAAACAGTAAGAAATAAAAAAGACACTCTATATCCCCTTGTGAAAAAGAAGTGTGCTTAATTGTATTGAGTGTGCATTTGTAGTTTGCTTCAAATTCTAAAAGTATATTTAAAATAAAATCAGATAATATAATATTAATGAAATAAAAGTCTACCTAAGTTTACTTGAAGAGAGTACACCTTCATAAATGTTTATAACACACTTAAGTACACTTTTAAAAAGTGCACTCTGTAAACGTAAATTTCAACATTTTATTTTAAATTACATTTTAAATCAATATGTTTTAACTTTTTTTGTCATGCTTTAAAGTACAATTATTGTGATGTATTGACTAACACATGTAATTTCAACTGTAGTGTGTTGTTTGATATTACATTTAAAGTTAATATATTTTACATGTACTAAATTGCAACTTCATCATTACAAATGTGTAATTACCAATATATTTTAATCCATGACATGCGATTCATGTTTCAACGGAAATGACAGTATATTTTAGTTTACCATGAATGCTTGTCAGTACTTTAACCATATTTAAGACAAATAAGTAATTATGAAATAAAGATGTATAAAAAAGCATTTTCAATCATGCAATTAAGTGTTCAAAAACATTACATTCAGATTGTACTTATATATTCATTTGAAGTACGACATTTCTGTAATAAGGTTTTTTTTATATGCTAAAGTGTATGAAGGTCCGTTTAGTATTTTTATATTTCACCTGCCAAGAGTTTACACACAGACACAACCTTTTTTTTTTACAGTCAATTTAAATTTCAAGTAATTGTGAGCACATTTTCTGTCACAACGATGATATGTCAACTCATAAACAGTAAAGTGTTTGTAATTTTTAGATAATTTCCCACATTATAAGTATTTCCCATTTGTAGCTAAAACATTCGCGATATGAAAAATGCATTTTTTAATCCGTCAACACGGTCTGTTTTTCTTCAGTAGATGGAGCTGACAGTAAGTTTGAAACAATCTTGTATTCTCAATCCATTCTTAATCAAATCTGAATGCTAGCTTTTAAATATTTATCATAAATATGTGACATGACAGCACAGGTTTTTTTCTATCAGATGGTGTTGACACATATTGAGTGATGGCAAAGAAAAACACATTTTGTGAGAAAAAAAGAAGCAGCAGGAGGTTGCATGCCAATGTAAATGATTAGCTCCAATGCTGAAAAGATTAATCCAAAATAATTCCTAGGAAATATGTATATTTGTAGATCTGTAGCTTTGCATCCCAGTACTCAATAATCAAGTCATCAGATTATTTTACACAATTTATACACTATCCTACATATCTATCTCTATTCATAAAACATTTTCTTTCATTATGGAATATCTGGTGACTGAGAAGCATAAGTCCATATTCAGAACTTTTCTGCATAAATGATGATCTCAGTAGCACCTCGGTGTACATTTCACACCAGCTATACATACAGAGGTGCCTATAGATGGCTGATCGTGCTCAGAAACCTGTGGAGAGCCACTCACAGTATCATTTCATTACATGAGTGTGCATTGATTTCCTATAAATGTTTCATTAGATAAAAAGGCCTTCAGCAATGCTGCACCACAATATAGAGGTTTACAAAATGCTCAGTCTAAGTGCTTAATAGTGCTGCAGACAACAGCTGCCATCATGGGACAAAAGATGCAGCATGTATCATTTTAGCCAAGTGGTTTATACTATGTAAATGACTTGTATGACAGCGTATTGGATCAGAAACCAAGGGAATGGCGAGCCTTTGTCTGCATTGTTCATTGTGCTCCACAGCTGTGAATAGATTGAATCCGGCGTCGTGACAGCAAGGGAATGTGACTGTAAATAGAGAACAGAATGACAGGAAGTATGTAAATGCTTACAGTCTGGACTGGTCTCAAACTCAAACTTGCGACTGCTCCCGCCGTATCCGGCCGCGGTTCGCGCTCTGATCTGCAGCAGGTAGGTGGTGTCGGGTTTTAGCCCATTCAGAGTAACGTTTGTGGCCTTTGACCTCAGGATGGTGTAGCTGGTCTCTTGTTCCTGCTGTAGGAAAGAAAGCAAGAGGAAAACAGAGATATGTTAGTTTTAGCTTAACATAAACATCCGAGCATCTTTGGCCTCCAAAATAAACGGCAGATAAATAAATCAGATTAATGGTGACTCAAATGCACTTTTATGATTTTTTTTGGTTATTATAATGCAATATTTCATAGAAATATGGAAGAACAAGGATAGAACAAGTCAACATGAAGAGCTTTTCACAACATATTTTAATTCATAATCTCAAGTACACTACTACTCAAATGTTTGGGGTCGGTAAGATGTTTTAATGTTTTTAAAATAAATCTCAGAGACTGTTTTTATTTGTTTAAAATACTGTAAAAATAGTAATATTACGAAATATTTTACAGTGTAAAATATTTAACCATTTTTCAGTTTTAATATGCAATTAGTTAATATTTTACTCAATTTCATTTCTTTTATTTCTATTTGAATATATTTTAAAATGTAATTTATTCCTGTGATCAAAGCTGAATTTTTAGCATCATTACTCCAGTCTTCAATGTCACATGATCCTTCAGAAATTAATATTTATTCAACATGCGTTATTATTATTATTATTTTTTTTTTTTATCAATGTTGAAAACAATTGTGCTACTTAATATTTTTTGTGGAAAGTGTGATACATTTTTTTTTCCAGGATTCTTTTGTGAATAGGAAGAGAAAATTAGAAATAGTTTGTATTTACTATGTATTTACTATCACTTTTGATCGATTTAGCTCATTCTTTCTGAATTAAAAGTATTAATTTCTTTTCAACTGTAGTACATTTCTGAGTAGAACAGGATATTCAATAAGCAAATATAAGTCGGACTTGATTATATCCAAAAGGATTTGAATAGTTTATGAAAAGTGAGATGCATTATTACCACCTACATAAAATATCTTCCCGGGACTGTTACTAATATGGACTGAGTTGCCTTAAAGGGACTTCAGAGCGACCTAAGGCCACTTATGCAAAGCCTTGTCTTAAACAGGAATAGTGAGAATTTGAAGTAAATCATATCTCATTAGAGACATACAGAGGCATCCGTCTGTCTGACATGTGACCTTTCGAGCGTACAGGAGAGGGACGTCCCACCGGACGGTAAAATGCATGCTCATCAGGAGCATCTAAGGCTGCTTGGGACAGTGCCAGCTCATCTTAATATACTGCCACGTTCTTTTCACATTTTTATGGCTTTCCTAAAAAATTCTGTGGTATGCTGATCCTCTCTACAAGCAAAAAAAGCCTAGCTGATTTATGGGGCGTCTTTGCTTTCAAACCGTTGTTTCCAGATGTTTCTCTGACTGGAAAAAGAGGCAGGAGTGAAATGAGAAAGAGCGGAGGTTTCTGTTGTTTAATGTAGGAGTCCTGAAAAGGGGGAAAAACATCCCACAAACAGAGAGATCACACATTTGCCGGCATTATCCAGCACGTTCATTCATGTAACTTATCAGTCTTCAGCCATGGCTAGGTATTATGGCAAACCTTCAAAAGTTGATTTGCATTTTGCTCCATCGTTGACCTCTAAGATTAGCTCACTTGTCCATACTGTAGATACTGAATTTCCCCACGCTGAAGTAATTAATGGCAAATGAGATTTGAGAGCATCTTTTCGAGTATTGGCAAACACGTAACAGATTAAAGCTCGATTGGGTTTCATGTCTAGACTACACATGTTAATATGATTTTTGATGCATGCTGGTATGGACCATAATTGTCAGACGCCACTAGATGAGAGATGCAGTGTACAGTTACATACACTGGCTTTCTTTGAATATCCTTTGCTTATCCAATAATCAGAAACAAATAAAACAGCAATGATAGCACAGCCACATTTAGAACAATGCTGCACTGATATAACGGCAAGTACACAAGCAACAAGGCTTTCAAAATGCGAAAAACTGATTTTGTTTTTCAGATTTTTTTTTTTTTTTAAAAAGCATATTAAATTCTGTAAAGCAGATTAAATTTCAAAAGTTGTTTTTTTGGAGTTTATTTATTTATTGGAAAAAAGTAATAATAATACTTTTTTTCAGCAAGCACACATTCAATTAATAATAATACAAAAATGACAGTCAAGACTTTTACATTGTTATAAAAGATTTCAATTTTAAATAAATGCTGTTCTTTTGAACTTCCAATTTATCAAATAATGTATTCCATTTTTCACAAAATGATTAAGCAGCACAAATATTTTCAACTATGATAATTATAAGAAATTTTGATCACAATACCAGCATATAAACAGTAATACCTTCTGAAAATTGCTTTTGCCATTGAAGGAATAAATTATATTTTGAAAAATATTAAAATAGAAAACAGCTATTTTAAAATGTAATCATATTTCACAACAGTTTTTACTATGTTTTTGATCAAATATATTTAAAATATAAAAAATAATGTTATATGTGTATATATATATATATATATATATATATGTGTGTGTGTGTGTGTGTGTGTGTGTGTGTGTTATATCTTACCGATCCCAATTACAGAAGATACATAATACATAATATAGAAAAAATATAATAAATATACAGCACAGAATTATAATTATAAATAATTATAAGGTTTTTTTTTTTTCTCTCCGAAGTGTACCCAAATGTTGAGTATATGACCTCACATGTATATGAGATTTCTAAAGCCAAAGAAATATGGAATATACAAGCAAAAAATAAAAGCAACAAACATGCACAGGCAATATGCGTCTTTACGGCTTAAATACACATTTCACCACATAAGTAATAATATTTGACATTGACCAGACTTATACAATCAAAACTAGACCGCTGGTTTAGACTGAACATGTTACTTACAGCATTCAAAATAAATGAAAAGCCATATTTTATCAGCATTGCATGTTTTTTTTTCACATTTCTTTTCAAAATGAGCCAGTACGTGCTGTGATGATGGCAAAACATGGGTTCCTGTTAGATCGTAGATGGTCTTGTTGGCCTTACATCTGTTAATGCGGCTGAGTTTTGGAATTTTTGTGATAATGTTCAAGCTGTATTACAGAAACATCCTAACTCTGAATCCTCTCTGTATAGTAACCAAGGTCATTCCATTGAGTAAATATAACTTTTTAAAATCTGGAGTCAAGAATTAAGATAGGAAGTTTCTGCAATACAGCTCTAGAAGCCTAAATTGGAAGCAGTAATTTGGAAATGGGGTGTTTTGGCTCCTCTCACAGCACTTTTCGAATGAAAAACTAATCCAAAACAGCTTTTTCCGGGGTGCCCGAAGAGCCCGTAAGTGTCACCAGCGA
The DNA here is from genome assembly GCF_001515605.1 of Sinocyclocheilus anshuiensis. Lineage (NCBI taxonomy): Eukaryota > Metazoa > Chordata > Actinopteri > Cypriniformes > Cyprinidae > Sinocyclocheilus > Sinocyclocheilus anshuiensis. Next base: position 344,274 of record NW_015557083.1, on the reverse strand, counting down.
GCATCTGTTTGTAAAAAGTGATTTCATCAGTAGATCTATATATCTAGCAGACTGACAAAACCCATCATGGAAAGAAACGTACATATGACTCCAGTGGAAAGCCAGTGACTAATGCAAACATCACATTTGATCTGGATCCGATGACAATCATTTCTACTCCTTTCCCGAACACAGCACAGAAACCATTTCAAACCTCTAGACTTTGAATGCAAAACCACAAATGGAGCGCATCAGGTTTTATGGTTTGAGGAGGCCTCGATTATAAATTCGCTCTGCCACGGAAGACGAAACCAATACCTTGCATCGTATTGTATGCGTCTCTGTTTGAGTCATAAATCTTTTCACAGGTTGTCACTGTTCACTACTCACGACATCATGTGATCAGCTGGAAATCATATACAGGTGTGTCGAAATTTTTGCTGCAAAAAATATATATTCTTAGCATATGTCCTAGGTCCGCATCAGCCACCTCCCAGCTCTGGGGTTTCACAAGGCGTGCAACTGTTACTTTTCGACAAGTGCGCTATTGGTGGAATTTAATATGCTTGTCATGTTCTACTTTGACAGTCTAAATATTGCAATCTGGGCTTACAGCCTCTCTCCGCTAAAGAAGAAATTCTGTAAATATGAAATGGCTTTTCCCCAAGCATTCCTTCCATCCAAGCTGGAGGAGAAATAAACATTCTCAAATACGCTCCGAGATCAATACGATAAACGGACGAAATAATCACAAATGTGCACCATTTCCACTTGTATGAAGAACATTAAAAAGCTCTACCCATCAATAACGCCAGTTTTAGAGTGTTGCCGAAAAGACGAGAGCGATCGGGAATGCTGTAACGTCAGGGAAACATGAGCCAGGGTACTCAAGTATTTAGAGATGCTTGAATTGTAAGGCTCTTTCCTCTCTCATAGAATTGTTAATTTAATATATATACACAAAGAGGAGAGTATTTCCCCCCTAGCGTATAATCAAAAAGAAATTTACTTTAAGTGAAGCAACATGGACCTCTTGGACCTCCGGACTGGATGACGCTTTCTCACAGGAGCTGCATCACTCGGGTTACCGAGCATCTCGTTGCCTTTTTGGGAATCCATTAAGCGCAGTTTGTTTGATTGTGCGCTATACAACATTATGCAGTGTAAACATCATGGAGTTTTTGAACTCGGCCTGTTGATGCCACATTTTCTTTGAAAAGTCATTTAGCAGATCTGGCTCTCTTTTATGAGGTTTATATATTCAAGTCTGCGGCCAGTGTGTCAGTGAATCCAGTAAGAAGATTTGGGGCCCTCTTTGCTTCTCAGTGTGTGTGTTTGTGTGTATTTTGTGAGGGTGAAGGTGGCTTGTTATCCTCTGCCAACCTACATCAAGGGGCACCGAGGGTCTTACCGAGGGTGTCCCTGGCTTTTCCACATGGCAGCACCGCTTGTGTAGGATTTGGGTGACTCCAGCTATGCCTGATGAAGCAGTGCCTCACAAGGTTGTGTAATTAACAGGAATCAATGGAGAGATGGACTAGATTTCATTGTGAACAGGGAACACTGTGCCACCCAGGGTCAAATGAGACATGGAGGATTTCAGGAGCCCCCGAGTGTACTTGTGCCAGATGGTGAAAATAGCTCGCGATGAGCTGCCTTTTGCTTGCAAATGAGGGGATTACGGCCGAGTGAAAGCATTTCTACTGGCGGAGATTTGGGCCTCACTGATCTCACAGAAAGACGCATCACAAAGGTCCTCTGTAGGAAGCACAGGATCCAACGAATCTAACCAACACTCAATCTTTGCCAGCAGATGGAAAAGTGCTATCAGCATATTTGGACTGAATGTAAATGTTGAACACATTCTGAGTGTAACTCATGAGCCGCTATCCTCAAAAGGTCAACTTATAAAGTTTGCCCGTTCAAGAACAATTCAGATGAAACATGTAGGCTTAACTTTTTACTGTGATTCTATGGATAACTTATTAGCTCATTCTGCAGAAGCTTAGGTTATATAATGGTTGTTTGTTGTTCAGCGCTAATCTTCATATACGGTAAATATGAGGCACAATCAGTGGCGGTATTAAACCCTGTTTGGAAATAAATCCCCAGATAACTCCAAGAGCCCTGTCAAAGTTATTTAACCAATAATGCTTACTTTAAGATAACTCATTGCAGATTTTTAAATGCTTTTATTCAGTAAGGATGCTTTAAATTGATTAAAAGTGACAGTAAAGACTTTTACATTGTTATAAAAAAGTATTTCTTTTGAACTTTCTATTCATCAAATAAACCTGAAAAAATTATCATAGTTTCTACAACAACAGAACACACACACACACACACACTATATATACAGTGGGTACGGAAAGTATTCAGACAAAATTAACTTAAATGATTTTAGCAAATGGCTGCAATATAACAAAGAGTGAAAAATTTAAGGGGGTCTGAATACTTTCCGTACCCACTGTATATATATATATATATTAGGGGTGTAATGGTTCTCGGTAAAAAAATCAAACTGTACCGTTCTCCACCCACGGCTCGGCACGCACTTGCACCGCGGTTCAACTTAAATCTGACAACGCATCTGTAATACGGTTCGTTAAAAATAACAACATGTAAAACAGACAGAGTTCGACTAATATATTTTTCTGTCGATTGGCGATGCGCGTGCATTCTGGCTTCCCAATACATTATAAAAAAACAAAAAACATATCAGTGTACTGGATCCGTGCATTGTCTTAAAGTGACAGCAGGCTATTTACCTGCTGTCTGTGTTTTTAATGTTAATCAAACAACAAAAGACAAGGATATCACTCACTGCTTTTGATTGAATAGCTTTTGTAACTTTAATAAGGATTAATCTTCAAGTTATATAGTCAAATATGCAATGCTATTTTACATTTGATTACTTTATTAAATTTCTGTACCTAGAAATTAATGTTATACCTACCTAAAAAACCTGAAAAACCCTGAAAAGCTATCTATCTATCTATCTATCTATCTATCTATCTATCTATCTTTTTTTTTTTTGCTGTGTCACTCAGCCCTAGTATTCGGAAAGTAAACAGTACAGGATCAAATGAGCTGCTGGTCTAAAACACTTGCATGAGCTTTCAATTTTGAACTTAAGACCTCTTTGTCATGATGAGGATGAACCATGTCTTGGAGACAACCGAATCCTATCCTGTCTACAGTTTCAATATGTGCATCTCTGTGTGGTCATACAGTCAAACCATTTACCCACTAAAGCTACGGAATGTTTTTTGCTGCGGGAAGAATTCTGGACGGTTGCCACTGGAGACTGTTCTAGGGCTTTCTTTCACACCCTCAGATCCCCTGCCAGTTCGGGAGAGGAGACTCCCACAATGTCAGGGCCCAGTTAAATTCCAAACCCAGAGTCGCACTTTCTTCAGAGCGAGGGAGACGTTACCCACTTCACCTATAGCAGAAGACATCACAGGATCTGACAGTATGAAAGAGTCCCCTGAAAACTGACCCTAAAAGAGCAGCGCTGATGTGGCACAACAATACTGACCCTCAATCAAAACCCAATCTCTATAAGGCTCATTAATCATACGGCATCTGTAGGAAAGCAGCCGAGGGGCCGACCAGACTGGGTCGTGACTGGAGAGGAGAGGTTTTTTTTTTTTTAGATGGGCGAGCATGGGCTTGCAGCCCACAAGGGCTATAATGGGTAGGTGGTGTTTAGATCAGTGCCTCCAGTGTTACAAGACCAAAGCCGAGATCATCTGTCACTTTCACAGATTGTTAAGAAGGCTTAAAATGAACTGACCTGGTCAGTGAGTACTAAGCAATGTTTCCTCTAAACTGCCTGTGCACTTCCTGCACAGACAGACAGAAATCTGCTTGTCCATTGATTTTAAATATGGAAATGTAGCTTTGAGAAATCGTGTGTGTAAATACGCAGCCCTGATTAATTGGAAGTGCATTATCTTTTTTCATTATTTATCTTGCTTTCTGTTTGTTTCTTTTTTTCCATGATCTCGATAAAAAAATACACATGCATATTAATGTAGTTCAATTTGTCTGCTGTCTAAACAATCAAGTTTGAGGACTGCACAATTTAAGTACACAGTAAAAAAAAAAAATAATAATTTTTCGAAGGAGCGAATAAAGCAAAGATTATTGGAGTATGTTTTACAAGAAAATACTGTTTCAGCTTTTCTACTTCAAAATCTCATGTTTAATTTAATGTGTCACTTGCTGTTTCTTTGTAATTGTGAAATTTGTTACCAAATTCAGAGGGGAATTGTTTCTGCACCAGTTTTTTTTTTTCTCAGATTTGTAGAATTACTTTTATTTTATTTTATTTTATTTTATTTTATTTTATTTTATTTTACTTTATTTTATTTTATTTTATTTTATTTTATTTTATTTTATTTTATTTTACTAGGCCACAATTAAAAAAAATGTCATAATTGTGCTGTTGTTGTTGCTGTTATTATTACTATAGAATTTATTATATAATTTGGTCTACCAACATAGTCTAATAAATAAACTACTCTTTAGAGAGTTTTTAAAAAATATTTGTAAGTAATTATATGATATGTTTATACCGAATATATAATACACTTTATTATTATATAATATATTATGTTTTCTTTGCAAAAAAACAAAACAAAAAATAAATAAATGAAATAAAATAAAATAATAAAAAAACATATAATATAAAAAACATATATATATAAAAAAAAAAAAAAAAACACTTGAATCACTGGGGTGATTCTGTTTAGTTGGCTGAAGAGACTGTCCAAAAGAAATAGGTTTCGCTCAATGAAAGCAAAAATTAAGGTAACATTGGTTCAAAATTTCATTTCAGGCAAACATCTCTTAGCAGAGCAGACAGACTCTATTTCACCTCGAACAATCAAATTAAGCCACATCAACTAATGACTTGAAATGCTCCCAGGTATATGAATGTGCACTCTGGACCAAGATTGCTAATGATGCCAAATATAAGGGCAAAGTGATGACTTCAAATGAAAATGTTAATGCACTGAATGCCCACAGCGAATCAAAATTAAACTGCTCCCACCTTCTCATAGTATTTGACCTCATAGTCCAAAATGATTCCATTGGGTCTCTCTGGCTCCATCCATGACAGTGAGATGCTGTTTCTGGATGTTCGGTCCTTCCTGATGACAGTCACTGCAGATGGAGCTGCACAGAGAGAGGGAGAGAAACACACAAAATGGAAAAAAAGTGGATTAGCTGTTTCCACTCAGGCTGTGATGGTATTACAAGCACATAAAGCCTAAGGTCATGGGAAGTTCAGCTGACATTTTCATTCAACAATTTGCATTCTGTGAACTGGTTCCTGTTGACCTAATCGAGTTTGGTCTCCACTGGGGGCCGGTTTCAAAGTTGGGACTGAAAGACAAATTGATGCAATCAGGCAATGGCTGGTTCCTGCAAACAGTGGCTACTTTCATGTCAAGTCAGTACCTCTAAATTTAAAGCTTGGCTCATTAATTCAGGGCTTTGTGATGCCAAGGACCCCCACTTATGAAGTAATCCATTCATGAGTGACCCAGTTTCTAAATAATGAAAGCAGGTACTGTGAAAATACTATGAAATATTATTCCAATTCATAATGACTGTTTTATATTTGAATATATTTTAAATGTATTTATTTCTGTGATCAAAGCTGAATTTTCAGCATCATTACTCCAGTCTTCAGTGTCACATGATCCTTCAGAAATCATTATAATATACTGATTTGCTGCTCAGGAAACATTTATTATTATTAGCAATGTCGAAAACAGTTGTGCTGCTTAATATATTTTTGTGGAAATCATGATACAGGATTCTTTAATTAAAAAAAAAGTTTAAAATAACAGAATATAATTGAAATAAAAATATTTTGTATCATTATAAACGTCTTTACTCTCCCTTTTGATCAATTCAATGTGTCCTTACTGAATAAAAGTATTAAATTCATGTATTTATATATTTTTATTTATATATTTATAATGTGTGACCAATAGTAATTGTGATATTTGGGATATAATGACAATGCCATAATAATAATATTAATAGAAATAATTTGTTTTTATAATTATATTTATTTATTTATTTATTTATACTCAATTTATCCTTAGTTTTTTATTATTATTATTATCTCCACTGTGCCATTCATACCTTGCACTGTTTTTGACGGTCCTACAACTTAAATGTAAATTTTACAAATTTGTCTCAAAACTCTTCCATTGTGCTCTTTCTAGCTGTATTCTTACGTAAACACCATCATTTGATCAAGGTCTGGCGAACCAGCATAATTATTCAGGGCACCCCTGAGATAGATTAGCAATCTAGTCATTTACTGATTGCTGATTACTGATAACCCTCCGACTAGTCAATTATTTTTGAAAAATGTAAATGCTACAGGCATCCAGCGCAAAGTCTCCCTCCGCTCTGGCACTTCACATGGTCACAATCTGTGACTGTAATTCAAGTCCCGCTCTCCTCCAGCCTGGCACTCGTGTTCTTTTTCAAATTTACAGCTCTGTAATTGCAAGGCAGCAATGAGGCCATGGAGGCATCTGACTTGCCTGTGTTTTAATTTTATTAGACCACAGGAAAAACATGTTGTTCTTTCAAATGTTCATGCTTTCCTTGATTGTGATTATACAGTCTTGAAATGCTTCTTTTCCCCTGGAACTCTTTCGTTTTTTTTTTCCGTCTATTTCTCTTTGTTAATGAATCCAGATGGGCTCACTCTGTTTCAGTTTGCAGCCCCGCTGCACAAGCCCCTTCCCTACGGCACTCTGATAGGGGAGGAATTATTGAAGTTATATAGTGGCCGCAGTTTATGGAAGCTCTGATTTATAATGTCTGGACAGCAGGCTCATTTGACACTGTGTATCTATCTCAGCGTTCACAGCGTGAACAGATCAACTTTGTCTTAAAATCAAAAGACAAACACTGGTTCCTACAAACCTTCTGAAAGAAAGTGACAGCAAAGAGAGCGATTATGATTATGTTTTTAAAACCAAGTGAGCAGCCTTCTTAGGGAGCATTTTATGGCATCATAGGTACACTCTTGGGATGTGTCTGAATAGTTTTTGATATTTTGTTGTGTTTTTGTCATTTTTATCTTTTTTTAATTTGTCAGTATAATTGTAATCATTTTTATTGATTCTTTTTAGTTAATTTAGCTTTAGTTATTTTAGTACTTCAAGTCAAACTAAGCGAGAAATGAGAAATCGTGTCTTGGCAGCTAGCTGATATAAAATAATTAAAACTAACAAAATAATTAAAAATAATTAAAAGTAAGAAGAATGCTATTAATGGTTTTAATTTTAGTGAATGATAACAGCCCTGTTCCAAAATCACCCCCTATACCCTTATATAGTGCACTATTTGAGGGGACAAATTTGTAGTGATGTCCGCAACCATAGTGGACATTGTCAAGTGCACTCATTCAATCCCATAATGCACCTGAGTTAGAAGGGGTACAATCAAAGCCACTGGAAGGCAAGCATTCAACCTTTAGCCAAAAAAGTGTAGCTGCAGCTGCGGCTTTAGCAGGGAACGAGATCAGAGGCCGTGTTTTTGTTTTTGTTTTGGAATGGATGTCAATGTAGGAGAGGCTTCACTATGCTGAATAAACAGCTTTTTTTAGGAAATAGCTTATCATTTAATTAATCGACAACCTGTTCGCTAATCTTCAACATGTTTTACACTAAACAATACTTTTGTTGGGAAATATATGTCAATTTTACCTTGATAAAAATTTTATTTTTCAAGGGAAGGCAGAGTAGGGAATGTCGCGACAGGTAGGACTCATTTAAAACATTATTACCAGCAAATGTGTGTTGCATTACTATTTATAATATTGTTTATTGTCTAAAAATATCAACGTTTTCTTTCTTTAGTTTTCAGGTTTTACCTGAAATTAGACTTGAATTGTAATGACTATTATGTGACCATATTCCTTATGCTGATATAATGCATTTTAATGAATAAAGCACAACTATTTAAATTATTGTATTATATTGTATGTTCTTTAATGAAAATATAATTTCTTCTTTCTATTGCTTCCAAGTTTCAATAAATAGACTTGAAATGTAATGACTTGTGACTGCTGCCTATTGTCACGGGTCAGGGTGCCCTCTGGCTCCCTCTGCTGTCTGTGTGTCATCTCTTTTTCGGCAGCTTGTGATCGGTGCAATCAGTGCTGATCTGGCAGTGGGGCTGCGCGGGTTACTGGCTGCCTCTACCCCACCTGTTGCTTATTACCCTTTCCTTTATATTCCTCTTCCGTCTAGTTCTTGTTGTGAGTAGATTGTTTTGTGTTCGATGTGTTTTGTGTCCGGGGTTCTGGTTGTGTCATTCTCAAATGTTACACTCACCTCTGTCTTCCCTGCTCCCAGGACGCATAGAGAGAAGGACTTCATCTCTCTGCCTCACTCAACTCTCAGGTTGTTGGTCCTGGGCCAGCGCTGAGTCTTGGGAAATCTTCTAATCCCTTGGTCCGCATCACACTGCTGACCGAAGTTGGATTACCCCCAGAGACTGGCTCGCTATTCACTGAACTCTCAGGTTTGTGGTCCTGGGTGAGCGCTGAGTCTTGGGCTATCTTCTAATCCCTTGGTCCGCATCACACTGCCGACCGAAGTTGGATTACCCCCAGAGACGGGCTCGCTATTTTGGTTACAGTTTTATTTGTTTTTGTTACCTTTGGAGAATAAACTTTCTTTGCATCTAATCCTCTGCCTTCGAGTCCCCTGTCTGCCTCGGCCCGTCACAGAATCTACTCACCAGATATTATGGACACAGCAGAGGAGGATGAGATGCGCCGAGCCCTGATGCAGCAGGACGTTCTTCTGGGTCAACATCAGGAGGAGATCGCGGCTTCCCGCCGCGCATACTCCAAGATCTCTCTCCAGCTTAACCAGCTGGTTGAACGGTTGGATCAGCTACACACCAGCCCTCCCGCGGCCGCTACGGTAACTCCTCCTCCCGACCCCGTTGGAACTAGTAGCCGTTGCACTGAACCACGGCTCAATCCTCCTGCTCCTTACTCGGGTGAGCCTAACACTTGTCGCTCCTTTTTGTCCCAATGCTCTCTGACTTTCTCGCTGCAGCCTTCCTGTTTTCCCACGGAGCAGTCCAAGGTAGCTTTCACCATCATGCTCTTGCTCATGCTGAATGGCCATGTGGGATATCGAGCACAACTGCTGTTCCTCCTTTGAGAGTTTCT
>NW_015557083.1:331225-334593 GCF_001515605.1 Sinocyclocheilus anshuiensis | reverse complement strand
TTGGATTACCCCCAGAGACTGGCTCGCTCTTTTGGTTACAGGTTTATTTGTTTTTGTTACCTTTGGAGAATAAACTTTCTTTGCATCTAATCCTCTGCCTTTGAGTCCTCTGTCCTCCTCGTCCTGTCGCAGAATCTACTCACCAGATATTATGGACACTGGATGGAGGAGGATGAGATGCGCCGAGCCCTGATGCAGCAGGGCGTTCTTCTGGGTCGACATCAGGAGGAGATCGCGGCTTCCCGCCGCGCATACTCCGAGATCTCTCTCCAGCTTAACCAGCTGGTTGAACGGTTGGATCAGCTACACACCAGCCCTCCCGCGGCTCCTACGGTAACCCCTCCTCCCGACCCCGTTGGAACTAGTAGCCGTCTCACTGAACCATGGCTCAATCCTCCTGCTCCTTACTCGGGTGAGCCTAACACTTGTCGCTCCTTTTTGTCCCAATGCTCTCTGACTTTCTCGCTGCAGCCTTACTGTTTTCCCACGGAGCAGTCCAAGGTAGTATTCACCATCATGCTCTTGGTGGGTCTAGCGAGAGAGTGGGGAACGGCCATGTGGGATAATGAGCACAGCTGCTGTTCCTCCTTTGAGAGTTTCTCGAAGGAACTATGCAAAGTGTTTGATCGCTCGGCTCAGGGAACTGAAGCGGCACGAGCCCTGGCGCTGCTACGGCAGGGAGAAGGCTCAGTATCCAGTTACTCGATCGAGTTTCGCACACTCGCGGCATCCTGTGGCTGGAATGACAAGGCTCTTTGGGATCACTTTCTTCACGGTCTGGACGAGCACGTCAAGGATGAAATCTATTCCCTTGAATTACCCTCGAGCCTGGACGGACTCATCGACCTCGCCATTCGGGTGGATAACCGTATTGCTCTCCGTTACCGGCATCGGAGGGGAGGGGCTTATCTCGAGCCTGGTAATAGAGCTGTGTCTGCAGCGTCAGGTGACACACCATCTCAACTTCTCGACTTCCCCCAGGATGAGCCGATGCAGGTTGGGAGGGCGCGGTTGACGCTGAGGGAGCGGCGTCGTCTCCTGGACAACCAACTGTGTGTCTACTGCGGAGAGGCCGGTCACGTGGCTGCTGCGTGCCCAGCCGTCAGGCAGCGCTTACCGCTCAAGGGAGGGCAGAAGGTGAGCATTACTAGAGCTCGATTGCCCTCTGGCGGTCGGTCTGAGTTTCAAGCCTCATTGCTGGTGAAGGGGGCTGCTCATCAAGTGTCTGCATTGATTGACTCCGGAGCAGAGGGCAATTTCATGGATGCCGGGCTGGCCAGGCACTTGGGGATCCCCTCCGTTGCTCTGGCTGAGCCTATATCGGCCAGAACACTTTGTGGCACCCTTCTTTCCAGGATTACCCATGCTACTAAGTTTATTACACTCACGCTCTCTGGCAACCATGTCGAGGAGATCCGTTTTCTCCTCATTCACTCACCCACCGCCCAAGTGGTTTTTGGGCACCCCTGGCTAGTCAAACATAATCCTCACATTGACTGGGCTCTCAACTCTGTGTTAACCTGGAGCCCATTTTGTTTAGCTCAATGTTTGGGTGCTGCATTCTCCCGTTATGTCTCGTTCTCTGTTGCAGGAGGAGCTGGTGAACCTGGCGGGTGTACCGGAGGCTTACCATGACTTGAGAGCGGTTTTCAGTAAGTCCCGAGCTTCATCTCTGCCTCCGCACCGCCCGTACGACTGTGCGATAGACCTGTTGCCTGGCACTTCTCCTCCTAAGGGGCGCCTTTACTCTCTGTCCGGTCCTGAGAGGGAGGCCATGACAAGGTATATTCACGATTCTCAGGTAGCAGGCATCATCCGACCCTCTTCCTCTCCGGCTGGGGCGGGGTTCTTCTTTGTGGAGAAGAAGGATGGTTCGTTGCGCCCCTGCATAGACTATCGGGGGTTGAATGACATCACGGTGAAGAATCGTTATCCTTTGCCGTTGATGTCATCCGCCTTCGAGCTGTTGCAGGGGGCTACCATCTTTACGAAGTTGGACCTCCGCAACGCTTATCACTTAGTTCGGATTAGGGAGGGGGATGAATGGAAGACTGCCTTTAACACCCCTACTGGGCACTTTGAATATTTGGTCATGCCGTTTGGGCTTTCTAACTCTCCGGCGGTCTTCCAGGCACTCGTCAATGACGTGCTCAGAGACATGGTCGACCGTTTTGTTTTTGTTTACCTGGACGATATTCTGATTTTCTCCCAGAACGAACGCGATCATGTCCAGCACGTCAGGCGAGTGCTCCAGCGGCTACTTGAGAATCGTTTATTCGCCAAGGTGGAGAAGTGCGAGTTTCACGCACGGTCGGTTCCGTTCCTGGGATTTATCCTCTCTCCCGAGGGTATCCGAATGGATCCTGCCAAGGTAAAAGCAGTTGCTGATTGGCCCACGCCCACCCCAGATAGTCGTAGAGCCGGTCCAGCGATTTCTGGGGTTTGCCAATTTTTACAGGCGGTTCATTCGGAACTTTAGTCAGGTCGCCCTTCCTCTGACTGATCTCACCTCCACTAAGAAGCATTACGGGTGGTCTTCGCAGGCTCAGACAGCGTTTGAAAACTTAAAGAGTCGCTTCGTTTCGGCTCCCATTTTAACCACACCCGACCCGTCTCGTCAGTTCATTGTGGAGGTGGATGCGTCAGAGGTGGGGGTTGGGGCCATTTTGTCCCAAAGATCACCCTCGGATGAGAGAATACATCCCTGCGCCTTCTTTTCTCATCATTTGACCCCCTCGGAACGGAATTACGACATCGGGAATAGGGAGTTACTTGCCGGCTTATACGGTACGGCGACTAATCGATGTGAGGCGTAGGGGTAGAGGTCACCAATACCTGGTAGACTGGGAGGGTTATGGTCCGGAGGAGAGATGCTGGGTTCCGGCTCGCGACATTCTGGATCGTGCTCTCATCGACCAGTTTCATCGGCGTCATGGTGAGTCCTCCGGGGACGCCAGGAGACGTCCCTTAGGGGAGGGGTACTGTCACGGGTCAGGGCGCCCTCTGGCTCCCTCTGCTGTCTGTGTGTCATGTCTTTTTTGGCAGCTTGTGATCGGTGCAATCAGCGCTGATCTGGCAGTGGGGCTGCACGGGTCACTGGCTGCCTCTACCCCACCTGTTGCTTATTACCCTTTCCTTTATATTCCTCTTCCGTCTAGTTCTTGTTGTGAGTAGATTGTTTTGTGTTTGATGTGTTTTGTGTCCGGGGTTCTGGTTGTGTCATTCTCAGATGTTACACTCACCCATCTTCTAATCCCTTGGTCCGCATCACACTGCTGACCGAAGTTGGATTACCCCCAGAGACTGGCTCGCTATTTTGGTTAAAGTTTTATTTGTTTTTGTTACCTTTGGAGAATAAACTTTCTTTA
>NW_015557083.1:313352-330380 GCF_001515605.1 Sinocyclocheilus anshuiensis | reverse complement strand
GGAGTCCGGCCCGGGGTCATCACATGTGGTTGCCGCAAGCCCGCCGGCCGCTCCTTCGTCGAATCTGCTGGCCGCGCCGATCTCAAGCCCGCCGCCTCTGCTCACTCAAGCCCGCCGTCCGTTCCTCACTCAAGCCGGCCTCCGCTCACTCTAGCCCGCCAAGAAACAATATTGTACAGTATGTGGAAAATAATGTTTTTTGAACCTTAAACTACATAAACACATTTTATTACTCCAAATACACAAAATAATGTTCTCCTTAGCAACATCATATGACCCCTTTAAGGAATAAAGGTAAAAAATATATATTTTAATAAACAAAAGGTATTTTTTCTATGGCTTCCAGATTTAAACAAATAAATTGTATTTTTTATGACTCGTACGAGTATTATGCATGCCCAATCATGCTGCTTTTTTTTTTTTAAATGAACAGAATAAAACCTAATCTTAAATTGCAGTAACCAGCAGTTTGCACTCTTTTTTACTGTGCAACATAAACTGTAACTGACTGTCGTAGAACTGTGAAAGCTGGCCACTGACGTCACTGCCATTGTATGATTGGCTGAGGAGCCTCACATGATCCAATTTAGCTGTTATACTTTTTCCAATGGTATGTAGGCTAATACAGACCCTCTCATCCCCCAATAATAAGACAATTTCTGGTACAACCAGTGTACACTCAATAGCTAGCTGCAAAAAATACCCAAATAACTTCCAGAGTCTTGCAAAAAAAAAAAATCGTGTCTGCAGCACTTCTTGTGCCCTCGAAGTCTGAATTCACTCACTGGTTTTCACTCACTTATTCAGTGGACTATATTAGTGGAGTAATATAGGGAATAGCAAGTAAAGGTATATGTGAAGGCTCTAAAAGGACGTCATCGTGATTACTCTGCCGTCTAAGATTCTGTACCTTCTTTTGACCAACTTCTAACACAGCATTCTAAGTATCCTTCACAGAGAAGCAAATCACAGAATTAGCGACAATATGTGACAAGCTTTGGCAAGCAATATGGCTATTTTTTTAATAAAATAGTTCCAAGAATTTGACAGTTTTATTCAATACTGTGTATGTTTATGGATTTCAGTTTTGAGTTGTTAGCTTAGCAACATGCTAATACCAAACTCTACTGAAAACAATTGTCATTCAAGTCTCCTATGGTTTCCTGTGAGAACAACTAATTGTGTGGCAACAGATCTTTCCACAGGATGTTCACTAGGTTTTCGAATGGTGTATATTTCTTGGCTTTCTCCTTGTGAACAGATCACCTCCGTTTTAAAGCCAAGAGAAATCATCAGTTCCCACAAACCTTCCAGAAGAAAGCAACAGCAAAAAGAACCACATGATTATATGTGGGAAACTGCAAGAATATTGAGTTACGAAAATTGCAGAAGGGAGGGAGATTGCTGTTCTGCTACATTCAGCTTAGGGGTGTGAAATATCACGATTTGTGATCGTGGATGGTTAAAATGTCTCCATGATCTGCTTTTGAAGAAATATCGTAGTATCGTGCTACAGCGTACATTCTATCAGTTGTAGTTCTGGCTCCTCCTCGTCTCAATATACTGTACAACACAACATACATTCACATCAAATGTTAACTCAGCGGTAGAGTTATACTCGTGGGACACTGCACTTCACAATCACAAAAGTGCATTATTTGCATGTGTTTTAAAGCCTTGCTGGTTAAACATTTAATTCGCGTGCTGTTCTGACATGCACTTTTTCTGTGCGCTTACACCTGAAGCCTGTCAAACAGCGCCTGATTACTGGACTAAGTTATCTTTCGCGTCTGATTGCGCTAATTACTGTCAAAAACACACAAAGTTTGCATATAAACACGGTTGGTTTTGTCTAAAGTGAAAGTAAACAGTTGAGAGAAAAACGGATGTGCGCCTGTATATTAGATGCGTGCAGGTCTTAAAGTGACCGCAAACTAATAGTACTAAACATGCTGCCGCTTGTCATTAAAGGGATAGTTCACCCAAAAATTACAATTCTGTCATTATTTACTCACTCACATGTTGTCCCAAACCTGTATTAATTTCTTTCTTGTGCTGAACACAAAACAAGATGTTTTGAAGAATGTAGGTAACCAAAGAGTTGCTGGTCTCCATTGACTTTGATAGTAGGGGGAAAAATACTATGAAAAATACTGGGAACCAGCAACTCTTTGGTTACCCACATCCTTCAAACTAACTTTTATTTTCAACAGAAGAAAGAAAGTAATTTAAAACAACCTGAGAGTTAGTAAATGATAAGAGAATTTTCATTTATGGGTGAACTATCCCTTTAATGTTAATAAAACGACAAAACACAAAGAGAAAAACCACTGACTGCTCTTGACTGAAAAACTTTAATACAGTTGCTTTAATAAGAATCAATGTATAATTTATACAGTGAAGTGTAGTGTTTTATTTTTAGATTTGTTAATTCAGTTTCTTGAATGCTACTGCTAAATACACATACTGTATCTGAAAAAATAAAGCACTTTTTGTTTTATTTTGAATATTATGTGTATTTGTAATGCATATCTTTGTTCTTATTTTATAATAACAAAGATAAAATAATAACAATAATTTTTATCTTCGCCCACTTTGGCCAAAATATCCGCTATTCTTATTTATTTTATATTTTGTTACCTTGTAAGGCTTTGTTTTTAAAATAGGGAAATTAATTTGGCTGTACTGCTCAGAAAACTTGCAAAATAGTAAAACCAAAATGACGAAGAATCATGATAAAATCGTGAATCATGATTTTCCTGAAAAAAAATTGCGATATGTTATTTTTGCCATATCCAGCTTGAACCCACAACCTCAGAAGAGGATTGAAATCAGAGCGCTGCGTTTACAGGTGTGGCTGACGATTATTGTCCAGCACTTTCAAGTATGCTGCAGTGCAGATGTAAGCATTTGTAAATAATCCTAGTTAAGTGCTGTCATGATAATGACATTCTGCAGAACATGCTCTCCAAATGTCCTCCACATGGTTCAGCGGATGTGGGACAGAGGCATGGCATTAATGTGGGTTCAGACCCTCCTTTCCTTTCTCCATGCCCTTTTCCACCAAAACCTCCACACACCAAACAGAAGAGGCAAACCGTAACAACGTATTTCAAGAATGCATGAATGAGTCATGGAAAACCTTCTGTAATGCCATGATCCATCTAAACACTTCCATGCAGATCAGGGTCCAAACTTAACACTTGCCAAGTGCCAAACGCAAGTCAGAATTGGCTTCGGCTGTTGACCGGTAACATTACGAGGAACTGCAACATTTCATGGTTTAAATCGAATTGTAAGAATGATATCTGACCCTTGCTGATGTAATGTGAGCGATTCTAAAGATACATATACAAACCATTTGCATGTTTTCTAATGCCATATAAAAAAACTTAAAAATATAATATTTTTTGTGATTCTACTTGATACTGCAACATACGCTACTGTTCAAAAGTCTGGGGGCAGTAAGATTTTCTTTTTTTTTTTTTTTAAATGTTTTAATGTCTCTTTTGCTCACCATGGCTGCTTTTATGTGATCAAACATACAATAAAAACAGTAATATTGTGAAATATTATTACACGTTAAAATAGCTGTTTTCTGTTTGAAAATGTAATTTATTTCTGTGATGCAAAGCTGAATTTTCAACATCATTATTCCAGTCTTCAGTGTCACATGATCCTTCAAAAATCCTTCTAATATGCTGAAATGCTCAAAAACTAACTAACTAACTAGCTAACTAACTAACTAACTAAAAAGTATTATTATGAATGTTGAAAACAGTTGCCTAATATTTTTGTGGAACCTGTGATGCTTTATTTATTTATACATTTATTTATTTTTAGAGTTCTTTGATGTATAGAAGGTTCAAATAAACGGCATTTATTTAAAATTGAAATCTTTGTTAGATTATAAATGTCTTAACTGTCACTTTTTTAATTACCTATAAATAAATAAATAAATAAATATATATATATTAACCAACCAACCAAAAAAAAAAAAAGAATAATTCACTAGAAAATTGGTACTTTTTTTCTTTCTTTTTTTTTTTCAATTCACTCGTCATTGCCAGGTGTGCCAAAAAGTTAATTTTGCACTCCCCGGCACAGCAGTATGAGGCTTTATGAAAATCTCTGCCCTGTCCTGCCCCGGCACGATTGCCAGGTCGGGTGAATCAGCCCGTTAAAATGGCAGAACCATCAGGTCTCAACACAAACATTTTACAGCTCTGATGAGGTTGAGAGCCAAGCAGAGGGCACTGTTCTTACATGGAGGGCAGCTTGCGTGTGCTGTCTCCCTTGGGCTGTGGAGCACATGCTGGCTCTGTTTAGATGGATTGGGCTGTGCTGACAACCCTCTGAGCCCCTCGTAAATGTGCTCTCTGCAGGCCCGACTCACTAGATTGGCCGTTCACACATCCATCTCTTTGTTCTGGCTGTGTTTTATAGGACAGTAAAGGAAGCTGGATTATTTGTCTAAGAGCAAGAGTAGAGAAGAACAGAGAGAGGGGTCACGATCTTCCTGGTTTTGGTTTCTGAAACAGCCTGAACTGAAAAACTCAATCGAAAAGACAGAAAATGAGGGTGTAGTGCTGTCTCTGCGTGAGGAAATTAATACCATTGCAGTGCAATAAACTGCAGCGCTTAAGCCAAATTATGCTTCTTTGTACTGTGTGCTTTGAAAGCAAGTAAGAACTGAGAGTGGGAGTATCTATGTCTAAAGAGATTAATGCATTGTTAGAGGGTAATAAGGCCATAGAAATCAACAAACAATAACTAAAAACAAATGACCTTAATATTCTGAAATAAAAACATAAAACAGAATGTATTTAAGGTTTGTTAAAATGTTCCTCCGAGACATCAATGAAGGACTAAAGGAGAGAAGCCTTAAATCCACATTTACTGCCCATCATTCTGAGGGGCCACAAATCTGTCACCTCAAGGTATCCTGGTGTGACAAAAACATCTTTAATAGAGCGGAGCTGTGACCTAGCAACACTAAAAAAACCTTAAACCCACAACAAACTCTGGTGCTTATGGCCAGGGTCATTCCAACAATGCGATACATTTTGCAATACATTTTTATAACCCCATCTATATGCCTTAATATATTGGAAAATATTAAACTCAGAAATTTGAGTGGATGTTGCCATTTTATTCAGGTGATTCTGAAAATAATAATATAATAATACAAAAAAAATAATAATAATAAATTATGTATGAATGAAAAGACTAAGTGAGCAATACAGACTATATTTAAGAGCTTTCGAAATATGTTTTGAAAGAAGACCTGTGCTCAACAAAGCTGCATTAAAATACAGTAAATACTGTAACATTGTAAAATATTACAGTTCAAAACAACCGTTTTCTATTTTAATGTTTTAAAATGTGATTTATTCCTGTGATGCAAAGCTGAATTCTCAGCATCATTACTCCAGTCTTCAGTCACATGATCCTTCAGAAATCATTCTAATATGCTGATTTGATGCTCAACAAACTTCTTCTTCTTCTTCTTCTTATTATTATTATCAATGTTACAAATAGTTGTGCTGCTTTATATTTTTGTGGAAACTGTAGAAACGTTTTCAGTATTATTTTACAGAATTGATTTGAAACGAAAATATTTTCTGACTTTTTAAATGTCTCTTTTGATCAATTTAAGTGCTATTGCTGAATAAAATCATTATTATTTTTTTAATTCAGTTAGTCATTTCTCATTTTCTTTAATGTTTAACATTTAATTTAATGAATGTCTGGACTAGTATTTTATAAAAAATACTGACTCAATGGTCAGTACATTTATGCCTGTAGCACTGTATTACTCTGAAAGAAGATGCCTTTCTTCACAGATAAATCAGCATTTGTTCTACAACAGAAGACGAACGATCTGCTGAGTGAAAATGCAGTCCTCTGACAATGACAGTAAGGATTTTATGAGGTCTCAGGCAAAGTCAACTGCTCCCTGTGGTAAAAGGGTGCAAAACTATCAATCCCTAGCCTTTGAACTTCTAGTAGTCCAAGTAGTCTTTGCCTACTATTTCATGACACCAGAACCTGTAATCTGTGGACCAAAGCCTATACTCTAAATCATCCGACAGGACCTGCACCTATCACTTCACAGCCAGCACTGAACTGACAGAGGCCTGAGCCCCACAGGGCTAGAGAACAGAGACACGAGTCTTCACAAAGGAAGCCCACATGGAATGAGAGGCAGATGGCCTGCCGTTCAGCATCCCTCTGCTTTAGTAACCTGAGGAGTCGTGACCTTCAGTCAGCCATACTAGAGGCCAGCACCTGCAGAATGATATGTTCACAGGCAGCTGTGAAAGCGCGGGATGAGCAATAGGCTTGCGGAGGCATTAAACGGTTCTTTTCTTCCTTCCAAATGGAATGTTGAGCTTTGTTGCACATCGCTGAGAGGAAATTGAATTGTCTTTGTGAATACGTCTCAACCGATCTCAGGGGACCATTAAAACATTTCGCTCAATCAATGGAAATCTTTGAAGACATTTTTCTTTTAATACATGCGGCTTTGAATGAAGTGTAATTTTTGGGAATATTGTGTTAATGTCCCATTAGAAGACCCTGTAGAATTAAATGGATAGTTCACACATTATTCTGAGCCTCTATGATGTTCTTTCTTTCATGGAACACAAAAGGTGAATTTTGAGGCAAATCCTGGCTGATCAGGGCTGTCAAATCACAAAATTATAAAAAGAGCACAATAAAACGATCACACATGTGAAAGATATGAATGCTATATTCTAGTATGTGTTATATACAACCCAGGCTCATCGGAAAAATTATCCCGTGGCAACATTCATGTAAAATGATATTATGCTGCTTTTTGTTCATTTTTCATCACTTTCAAAGTGTGTTCAGTTGAAACAGATGAACATGAATCTGGCAACATTTTAATACACTGTTTGTATGTATTGCAGCAGTTACAGTAAATGTTAAATGGAAATTAAATGTCCGGTGAGTGCCGCTAAAAAGTTAATAATCTATCACGTTTGAAAATAACATAGTACCTACACTAAACTCTACACTGAAACTTAACCAAAAGTGTTAACACAAGCAAAAGTAACATACAAAATGCATTTGCTGAAGCAACCATGCCATTTTAGCTTGCTTCTACAAGTCTTTGAACAGTTTTTTTCATGGCTCCTGTTTCACGTGACTCATACCTGAGCACTCCGTATAGCAAGTGCAATGCTGTACCAGGTGTGCTACCGAGCAAGTTTGCTACATTCGAAAAGCCACACATATGGAGCAGGTTATGTGATGCAATCATAATTTGTGTAAGAACTTGTTGACGTTTTACTGCCATTTTTTTGGAGTACATTTTTTTTTTTTTTTTAGTTTTGCAAAAATGTAGGTAAAGGAACATTTTTCCTATTAGCCTAGTTCTGTCAGGACCACTATCGTCAAAGATGATTGACAATTAGTATACAGTTTGGATTGGCGGTATGGTTCTGTTCTGGGCAAGAACTTCATTTGCATCCATGCAGCCTAGCATGGATAAGAGCAGGGAGAGCAGCGTGAATGTATTGCAGATATCGTTAAAGTTCAATAATGTTATGTACACATTTTAGAATTAGTCTGATTCAAAGGAGAATCAGAAGGCTGAATCCTGACTGACAGAGGAGGAGTTGGGGATGGAGGAGGGTAATTAGCTATTGAGCAATGCGAAAACTGCTGATAATACCGAGGGACCTTATATATGAATGCTTAGATAGGTGTCGTATTCCCATAGGTTGATGGGGATCAGCTGATGCGAGCTTGACTAATGTGACCTACCAGAACTAACGCTATGCTAGCTTTAGTGATATACAGTATATGATGACAAAGGTATTGAGGAAATGACACTTTGAAGCCATTTGACATGAAACACCATTGGTTCTGATTTTTTCAGAAGACTTGGAGTATAGCACTTGAATCATATGGCCCTCATTTATAATGCATTTAGGATGATTTTCGTGAATTTTTGGAGCTGGACAGTTCCAGTCCAAGTTTGTTTTATGGAAAAGAGTCAGGATATTCTTCAAAAATTCACCTTTTTCTGTTTTATGGCTGAGAGAACCTAGGGGTTTCAGATTAACATGAGTGTGAGGAAATTATACCATTTTTTTCCTTCATTTTTGGAAGGGGTGGTGAACTATTCCTTTAATAGTAGGACATTCTGGGATGAGAGACTCACCTGCTTGGTTGGTAGTGATGGTGACCGCAGCGTACTGGCGGATCGTGGGGGCCTGGGAGGAGACTCTGTTTTGGGCCTCAATCTCAAAGGTGTAGTTTGTGTGTGCCAGGAGGTCCACTACGGTTACTGTCGTGTTAGTGAGGCCGGTGGCACGGGGCAGGAAGCGCACGGCCCCTAGGCAGGGTTCACACTGCCTGGGACCCGGCCAACATCGCTTACAGACCACGTTAAATATCACGTCCTTCCTGCCTCCGCTGTCAGTCGGCCAGTTCCAGTCTAGAATCACTGACGTCTCATTAATGGCAGAGATCACATTGCGTGGGGCAGATGGAGGTCCTGAGGAAAGAAGATATGTGATATAATATTTACTCATAATTTTAAAATATATATAATATATAAAAATATAGTACAACACGAAGAAAATCCATTTGAGCTGTATTAAAATGCATATTCAACACTGACACTGTGAACCAATATTGACCCAGGAAACCCATCTCAACCGTTTCTTCTACACTCTTTAAAATAAAAGTTATTTATTGGAACTGATAGTTCCATGAAAAAACTTTAACATCCACAAAACCACAAAAGGTTCTTTATAGTGGACCTCAGTTCTTTAGATTATTAAAATATTGTTCACATGATGAAAAATAGTTAAGAACTGTTCACTGAAAGGTTCTTTGGGGAATCCAAGATGGTTCTTCTGCGAAAACTCATTTTGGAACCTTTTTTTTCTAAGAGACAGCATGCAGACAGCAATGAGATTAAATGGAGAGGAAACAAATACCTTTGGATTTGATTTGCTTCTCAAATCAAAATTCAATGGTCTCAATATGAACTCATTAAATTCTGCCAAAATCAAATTATTTTTATTTATTGGTTTATTAATTTACATGTATTAATTCTCCAAATTCACACACATTTGTGTCTTTTTTTCCGATTTTTCCTAAGGGATGACAGGAGAAACATCTGGGACAAAGTTTATACTTAAATGAAACACAACTGAGAACTCCATTAAATCTTATGAGCTATGAAAAAGCAATAAAATGTCCCTCTGGGGATGTACGTTTACTTTAAAAAGTGTGGGTTTAATCGTTAAAGTCATCAGTTATGGATGGATACGGAATTTAGGCAGGCATGTCCTTCCCCTTGTTAAAATGCTGGCAAAGCCTCTAGAATTACTCCAGAGTTCAGAAGTGTCCTCACTGGATTGTTATATTAACTTTAAAAGATTGTCCCGATAAAAAACGGGGTATGAAGTGTGGTCAGCGGCCTCTATTGATTGGAATAGCAGGCCTGCACAGCAAGCTGTTATTTGAATAAGTGACAGACTTCTGCGTATATTTGAACAAGAGTGAAATCTCAGATTAAAGTAAAGAGATGGACACCAGTTCAAAGCCAGACTGTAAATAATTTTGGAATACTTTGTGAATTTAATATCTGACCTCTGGGTATTATTACATAAAAACGAAATTCCTGCCTTAACGATGGTGGTGAGTGAAGAAATCAGGAGTGCAATGTTGGGTTCGTTTGATCTGACATGAATTCACACACTGAAGGCCCAGAGTTTAGAGAGGGTTTCCTGCCTCTTGAACCTGAGAACCATTTTGACAGACATTTTGTCTGAGAAGGAAAATGGGGGAGAGATTTGATACTACATTAAGAAATAGAACATTACACAAAGGAATCTCCTCCACAATATGTCTGCACTATCATGTATGTCTGCACTATGTTTGTACTTTCTTCTACACTGGAAGCTCCTGTCGTCAAGTCAAATTCCTTGTGTGTGTAAACATACTTGGTAATAAAGCTCTTCTGATTCTGATTCTGATTCTGAGAAAGAAGAACAACTTTCCTTGAGGAATAATTCACTCAAAATGTAATTTTATAATCACATTCACCAGCTCTTGCGGAGGGGTAGACTGAAAGACTTTCACTGAAGGTCTTCAACATCAGTCTGGTGCTCACATGTAACTATCGTATGACTTCAGAAGGCATAGAATATAGCATGCAACTGTTTTTTATACAAAGCTAGGACATTTTTACTTTCTCAAAAAAACTCACTCTGTATGATTTATAAGCGTTTTGAAAAATGGGGACATGGGGTAATGTCCTCATAAGTCACCTTCTCCTTGTAATACCTATGTCATACCCATGTCATTATACAAATTTGTGTCCTCATATGTCGCAAAAACGTGCGCGCGCACACACACGCACGCACGCACGCACACACATATATGTGACCCTGGACCACAAAACCAGTCTCAAGTGTGAGATTTATACATCATCTGAAAGCTAGAATAAATAAGCTTTCCATTGATGTATGGTTTGTTAGGATAGGACAATATTTGGCTGAGATACAATTATTTGAAAATCTGGAATCTGAGGGTGCAAAAAAATCTAAATATTGAGAAAATTGTCTTTAAAGTTGTCCAAATGAAGTTCTTAGCAATGCATATTACTTATCAAAAATGAAGTTTTGATATATTTACGGTAGGAAATTTACAAAATATCTTATACCCTAATGATTTTTGGCATAAAAGAAAAATCGATCATTTTGACCCATACAATATATTTTTGGCTATTGCTACAAATATATCCGTGCTACTTATGACTGGTTTTGTGGTCCAGGGTCACATGAACGCAGTCATAAATAATAATAATAATAATAATAATAACAATACTTAAACTAAAATTAAAACTAAGCTAAAATAATAAAAAAAATTGCTAAACAAACAAATAAATAAAACTGAAGTGGATTTTTTTTATTAACATCTCATTTTGTATTTCATGGTTGAAATAAAATACAAGCTTGAAATTACATTTATATTTGGCTGAACAATCTTTCCTACTATTTTACAACACATCCTTGATCTTTCCTTCATATAAAAAATGAGTATCATAAAAAGGAGGTTGTCTGTGTCAGCACAGATAAAAAAAAAAAAATGCATTAATGTGCCTCAGTCTGCAGTGGCAACAGCATAAACCAAAGTCTCTTTTTTATAGCATGGAGGAAAAAGTCGTTATATGTCACTAGGTAACATCTTTGCCAGAGCAAGGCATCCTTTGATCCTGACGTATAATAGACATCACAGTGAGCAGGTAATGTTAACAGACTGGCTGGCCTGTTAGCGGGAGGATGTGAGGTGTGCCAGGGTAAGCCATGCACTACACGGACACTTCAGTCTGACAAGCAGCCTCCAAAAGTGTGACTACAGCTTTCATTATTACCACAGACCTGACCAATAACCACCAAAACAAGAAATTCTCTCTTTGACATATGGGAGATGTTTACATCGGGTATTGATAAGTGGCACAATTATATAACATGCCTGCCATTGACATTTTCCTCACGTCAAGGATTTACACTTCAGAATATCGCCTTTATGAGGTCATAAAAAAAGAGACAGGCAGAAATAAACAAGTCCATTTATATGTACTAAACACAGGCATAAATATGTATGCCTTTAAAACATTCACCGGTGATTAAATGCCGACCTTCGCTGACACGACATAGAATGCAACATAAACTGTAAATGTTACAAAGCAACAATTCACGGAACAACTGCCTGTATAATGCAGCCATGACCTGAATTATATTCACATGCAAAAAACATCTCTGAAGAACTCTGAATGACCTTCCACAATTATTGCTGATAATATCGTGCGTCGTCTTCCTTTAATTGCAGTTCCGCTCTCAGAGCTGCACTTAAAGCGTATCTGTTCCACTGCCTGCATCCGAGCAGATTCTATCAAGATAAATGTTTAAACTCGAGGGCTATGACAGTATGAAGTGGAGAAATTAAAGTCGTACACTCCGTTCAAGCATTTTTCCGCTCACTGTAGCCATCAAAGTCTTAAACTAACATTGGCAATGAATGCTTAAGTGGAAATGAAGACTCAGTATTGCATCCGACAGCCAAAATAAAAAGCGACTCGCATGAGCGTGCATGGCGTGATCTGACGTGCTACCTACTACTCAGGATGTCATGTAAGATACACCCTATTAAACTTGGCTGCGGAATTCAATAAGGCTCTTGGTGGTTTTATGTGATATGAATCAGCACTGATAGCAATGCGGTGATTTATGGATAATGTGTTTTGGAATGCTTGGCAGTCGCTGCATGCATCTGTCTACCATCTGCGTACTTCTCCATAAAAGAGAATGGGTTCGCTTGCAAACCCGAGGAGGCCTGTCGGTTGAAACGGTTAAAAATAAGCAAACACGGGCTATTCTCGGTGGGATAGCTCGAAGGCCGCTGAGGGGGTATTGGAAGCTTTGTCAGAACGAGCCAACACAAATTCATCAATCCTTGAACAAACACCATCCTTCAAAAAGCTCCGGTGCTTTTGAGGGCTGCGCGGCGAACAGGAACGCCGCGTTTCAAATAACATAAATAGTTATCCGTACAACAACATCACTTCTAAATGCTTGTGGAGATTCTGCTGCCCTGCACTGTTGTCTTGAACATCTGTGTACACCTTTGTGTTGTGGGTCAATCTGACCCAAATTGGTTTCCATGCAGTTTGCCAAAAATGAAGGAAAAAAAAGAAAAACAAAGATTCATGTAACAAAAGAAAACCCCTATTGCAGCTTGCACTGTTATTTTAGTATAATTGAGGTACTGTTATATTTTTGTTTACTATTTTGAATTTGTTTTTATGTTTTTTTATTTTCTTGTTATTGTCTTTGTAGTTTTTATTATTATTATTATTATTATTATTATTGTATTTTTAGTTATTTAGTACATCATGTTAAACAAAACGAAATTGAGAAATGATGTGTTGGCAATCAGCGGAAATAAAATAAGAATATTAAATAGATTAAATAACTCAAATATATTAAAAAATGTCTTTGGATGATTCAGAAGACAAGTTCTCAATTTCATATGTTTCATATTTTAGTATCATGTAATGCCATCAATAGCATGTATTTTATATTTTAGCCTTTGACAAGCTACAAATAAAGTTTATTTGTCCTGATTCTATTCGTTCAGCCTTTCCAAAACACATCTATGTGTCGAAACTTTGCAATGACCCGAAATGAGGAAAAGTCACAAAATTACAAGAAGAAATCAATATTTCAACTAGTGTTTCAAGCAGTTAAAAAAATCAAGTGTGGGTCAAATTGAGACAATTAGGAGGCTTAAAGGTAACGTCAAACCTATAGAATCTGGAGAAAATGTACTTATGTAGGTTAGCAGCACGTACGAGAGCAGGCCATTGAGACGGGGTCCTCTTCCGCACGGAAGTAGTTTCTCTCGCAGTCACAGTGCACGGCTTCCTCCTGGTGCGTGTAGCTGTGCGGTGGACACTTGGAGCACTTGACGTTCCCAGAAGAGGCCTTATAGAAGCCGGGCCGGCAGGCTGTGGAGACAACAACAGGAGGGGAGACAAATTAGGATGCTGGGAGTCTCTAGCCAACAGGGCCATTCATTACCCCATTACTATGCTGCCACTTTTAATGGAGCGAATCATTTCACATGACCATATGCATCGGCGGACACAATGGAAAGTCATTTAATCATCTGCACGGACTTAAACAAACTAATAGCTGTACCAACAGTGCTGAGACGTGGGTACGGCCGGCCACACGCACATGTGAGTGGATGTTATGACCTCATAGGAAAGAAATATTGTTTCAAAATGACAACGGGATTAAATGGAGAGCAAAAGTAGACTGCTTCTCAGTAATCTCACAAGTGTCACCTAGAGAGTGTCAGAAGAGACTTCAAGAATGTCTTCAACTGTCAACATATCAAAGTCTGAAGTCTCAATATGAGCTCGAACATTTCTCATCAAATTCCAAGACCAAATAAACCCAATTAAATGGTATTATTGTCTATCATAATAAAGAAAAAGCCATTAAAAAATAAATACTAAGAAAGGAAAAACAGGAAATTATATCAACCTAAAGTTAAAATATTTTTTTTTTACTTTATTTTATTTGGTTTTGTTTGTTTTAGTTAAGTCTCTTATGCTCACCAAGGCTGCATACATTTATTTAAAATTTCAGTACAAAACAGTGCTATTGTTAAATATGATCACAATTTAAAATAACTGTTTTCTATTTTAATATATTTTAAAATTTAATTTATTTCTGTAATGTAAATCTGAATTTTCAGCATCATTACTCCAGTCTTCAGTGTCACATGATCCTTCAGAAATAATATGCTGTTTTGCTGCTCAAGAAACATTATTATTATTAAAAACAGTTGCTACATTTGATTATTTTCAGGATTTTTTTGATAAATATATATATAGGAGAAACATCAGAAACAACGTTTATGTTTGCCTGAAACATAATCAAGTCTTTTGAGCTATGAGCAATATGAGCAATATTTTTTTCTCTGGGAAATGACAATTTGGGAGGCTTAAGTCAGAGCTATGTGATAAAGTATGTTTAAAAATACTTTTAAAGTCTCCTTTAATGTCACATTCAGCGGCGGTTGCATTAATTATGCAAATACATCTCTCAAAAAATGGAGAAAAAAATATCTCTGCTATTAAAGTGTACTCGTCAGCTCATCCATCCCTATTCATGAGAATCCCATTCCATTACCCATAATGAAGAGGGAAAATCATGATGAGATGGTTAATTACTGTGGAATACACATGCATCTGTATTCCACTCTCCTCTTGTTGCAGGTTCAATACCTAATACAGTTGGTGAACCAAAGCTTCAAGTCAGCACCATCCTCCTAGAATCAACTGAATTCTGCTTCACGGCAAGAAAACCGAAGGGGCTTTATTATAATAGAAGCAGCGAGGTCAGGATCTTCTTCTCTGGGAATACAGCAAAAGATCTTACGGTTTAATAAAGGTTTGTTTTGGGGTCGGATGCAACCGCTTCCAACATATCAGTGATGTTTATTACCTATCTCACAGTCTACATGACATTCCCACAGCGCACCTACATGCCTGTTGTTTCTCCTGAGAGGTTTCTTATGCAGAGTGTGAGCAGAAGACGGCTTGGAGAGTAGCTGTGATGCATGGGAATGCAGGTTTACATTAACCTGTTTCTCCTCCGAGGCTCTCCATTAGGGACTGCACAAAATGAGGCTGATGAAAAAAATGCAGGTGCTCTTAATAGTGTTTGTTACAGGAAATCTAATCTGACACACTGCTACCGCTGTAAAGTCCCAGATGTGAAAAACACACATCTATGTCTCAAGAATATGTCTGAGGACATATTATAGCTCAGAGGTGGCTTTTTCACAGCTTAGGAGAGACGCACTTTTTATATTCTCTTATTTTATATGTTTCTCCTGAAACTGAAGCATTTCTCAGTGTTGTTATAGGGATAGTTCACCTAAAAAAAAAAAAAAAAATGTGTCATTGTTTACTCACCTTCAAGTCATTCCAAACATGTATGAGTTTCTTTTTCCCGCTGAACACAAAAGAAGATACTTTGAAGAATGTTGGTAACTAAGCAGTTGCTGGTAACCATTGACTTCCATAGTATTTTTTTTCTCTCCATACTATGGAAATCAATGGCTACCATCAATTGTTTGGTTACAGACATTCTACACAAACAGAAGAATTAAACTCTTACAGATTTAGAACGACACGAGGATGAGTAAATTATGACATTAAAGCTAAATGACGTCTAAAACTAAAATGATTAAAAACATTTAAATTACAATTTTTTAAGTAATTGAGATTACTTGAGTAATTGAGAAAAAAAAAGAAAGAAAAAAAAAGAAATTAATTCATAAAAAACTCCAAATTAAAAATAAAGAAAACGTAGCAAACTTAAACGAAAATTTAAAAAGTTGCCTTGGAAACTAACTGAAATAAACAAATGTAAGTTTAAGTACTAAAATTACTACAAATAAAACTGGAAAGAGTCAAATAGAAATATATAAAAAATTAAATTAAAATTAAAATGACAAAAGCATGGCAAATCTAAGTAGAGTGTGAGACACTGTTGAGGTCTCATCTGTTAGATTACCATTTTTGTTTTCTAAAAATTCTCCATTTGCTCTCTTGGAGAAACAACTGAGATCTCGTTTGTATGTAGCCGGATAGAGAACAGGCCAAAAATAAACAAAGGAGATGCAAGACGAAGAGCGGCGCGGGTCAGTGAAGCAGGTGATGATGGAGAGAAAGGTGCGCCAGTTTCTGTCACACGAGCGCTTGTACTTGACAGCTCTTTAATAGAAGCCTGGGAAGCCAATGGCTCTCGACGGCATCAGCCTCTCCTCTCTCCAAACCCTCATACTGCAGTGAAAGGCTATGAATGACATTACCCAAAGCTGTGCCTGCTCTTCCTCCACGTAATCTGAACGCCTCAGATGTTCAGGGGAGCGCTGAATGCGGGATGATGTATAAGTTTGTGTGTCTAACACGACGTGCTGAGGTGGAAGCGCTTTGTGTGTGTGAGCTGGGGCTGTTATTGATTACACGTGTGCTGCGAGGAGACACTGGGGCTCACTCCCGGGCTAACAGGCACGGGAAGGGAGTGAGAGCGCTACAGAGGGGCGCTGAGGTGATTTCTCATCCAGGCCTCCCAGCACACGCTCCATACGCACTCGCTCTTAACAAGAACACACACGTGCTGTCCCAGGAGCCAGCCTTAATAAGGATATGAGAGATGATCTTATTACTTTGTCGATCTTTTCTTCGCTATCTTGACGAGGTTTGATATTGGGGAGGTCGAGTAAAAACAAAGCTGTGAAAGAAATCTTCCCAGAGAAATGAAAAATCGTCTCAGGTTACTTATGTAACCATGGTTCCCTGAGTAGGGAACGAGACACTACGTCCTCTAGGGGTCGCTATGGGGGAACGCCTCGTCGTGACCCGTGTCTGAAGCATACATTGAAGAAACATAC